>NC_054373.1:177656687-177993248 GCF_017654675.1 Xenopus laevis
TGAAACAGAGCAGCTAGTAATCTCTGTACCAGGCAGTGTTGAGTTATAGTTCTGATGCCCTGTGCTAATAATTGTGATGGGGCTATTCAGAGTCCTTATGTGCTACAGTATTGATAAATGCCACATGCCCAGTGTGGCCAAAACTACCCAGACTCTTGCCTGTCCAACATCTCATTCCTAAACCAATTGTGCTTCCCTGACCTATATATTTGTCACATGACTCCTCTGTGACTTCTAATCTCAATCTAATTTACAGTAGGGGAAACATTATTATCTATATTCCATATTCTGTAATATTTGTATTTACACTGGAGACCAGCATCCTAACTCTATCAAACACATTCCAAAGATGACAGTATCACAGTAAGTTCAGTGCTGACAGATGCTTTCCTTGTGAATTGTAATGTATTCCTTACTGTAAATGATAAGGATAATAGAAGTCACTGAGGGGTTGTTATGTGACCATATAAAGGCACAAGGCTGCAGGCTGAGTTATACAGGTAACTCTGAGTATCACTCATGTATTATAAGGGATAATGTACCCCCTACTGTAAATGATAAGGATATTAGAAGTCACTGAGGGGTTGTTCTGTGACCATATAAAGACACAAGGCTGCAGGCTGAGTTATACAGGGAACTCTGAGTATCACTCATGTATTATAAGTGATAATGTATCCCCTACTGTAAATGATAAGGATATTAGAAGTCACTGAGGGGTTGTTCTGTGACCATATAAAGGCACAAGGCTGCAGGCTGAGTTATACGGGGAACTGTATCACTCATGTATTATTAGAGATAATGTACCCCCTACTGTAAATGATAAGGATATAAGAAGTCACTGAGGGGTTATTATGTGACCATATAAAGGCACAAGGCTGCAGGCTGAGTTATACAGGGAACTCTGAGTATCACTCATGTATTATAAGGGATAATGTACCCCCTACTGTAAATGATAAGGATATTAGAAGTCACTGATGGGTTATTTGACCATATAAAGGCACAAGGCTACAGGCTGAGATATACAGGGAACTCTGAGGGGCAGATTTACATAGGGTCCAATATCGAGGGTTAATTAACCCTCGATATTCGACTGCCGAATGTAAATACTTCGAATATCGAAGTCGAAAGATTTACCGCAAATAGTTTGATCAAACTAAAAATCGTTCGATCAAACTATTAAATACTTCGAATCGTTCAATTCGAAGGATTTTAATCCATCGATTGAACGATTTTTCTTCGATCATAAAATTGTTACAAAGCCTATGGGGACCTTCCCCATAGGCTAACATTGCACCTCGGTAGCTTTTAGGTGGCGAACTAGGGGGTCGAAGTTTTTTTTAAAGAGACAGTACTTCCACTATCGAATGGTTGAATAGTCCAACGATTTTTAGTTCGAATCGTTTGATTCGAAGGTCGAAGTAGCCAAAAAAATCATTCGAAATTCGAAGTTTTTTTTTATTCTATTCCTTCACTTGAGCTAAGTAAATGGGCCCCATAGTTTCACTTATGTATCATGTATCACTCATGTATTATAAGGGATAATGCACCCCCTACTGTAAATGATAAGGATATTAGAAGTCACTGAGGGGTACTGTGACCATATAAAGGCACAAGGCTGCAGAGTGAGTTATACAGGGAGTATTTGATTAAATCAGGAGTGAATATTTGCAGGTATTTACCAAGGTAAAAGACTGGCCAAATATAATGAGCAACTCATTTTTTTACAGATGACCCATGCTGTCACTAGTATATAAACTCTCTCATCTCATCTTTACTGAAATAATATAACTGTAAAGTCTATTTATATATATAGGGTAATAATGGGCAAAAACAGACAATTGGCTGGCAACCACACCAGGACAAGGGAGCGTACACATATAATTTCAGTTGCGGGGTTATACTTTATATAGGCAGCCAAGCCCCCCCCCCATAAAGCCGACACCTTCTACACCAATAGAAATAACGTTATTCTAGCTTATTATATATACATCCTTTTTAACAGTAAAACATGAGAATCTTAGCTTCAGTACCAAAATATTACCACTTGGTGGTGCAATAATATCATAGTAAGGATTTTTTTTTTACATATAAGTTTCAGAGTTCTGTGAGTGGGAAATACAAATGTCTTAAAAGCACAAACCATGAATATGATAAGTATTGATAACAAGGGCTGTCTCTTTATTGTGTGGATATTAAATTATTATCTCATTGTCATCTGTGCAAATGTATTTTCTTTTGTTTGTTTTTTCATCATGGCCCATAAAGATATATCGAAGTCGAAGGATTTAGCGCTATTCGTTCGATCGAACGATCTAAGTAATAATCGTTCCATCGAACGATTAAATCTTTCGATCCGAAGGATTTTAATCCATCGATCGCACGAAATTCCTTAGATCAAAAAAAGCTTAGAAAGCCTATGGGGACCTTCCCCATTGGCTAACATTGAGGTTCGGTAGGTTTTACTTGGGGAAGTAGGGGGTCGAAGTTTTTTACAAAGAGACAGTACTTTGACTATCGAATGGTCGAATAGTCAAACGGTTTTTAGTTCGATTCGTAGTCGAAGTAACCAATTCGATGGTCGAAGTAGCCAAAAAACTCATTCGAAATTTTTTTTTATTCTATTCCTTCACTCGAACTAAGTAAATGTGCCCCTTAAGGTAGGAAGATCTAAATTACAGAAAGACCCATTATCTGGAAAACCCCAGGTCCTAAGCATTCTGGATTACAGATCCCATAACTGTAATAAGACTAATAATGACAATAATACTTATTATTAGTATTGGTATTATTATTAGTATTCATTTTTTTTGTATCGCACCCGCATGTTCCACAGATCTTTCCAGAGATTATATATCATTCACATCAGATCCATTATCTGGAAAAACCCTGGTCCCGAGCATTCTGGATAACAGATCCCATACCTGTAATAAGAATAATAATGACAATAATAAGTATTATTAGTATTGGTATTATTATTAGTACTAGTATTATTATTTTTTTTTTTGTATCGCACCCGCATGTTCCTCAGATCTTTCCAGAGATTATAGATCCTTCACATCACATCATACAAGATATTAAGGATTTCTCTGACAGGATTTCCAAAGTATAAAATATTGTACTTTATTTAATCCATTACAATTTGTCAGCTACGGTACAGTGCATATGTTTCTACACTGATGCGTTTCGTGCCCTAAGGCACCTAACACCTCAGAGTGTTACAGATTTTTTACAAGACACAACTTTATAGCAACTTTAATTACAGACAATGCACACTTTGTGATTCTTAAAGGTATATTGCACATATGGACACTATATATATATATATTTATATATATATATATATATATATATATATATATATATATATATATATATATATATATATATATATATATATCTTGTCTAAGAATATTTAAACCACCACAAACCTAAAATTTAAAAGAAAAGTTTGTTCCATGTAAACTATTTCTTATTTCTCTTTAGGGGAATGATTGGAACCATATTATAAATATTTTTAAATCACTATAAACAAATGTTTACTCTTACATTTATCTTATTAGTTTATCTATTCAATATAATATTTGATCTCCCAATCTTTATTTAAACCAATTGGTTTCTCTGTTTTTAAAGTAAACATCCACCATGTTTCCCTTCTGTTGATAAGTTTCTCTAAATCCCCTTTTCTCCTATCCAATTTTACATGTTCTATACCTTGGAAGGATATACATCGATCATTACCATTATGTATATTTAAGATGTGTTCAGCTATGGAGGATGAAATATGCTCCAAAATTCTATCCTTCATTCTCCGCATAGTTCTACCTACATATTGACAACCACATGTACACGTTGCCAGATATATCACATTTTCAGTTTTACAGTTTATATAGGTCTTACACTCATACTCTTTACCTGTAGCTGTACTCCTAAACTTTTTTGATACATTGATATATTTACAGGCCTTGCAAACTTTTGCTCCACATTTATAGGTTCCTACACTGGATAGCCAATTATGTCTTCTCTGCTCTCGTTTTTCAGGTAACATACTAGATGTATGGCTTGCAATTGATCTACTCCTTCTATATGTAAACCATGGTTTTTCTATATTCAGCATTGGATCTGAACAAACTACATGCCAATGTTTCATAATTATCCGTTTTATATCTGCTGCCTCATCACTATAGTTAGTCACAAAATAAACTTTTTCTCTATCAGTTGTATTAGATCTCCTGTGTTTGTGTTTGTCTGTCACATTTATCTCTAACACTGTCCCGTAACATAGTTTGCGGTCACTTAGAACCGCACGTTCATATGCCTTTTTTAGAGTTTAGTACTGTATTCTCTCTTCAATAGTCTGTCCCATAAATCCATTGCCGCATTCTGGAAGGCATCCCAAGTGGAGCAAATCCTCCTTCGTCTAAGGAATTGTCCAATCGGGATGCCCTCCAAAAGCCGATCTGGATGGTTACTTGTTCTTAAAAGGAGGGAATTTCTACTGATAGATTTCCTATATACATCAGTCTTAATAATGCCTTCTTCTTGTGAAAATAATATATCTAAAAATTCTACACAATTTTTGTTAAACTTATAGGTAAACTCTATTCCACATCCATTATTATTGCAGAAAGTCACAAAATCTTGTATTAGTTCAATATTTCCCTTCCAAATCACAATTAGGTCATCGATAAACCTATAATATTTAAATATATGTTCATTCCATATTGATCCATCTCCAAAGATATGGCACTTCTCAATCCATCCCATAAATAAATTTGCATATGAGGGCGAAAACCGCGCCTCCATTGCAGTGCCACACCTCTGGAGATAGAACCTCCCATCATAAATGAAGTAATTGTGATTTAAAAGGTACCGAACAGATTCTAAAATAAATTCATTCTGTTCTCGAGAATATAGATTAGAGTTATACAGCCAATAATATAGGGCCTGTAGGCCCAAATTATGTTCTATAGAGGAATATAAAGATGTAATATCTAGGGTTACCCAAATCATATCATTTTCCCATATTACATCCTGCAATTTGGTAATGATATCCCCACTATCTTTTATATATGAGTTGAGGTTGACTACAATCGGTTGGAGCAATTTGTCCACATACTCCCCAAGCCTCTCGTTAAGTGACCCCATACCTGCTATTATTGGTCTACCTTTGGGGTTTTCCAAACCCTTATGAACCTTGGGGAGTGTGTGGAATATCGGAATTTAAGGATGCTCACACCAAATATAATCAAATTCTTTTGTTGTTAGTATTCCCATAGATTTCCCATATTCCAGAATTTTTCTAAGTTTGGACTGAAATATTTTAGTTGGATCGCTTTCTAAACATTGATATTGCTTTGTATCCCTTGATTGATTCATTATATCAGTTTCATAATGATCTCTATCCAAAATAACAATAGATCCCCCTTTATCAGATTTGCGTATAACTATATTTTCATTATCTTTCAAAGATTGTAATGCTTCATATTCTTTTTTAGTTAAATTATTATGTCTTTTTGGGAAATCTCTCTTTTTAGAGAGTGCTTTTAAATCATCACATATCAATTTATAGAAACGATCCAAAAAGGGTCCATTCTGCCCTATTGGGTAAAATGTAGACTTCGGTTTTAAATCAGTATGTACTATATTACCTTCACCCAATACATCTGTTAAATTCACATTCTCCATATCTGCTTATACTGTCATAACATCTTGTGTAGCAAAGTTTTCCCCATATTCCTCTGTAGAATCTAACAAAGTCTCACTTCCAATAGGTATATCATTTTGCTTAAATTTACCACATTCAACACTTTTAAAGTATCTTTTAAGAGAAATAAGACTGCATAAATCTGTTAAGATCTTCTATTGTGGGAAAAAAGGGAAAAATGGCTAGTTGGACAAAATGTTAAACCCTTATTCAGTAAAGTTCTTTCATAGTCTGTCAATATATAAGATGACAGATTAATTACAAGATCATCTTCTATGGTAGTTTTCTGTGACTTAATTAGTTCTTCTTCTTCTGTGTATCCATCTTTCTTGTTCCCTTTCTCAAATTTACTTTTTTCTCTTTTTTCTTTTCTTCCTCTATATTCTCTTCTGTTGTTTCGTTTTTGTCCTCCTTTCTTCATTTTGCCTTTTACTTAACCCAGATTCTTGTATCTCCCGACTCGTATCCACTTCGCTGTCGGTAGTTGCTAAAAAAGTTACCCCTTGGGTCTCATCTATATCTCTTATTGGCGTGGAGCTACACTTAGATGTTTTTCTCCATTTATTCGATTTCAAAATAGGTCTTATTCGCTCCCATCTGCCTCTCTCCTTATTTAATTCCATACCCCAAGAGTAAACTCTTTCATTCTTATAATCACCCTTGTTTCTCAAGAATTTCTGTTGTTTACTTTCCATTATTTTCTTTTCAATACATTCCAATTCTGCATTCAGTTTCTTCTCTTTCTCCATCAGTAAGATGGTGATAGTTAATTAATTCATTTTTGATTTCTTCTATCTCTACATTTAATCGGTTATGTTCTTTCTTATATTTTCGTTTTAATATTCCCATCAGATTAAATGAACACTCAGATAGAGCCATGTACCATTCTTGCATTAAGTCTTCATCTTGTAGATCGAATGCCGGAAATTTTTTTAAACGTAATCCTCTAGGCACTCTCAAGGGTAGAAATTTCCCACCACACTTTGGGGCCGATTCACTAAGGGTCGAATATCGAGGGTTAATTAACCCTCGATATTCGACTAGGAATTAAAATCCTTCGACTATAGCGCAGATAGTACGATCGAACGATCGAAGGATATTCCTACGATCGAACGATAAAATCCTTCGAATCGAATGATTCGAAGGATTTTAATCCAACGATCGAAGGAATATCCTTTGATCAAAAAAAGTTAGCCAAGCCTATGGGGACCTTCCCCATAGGCTAACATTGACTTCAGTAGCTTTTAGATGGCGAACTAGGGGGTCGAAGTTTTTTTGTAAAGAGACAGTACTTCGACTATCGAATGGTCGAATAGTCGAACGATTTTTACTTCGAATCCTTCGATAGTCGTAGTCGAAGGTCGAAGTGGCCCATTCGATGGTCGAAGTAGCCCAAAAAAAATTCAAAATTCTAAGTTTTTTACCTTCGAATCCTTCACTCGAAGTTAGTGAATCAGCCCCTACCAGTTCTTTTTGTGACAACTTATCCAATTTCTTAAACAGTTCTCCCATTGTCCTCTGTATATCCTCTGACATGGATTGTTCAATACTATCAACTGTTACTTTGGTATCCATACTAAAGAGCATCCTAGCCCTTTCTGTCCTTTCTTTGTAGGTAGTCGAATACGTTAGCATACATGTCTCAATATCCGCATTGTCCCATTGCCATTTTTATAAATTAAAAGTTCGTAAGTTATATGGCAAACTGAATCAAATTATTATATTGGGGAAGAATAATTAATTTATATTTCCACGCTTCATTTCATAAAAATCTTCCACATGAGGGTTAATGGTATACACTCATCAATTAAAGTTTGGGATCTCCAAGAAGTCACTCAACATCCAAGTAAATATATACACAAGTCCGCAATATATCTGGTTTCACTCGATTCGGATAGGGATATGCTTCCTTTCCCCCCTTCTTATTGGTAATGATGGGGTATAAGTTTGAATAATAATAATATTTCCCCCATAGATGGATGTAGGTCTCAAATATATTCTTCACAATCTGTATATATCTTGACTACAGTGGATTTAATTAGCAGATTCTCAAATAGAAATAGAGAGCCTTCTCCGTTCTATATAGACACAGTCTATACCCGAAACATGTAGTGTTGCACACTGCTAATAAATGAACACTTGCAGTTTATTAAGTACTGCCTGAAGCTGTTTATTCCTTTCTTCTCTGTGATATATGTACTTCGGGAGTGTGACACAGACTCCAGGGAATCTACAGCAGTACCATTTAATGACCAGGACACACTGGAGCCAGCAATCCTCCTTCTAAGGCTACACATATATTGTTATTGTTACTTTGTATTACTCATGTTTCTATCCAGAGCCTCACCTATTCATATTCCAGTCTCTTATTCAAATCAATGCATGGTTGCTAGGGTAAGTTGGACCCTAGCAATTGGATGGCTGAAATTGCTAACTGGAGAGCTGCTGAATAAAAAAGCTAAATAACTCAAAAAACACAAATAATAAAAAATTAAAACGAATTGCGGATTGTCCCAGAATATCACTCTCTACATCATACTAAAATTAATTTAATGGTGAACAACCCCTTTAAGTCTACTAGAAAATCATGTAAACATTAAACAAACCCAATAAACTAAAACTGATGGGGCCTGACATAACTAACTGCTTTTCAAAATGTCTTTCCCTCTGGGCATGGGGCAATTAATTTCCACACTGCGTTTCCCTATTGTAAGGGCATTTCTAATGTTTCATAAGCTTTCTGTGAGATGAGCAGGCGTCACGCCATGCTGTGGTCGGGTTTTTATATTCCTTTCCTCTGCTGTTGTGCATCAGTAATGTGCCCTGGCTCCCCACATACAAGGAAATCCTTCCTTTCACTTTCTGTCCTAAATGGAGCTTTGGAGAGGATAGTGTCATGGTCGTGTCTAGTGATGTGCAGGCCGGCCCGATACCCGCGGGTCGGGCAGGTTCGGGCCGACCCCGCAATCTTCTGCACTGGTGTGGGTTGAGCTCTTCTCCTGCTCTCCCCGTCGGCCATCTTCAAATGCCGGCTTCCGACTTCCAGGTTCGTCTTTTATAGATGCTGCACCTGCTCGATCCGCCCCTTTTGTGACGTCATCGGCGGCACAGGCCTATAAAAGGAAATCTAATTTATTAAAAAAAAAACTCACATTAATTCAAATTAGACCCTTCATAAATTGGCCTAATTTATAAAGGGTAGCATTTCGAAATGACTACTACAGTTTATATAAACAAGCTGTTGTGTAGCCATGGGGGCAGCCATTCAAGCACAGGATACACAGTAGATAACATAAGTACTACTATAGTTTATATAAACAAGCTGCTGTATAGCCATGGGGGCAGCCATTCAAGCACAGGATACACAGTAGATAACAGATAAGTACTACTACTATAGTTTATATAAACAAGCTGCTGTGTAGCCATGGGCGCAGCCATTCAAGCACAGGATACACAGTAGATAACAGATAAGTACTACTGTAGTTTATATAAACAAGCTGCTGTGTAGCCATGGGGGCAGCCATTCAAGCACAGGATACACAGTAGATAACAGATAAGTGCTACTATAGTTTATATAAACAAGCTGAAAAACATGGGGTTTTTTTCAAAATGTATCAGTTAGTAGTGCTGCTCCAGTAGAATTCTGCACTGAAATCCCTTTTTCAAAAGAGCAAACAGATTTTTATTATATTTAATTTTGAATTCTGACATGGGGCTAGACATATTGTCAGATTCCCAGGTGGTCCCCAGTCATGTGACTTGTGCTTGGATAAACTTCAGTCACTCTTTAGGGCAGAGGCACACAAAGTTACTGGGGGAGATTAGTCACCCAGCGACAAATTGCTTCTTCATTGGGTGACTAATCTCCCCAAACTGCATCCCCGCCGGCTACAATCTAAATCGCCGGCGGGATTGCACTCGGAGTGCTTTGTTTTCCGAAGTTGCTTAAAATTGCCTCACAAGGAAACTTCGGCCGACTTCGGAAAACTAAGCACTCCGAGTGCCATTCCGTCTGTGATTTTGATTCTGGCTGGCGGGGAATCAGTTAGTGGAGATTAGTCGCCCGAAGAAGAAGCGGTTCCTCACTGGGCGGCTCCCACAGTAGCTTTTTGTGCCCCTGCCCTTATTTCTGTACTGCAAGTTGGATTGGTATCACCCTCCTCCCTTTCCTCCCCCCCCCCAGCAGCCTAACAACAGAACAATGGGAAGGTAACCAGATAGCAGCTCCCTAACACAAGATAACAGCTGCCTGGTAGATATAAGAACAGCACTCAATAGTAAAATCCAGGTCCCACTGAGACGTCTTCAGTTACATTGAGTAGGAGAAACAACAGCGTGCTGTTCTTATATCTACCAGGCAGCTGTTATCTCTTACCAGAATTGAAGATGTGGAAGATGGTGCCCATGAGCTCCACTGCTCTACTCTGTATGTATAAGTTAGTGTGACATTAGGGATACTTTTTGCAGTAATACACTATACAGGGAGGGGTGACAATAGAGGATAGTGGATGGAACTTTTCTCTTTGGGTGGGAGGATTAGTTCTGCTTTAAAGGAGAAGGAAAGCTACTGAAGCAGTTTACTGCCAATAGATTAGTCACAATAGTACCAGCTATAACATTATATTTAGTGCAGAATGCTTTACCATACCTGAGTATGCGCTAGAAGCTGTTTGTTTAGGATAGCAGCTGCCATATTTTCTTGGTGTGACATCACTTCCTGCCTGAGTCTCTCCCTGCTCACTCATAACTCTGGTCTCATATTACAGCAGGGAGGGGAGAGGGAGCAAACTGAGCATGCTCAAGCCCTAGCCCTGGAAGTCTGATACAGAAGCCCATGAGTACACAATCGAAGGAAAAAACGTGTTGTTTCTTTTGACAGAGGACTTTGAGGGTTTACTGGTGTATTTATATAGACCTTTCTGATAAGGCTGACTTTGTTTCAGCCTTTCCTTCTTTTTTAAGGCCTATTGAGAAAATTGGGGACAGGGACTTTGCAAATACATTGTGGTGCCCAAGCTTTTACACAAGGCCAATTATTATTTTGCTTGTTCCTACGCTTTAAAGGTGGTGAAAACGCCTGTGTGTAGAGAGAGAGCTTTTTTTTCAATAAACATCTAGTTAATGTGAGCTGAGAAAAAAAACAACTTGTCATTTGTTTGTATTGATATTACAGATGCTGGGCTCTAATGAACAATTCTCAGATCCCATTTTAGTTTAAAGAAATTAATTCTTCTTAATTGAAGTCGGCTGAAAGTCTTGAGGGTTAATTAGGATTGAGTCATTTGTCTATATTTTCATTGCAAATTAAGCAGCAGTTCGGCTTCTTGGACGTAACGGGCTTTTCCAATTAAGCTAACATGATAATACTAATTAAACTTTTTGTAATTAAACTTAATACTAATTAAACTTTTTGTTTCCTCCTCAGAACAATGCTTTTTTTTCTAATGCAGCAGAATAATCGTATATGGGAATTTTGTGAATGTTACAATGATGAATTAGTTGGTCGCATGAAATAAAAAAATGACCCATCAATACACAGCAGAAACTTGAGACAAAGAGCTGGGTGATTTATTGTTTGTATATTTAATTTAAGATTCCATGCCCATGTAATGAATGATTTATAATGGTTCCATTTTTTTTCTCCTAGGTTATGGAGAGCCTTTTTGAAACCACAACCACTGCCTTACTGGCACGGTGCCCCGAGGACATAAACTTCTCCTGGGCAGAAGGTAAGTCTAACAAAGAGCAGAGGTAGGTAAAAGCAATGCAGAAAGGCTGGTTCCCCAAATGTGAGCAAACATTTTGGGTTATTCAGTCTGCATCTCCTTATCTGTTAAGGTAAAAGAACAAAGTGTGGTCTCTTCCTGCCAAAAGTTTTCTCAACACCTGTACAGAGAGATCCCATAAAACTATGGCAGCATAGGTATTCCTCTGTACTAAGCACAATTCAGCAGGAACAGCCCTAAGTTTACTCATAGCCTGTACAGACATCCCATAAAACAATGGCAGCATAGGTATTCCCCTGTACTAAGCACAATTCAGCAGGAATAGCCCCTAAATTTGCTCATAGCCTATACAGAGTGATCCCATAAAACTATGGCAGCATAGGAATTCCCATGTACTAAGCACAATTCAGCAGGAACAGCCCCCTTGGTTTGCTCTTAGTCTGTATAGAGAGATCCCATAAAACTGTGGCAGCATAGGTATTCCCCTGTACTAAGCACAATTCAGCAGGAACAGCCCCCCTAAGTTTGCTCATAGTCTGTAAAGAGAGATCCCATAAAACTATGGCAGCATAGGTATTCCCCTGTACTAAGCACAATTCAGCAGGAACAGTCTCTAAGTTTGCTCATATTCTGTACAGAGAGATATCACAAACTATTGTAACGTGGGTATACAAACAAATATAGCACAAATCACACATTTAAGCATCTTTCTTGCTAATTGTCATTCAACTAATGTAAAAGCTATAGCGGCTCAAACTAAAGTGACATTTGATGGTTTTTTAATCTTTTTTCCTAGGGCATATTGGAGAAGCTCCTACAGAATAAATTCATTGTGTAAGTCAAAAATATTCCCCTGAATAGTATGTTGCGAAGTGTTCTCTGGTATACATTATTAACTAGCGTTTCTATTGTATTTTGCAGAACCAGTACCAGCTGGTCATTTATTTAACTTTTATTATGATGCAGAGAGTGATATTCTGAGACAATTTGAAATTGGTTTTCTTTTTTTATTATTTGTGGCTTTAGCATTTTTTAGCTTTTTATTCAGCAGCTCTCTAGTTTGCAATGTATGCAATCTGCTTGCTAGGGTCAAGATTGCCCTAGCAACCATGCATTGATTTGAATGAAAAACTGTAATATGAATAGGAGAGGCCTGAATAGAAAGAGTAGTAATAAAAAGTAGCCTTACGGAGCATTTGTGTTTTAGATGGGATCAGTGACCCCCATTTGAAAACTGAAAAAAGTCTGAAGAAGAAGGCAAATCATTTAAAAACAATGAAAAAAAAAAAAGAAATGAAGACCAGTTGAAAAGTTGCTCAGAATAAGCAGTTATTAAATTACTTGAGCGTAGAGATTTGATCAGAGAGCTAATGGAATGTGCGTTGTGTACTGTTGGGTAACATCTAATCATAGTTCCAACCACACAATCTGGGTTTTCATCAGAGAATGACACATGATCTGCATAATTTCATTGTGTGGTCTGGCAAGCACACCAGGCATGTTTCATGCATACATTAGTTACAGGAGGGCAACGCATTTCTTACTAAAGGTAAACCCCCATTTGAAAACTGAAAAGAGTCAGAAGAAGAAGAAGGCAAATCATTTAAAAACAATGAAAAAAAAGAAATGAAGACCAATTGAAAAGTTGCTCAGAATTAGCAGTTATTAAATTACTTGAGCGTAGAGATTTGATCAGAGAGCTAATGGGATGTGCGTTGTGTACTGTTGGGTAACACCTAATCATAGTTTCAACCACACAATCTGGGTTTTCATCAGAGAATGATCTGCATAATTTCATTGTGTGGTCTGGCAAGCACACCAGGCATGTTTCATGCATACATTAGTTACAGGAGGGCAACGCATTTCTTACTAAAGGTCTGTAATGCCGAGAGCGTAGCCGCAGTCATGGAGCGCCGGACACAAGGCACGTGGATGAAAGAATGTTGCCTTTCAATGGGGCCATTCATTTTGTGTGTGCGACCATCGAAGCCTCATGTGTCGGGATCCTCAGGCCTCCATACATCCGGTTTTTATGCACACAAAGACAATACATTCACTCCTTTGTAGGGAAGTTTAATGGGGAACTATTGCAAAAATGAACATTTAATATAAGCTTCAGCACACTGAAATAAGAGGTTTTCTATATAAAATCAATTAAATATTCTGCACTGTTTCTGAATTAATCAAGTTTAGTTTCACTCTTCCTCTCTCCGCATCAGTTTCTCTTCATTCAGCAGTTGGGTGTCAGATAGTCATTGACAGTTAGATCCAATATATCTTATGGGGGGGGCTTCCTTTCCTAGCAGATGAATTAGAGCTCACTCAAATAACTGATTCCAGTATAAACAAAATGTAACAAAATAACTGCCTTTTGCACAAATTCTGCATGTAGAGAGACATGATGTCTGGTGATTATAATAGAGTGAGCTCTAATACATCTTCTAGGCAAAAGGAGCCCCCCTATAAGATATATTGGATCTAACTGTCAATGAATATCTGACACCCAACTGCTGCATGAAGACAGAATGAAGAGAAACAGATGCTGAGAGAGGGAATAGCGAATATAAAATTTGATTATTTCAGAAACAGTGCAGAATATTTAATTGTATTAAAATATTCTTGTGCAAATAATTGTGCATTAATATTTAATGTATTTACAAAGTTTCTTATTTCAGTATGCTGAAGCTTATATTAAAGGGGTGGTTCACCTTTAAGGTAACTTTTAGTATGATATAGATTGGCCAATTCTAAGCAACTTTTCAATTGGTTTTCATTATTTATTTTTTTATAGTTTTATAGATATTTGCCTTTTTCTTCTGACTCTTTGCAGCTTTCAAGTCGCTGACTCCCATCTAAAAAACAAATGCTCTGTAAGGCTACAAATGTATATAATTTATCCAAATAATTTAATTTATCCAAATAATCAAACTTTTTAAAAATGATTTCCTTTTTCTATGTAATAATAAAACAGTACCTTGTACTTGATCCCAACTAAAGGTCCCCATAGACGCAGAGATTTCTCTTGCCGAACGACGGCTTTTAGTGAAGCCCGACCAATCCTTCGAAATTATCGTGTCGCCCAGGCGACTTCAGAAACCAAATCTCTTTAAGTGCCATCCTGCCGGCGATTTACATTTTAGCTGGTGGGAAGACTTTTCTGGGAGATTAGTCGCCCAAAAAAGAGGTGATTAGTCGCCAGACGACTAAATCTCCCAAAGGGGTGGTTCACCTTTAGGTTAACTTTTAGTGTGTTACAGAATGGCTAAGCAACGTTTCAATCGGTCTTCGTTATTTATTTTGTATTGTTTTTTTGAATCACAGTAGAACCCCCGTTTAACGTTTTTCAGGGCACCAGAAAAAAATGGTGTAAAATCTAGTAAAATGTAAAATCAGTGGAAATGTATTCTGCATAATATATAGGTGGGACCACAAAACAACAATGTAAAATGAGGGAAACTTAAAATCAGGGGATATAAAATGGGGATACTTGCCTTTTTCTTCTGGCTCTTTCCAGCTTTTAATGGGAGGTCACTAACTAAAAAACAAATGCTCTGTAAGGCTACAAATGTATTGTTATTGCTACTTTTTATTCCTCATCTTTCTATTCAGGCCTCTCCTATTCATATTCCAGTCTCTTATTCAAATCAATGCATGGTTGCTAGGGGAATTTGGTCCCTAGCAATCAGATTGCTGAAATAGCAAACTTGAGAGCTGCTTAATAAAAAGCGAAATAACTCAAAAACCATTAAAAATTAAAACCAATCACAAATTGTCTCAGAATATCACTCTCTACATCATACTAAGGGTCGAAGTGAATTTTCAAATTTAAAAACTTCGAATTTCAAACAAATTTTTGGGTACTTCGACTATCGATTAGGCCTAAATTCGACTTTGACTTCGATTCAAAGTAAAAAAAATTTGACTTCGAAAATCAAAGTACTGTCTCTTGATAAAGTTTGACTTCGACACTTTACCTCCTTAAACCTGCCGAATTGCTATGTTAGCCTATGGGGACCTCCTAGAACCTATAGCCAACATTTGGCAAAGATTTTAGAAGTCGAAGTAAAGAGTCAGAAGAAGGTAAAAAAAATAATGAAGGTCAATTGAAAAGTTGCTTAGAATTGGCCATTCTATAGTATTAAAAGTTAACTTAACGGTGAAGCACCCCTTTAAACCCTAAAAATGAATGTGGCTAATAATACCATATTTTATATACTGCACTTATTGCACGAGGCTAAAGTTTCAGCTTGTCAATAGCAGCAATGATCCAGGACTTCAAACTTGTCACAGGGGGTCACCATCTTGGAAAGTGTCTGTGACACTCACATGCTCAGTGGGCTCTGATTGGCTGTTGAGAAGCTAAGCTTAGGGCTCGTCACTAATTATCCAGCAGAAAATGAGCTTCCCCTGTAATATAAGCTGATGCTACAGGTTTTCTGATTATTACATTCTGATTCTAATTGCACTGGTTTCTGTGCTGCCATGTAGTAATTATCTGTATTAATTACTAATCAGCCTTATATTGTGACATTTCTATTCTATGTGTACTGTATATTGTGAGTGGGTCCCTAAGCTCAGTAAGTGACAGCAGCACAGAGCATGTGCAGCGAATCAGCAGAAAAGAAGATGGGAAGCTACTGGGGCATCTTTGGAGACACAGATCTTTACTGCTAAAGGGCTGTGGTTGCCTTGGGCTGGTACAGAAGCACAAAACATAATGTACAACATTTCTACCTACACCTTTAGTTTAACTTTCCTTGTCCTTTAAAGGACAAGTTAAGAGCACTCTGTATATTTTGTATATGCTCTTGACTGTAATATTGTTTTATAAGCCTGTTGTAAACTGAACCTTCTCTTCTCTGTTTATTTTCCCTAGGATGTCTTATACAGAAGCAATATATGTCCTAAAAAAGTCAGAGTGCCTGTTCCAGTATAATCCTGAGGTGACCCTTCTAGACATTTTATTTCTTCTTTCAGCGCCATTAAACCCCCCCCCCCCACACACACACACTTACTTCCTGTTGTACTAAAGAGATCCAAGTCTGTTAATTCCAGAGAGATAAGTGAAGAAAAGAAACCGTCTGCCACTGACTTTCATGGTGCTTCCACGTATCATTGAAAGAATATTTTCAAAGAAAAACCACAAACCACTTGTTTAAAAGTCCTCACTCTGGATTTTTAGTTGTTTATCACACACGAGACAAGGCATTTACCCATCAGAATCTCTCTTGCGTCTTCACATTTTGCAATGCTGGAAACAAAATTTTGGTACAGTTATAGAATCTGTTATCCAGAAACCCAGTAGAATCTGTTATCCGGAAAACCGTTATTCAGAAAGATCCAAATTACCAGATGGCCATTTCCCATAGACTTGAATCCAATCATTCAAATTTTAAAATTTGATTCCTTTTTTTTACTCTAATAAAACAATACCGTGTACTTGATCCCAACTACGATATAATTAGTCCTTGTAGGAGCCAAAACAATCCTATTGGGTTTAATAAATGTTTAAATGATTTTTTTTTAGCAGACTTAAGGTATGAAGATCCAAATTAAGGAAAGACGCCTTATCCGGAAAACACCAGGTCCCAAGCATTCTAAATAACAGGTCCCATACATGATCCATAATCTGGAAAACTGTTATCCAGAAAGTTACGAATTATGGAAAGGCCGTCTCCCATTGACTCCATTTTATCCAAATAATACAATTTTTTTTAAATGATTTCCTTTTTCTGTGTAATAATAAAACAGTAGCTTGTACTTGATCCCAACTAAGATATAATTAATCCTTATTGGAGGCAAAAACCAGCCTATTGGGTTTATTTAATGTTTGCATGATTTTCTAGTAGACTTACAGAAAGATCTATTATCCGGAAAACCTCAGGTCCCAAGCATTCTGGATAACAGGTCCCATACATTTATTTCATTATAAAGATGACTGTTTTGATTTTAAGCATGCTAGCTTCCATTCCTTCCAGCTATACTCTGAACAAACATGCCCCTCTCCTTCCCTAAATGCTGCCCATGTCTCTGGTTTACAGATAAGGAGGAGCTCATTATGCAGGGGAAAATTGCCTTCTACACTTTCCACAGTTGCTCTTATTGAATGACGGCTGCTGTTCTACATCATCATCTGGAATACAGGAAGCTCCTTCTCTATAAAATATCCTCCATGAATAAATGCTTGTTGTTTTGATAAGAGTAACAGTGCTTGGCCTTATGATTCTGTGTATTAACCAGATTTACAGATAAATTTCATTTACTGACCCTGGAGGAATGGGGAGGTTACAAGAGCAACTGTCGAGCGTTTCTCGGTAAAGAACCTTTATTAGGTTTTGTTTCGTTTCTCGCTGCTCTGCCAGGGACTCTGACCACGACAAGGACTTGTGTTGTTTACTAACGTGGCTTGTTTTTCTGTGGAAGATGTTGCAACACAGCCACTATGTCATTGGTAGAAATACACATGAGTAAATACATATATCATTACCTATCTGTATGTGCTCAGTGGGTTTCACCCATGTTCGTGCAGGCATTTCACTTGTTGTAGCTGACTCACTGATGTTACACCTTCTAGGTTGGCTTATTTAAAGCTCTGGCTTCATAGTGGTCATATTCCAATAGCCACTTATCAGAATGGTCTATATAAATACACCAGTAAACCCTCAAAATAATGCTGCTCTGAGTCCTCTGTCAAAAGAAACACCACATTTCTTTCCTTCTATTGTGTACTCATGGGCTTCTGTATCAGACTTCCTGTTTTCAGCATAAACCTCCAGGGCAGGGCTTGAGCATGCTCAGTTTGCTCATCTCCCCCTCCCTCCTCCCATCCCTGCTGTAATCTGAGCTCAGAGCTGTAAGTGAGCAGGGAGAGACTCAGGCAGGAAGTGATGTCACACCAAGCTTATATGGCTGCTTCTATCCTAAACAAACAGAGACAGTGTCTAGATCTGTTTACTCAGATATGGTAAAGCATTCTGCAGGATAAATGTAGCATTCTAGCTTGCACTATTGTGGCTAATCTATTGGCAATAAACCGTCTTTGAGCTTTCCTTCTCCTTTAAAGTACTAGTGCTATCCTATGGATTGATCTGCCTTGTCTGAACATTGTAATGCTCCATTTTACTACAGGTTGGCCAAGCCCCATGAAAATCCATTGAAGGGGTTGTTTACCTTTGCGTTAACTTTTATTATTGTTTAGGGAGTGATATTCTGAGACAATTCACAATTGGTTTTTATGTTTTTTTATTTGATGTTTTTGACTTATTTAGCAGCTCTCCGGTTTGCAATTTCAGCAGTCTGGTGGCTAGGGTCCAAATTCCCCTAGCAACCATGCATTGATTTGAATGAGAGACTGGAATATGAATAGGAGAGGATCTCCATAGAAAGATTTTTATGATTACACTGTTTGCACTGCAAACAATTCACTAAACAATATAATATTTAAAGTGTATTTTTTAGTTGTAATATTGGTGTGTAGGTGCATCTCAGGTCATTTTGCCTGGTCATGTGCTTTCAGAAAGTGCCAGCACTTTAGGATGGAACTGCTTTCTGGCAGGTCGTTGTTTTTCCTACTCAATGTAACTGAATGTGTCTGGGTGGGACCTGGATTTTACTATTGAGTGTTGTTCTTAGACCTACCAGGCTGCTGTTATCTTGTGTTAGAGAGCTGCTATCTAATTACCTTCCAATTGTTCTGTTGTTAGGCTGCAGGCGGGTGATATCACTCCAACTTGCAGCACAGCAGTATATAGTGACTGAAGTTTAGCAGAGCACAAGTCACATGACTGAGGGCAGCTGGGAAACTGACAATATGTCTAGACCCATGTCAAAATTAAATATAAAAAATCTGAAACGGATTTCAGAGTAGAATTCTGCTGATGCTTTTTAAAATAACATTGTTTCCCATGACAGTATCCCTTTGACTTAAAAGTGAGCCACCCCTTTTCAAATTATACATTTTGCCCTGGCAGTGGTGGGCTCTCAGGCCCCCTCGGTGCTCAGTCCTTTGGATTCGATTATGACCACTAGAGGATCCAGGAAGGGGCTTATATCCGACATTTATGGCATCCTTAATACCTACTCCGAGCCCTCTTTTTTGAAACATGGCTATATGCTGGCCTGGGAACAGGCGCTTGGGGAAGTGATAACCCTCCTGCAATGGTCACTAATTTGGGAGAATCTCAGAAGGGCCTCGGTATGTGTGACTCACAAGGAAACCAATTATAAGATTCTTATGCAATGGTACTTGACGCCGAGTAAGCTCCACTCATTTTACCCGACAGTATCCCCGGAATGTTGGCGGCAATGTGGCGGTGTGGGGACTCTCTACCACGTTTTCTGGACGTGCCCTCTCATGGCACATTATTGGCAAGAGGTGCGAGACATGTTGGCTCTACTGTTTGGTACTGATATACAACGAAACCCACTTTCTTTTTTGCTCGGATCTCCACTCCCTGGGCTTAAGAAACATAGCCAAAGATTAGCTAATTTGATTTTAACTGCTTCTAGATGGGTTATAGCCCGCAACTGGAAGAAGCTTCAACCTCCCACAGCAACCGAATTAAAAACAGCTATCCAGGACATACGACGAATGGAATATATGGCTGCCTTGCATGCCTCCCGTTTACCAATTTATGAGAAAGTTTGGTCTCCTTGGGACACTTTACATCCCCCGACGACATGCTAACTTGTTCCCGGATAGGGACCCTTTTATTTTTTCAATTCACCCCCGAGCTCGGTCATTTTTGCTGTTTTTATGATGTTCCTTTATTTTCCTTCTCTTTTTCTTCGCTTACTCTTTCTTTCCTCCTACCTGCTGTTTCTGTTCTCTTTTTCCTCTCTGTATACATTTACGGAATGCTGACATTGTTTGCAATTATCCTGAAGAGCTTTCCCTTTATTGGGAACAGGCACACCTAGGATGCACATGATTTCTTTCCCTATTATGGATGCCATGCCTTTTTATTTTATTTTATATTACTTTTTCTGTATATTGTGAAATAATGTGCTGATCTATAAATGTCATTGCATAGATGTTGAACAGATGAAAATGAAAACTCTATGTTAAATAAATAAAGAGTTATAAAAAAAAAGTGAGCCACCCCTTGTATACCAATCTAAAGGTTAACTTAAAGGCGAACCATCCCCATTTGTTTTGTGTTATGTTAAAGGGGTTGTTTACCTTTGAGATAACTTTTAGTTTGATGTAGATAGTGATATTCTGAGACAATTTGCAATTTGTTTCTATTATTTTTGTTTTTGAGTTATTTAGCTTTTTATTCAGCAGCTCTTCAATTTGCATCTTAAGCAATCTGGTAAATAGGGTCCAAATTACCCTAGCAACCATGTATTGATTTTAATAAGAGACTGGAATGTGATTAGGAGAGGCCTGAATAGAAGGCTCAATAATAAAAAGTAACAACAACAATAAATGTGTAGGCTTACAGAGCATTTGTTTTTTAGAAAGCTGCAAAGAGTTGGAAGAAAAAGGTAAATAACTATAAAACTATAAAAAATAAATAATGAAAACCAATTGAATGGTTGCTTAGAATTGGCTGTTCTATGACATAATAAAAGTTCCCTTTAAGGTGAACCACCATTTAAAAGCAATAAAACTGATTTAAAAAAAAAAAAGTTGAACCTACTCTTTAAGTTGTAAGTGGAACCCACTACACTTACACCTTCTGAGCACTTTTGCAGTATAGATGAATTGCTTTGCTCCTTTTGTTTACATTATTTTTGATTCACGTAGCATCTCCTAATACTTGTGTTCCCAGTTCTATTGCTCCTAGGGGTTGTCGCTTCGATGGAAATAAAATTCCGGCCATCGTATATTTTCAGTTTCCCTTATAATAATATTGGCATTAATGTTAGGTCAGTAAAATACGAGCCAGGCAGCAATCCTAAAAGAGCTTAGCAGAGAAACGTCAGGAGATGCTTCCCCCATCAGTATACACAAAAATAGAAACAAAGGCACACTCACTTCAATGCTTATGCATAAAAACAAAGTGTTTTATTTTTGGCGAGATATCAGCAAGCGTTTCGGGGTCAGGCCCCTTCATCACATTCTCAAGCTAGAATTCCCTATATATCTACCTTAGGATGCACACTATATTAAATCATCATCTCTCTCTGCCTCTCTTATAGTGGGGCTGTGATTTACAAACAGAACATGAGAAATATTTGGTTAAGCACTGCGGAGAGATTCCTGTGTTCTTAATCAACTATCCGCTGGAGCTCAAGCCTTTCTACGCACAAGATAATGAAGATGGACCCCAGCAGACAGTAGGCATTTTGTTTTAACTATGTATTCTGCTCTACTGTTTGCTTTGTGCAAATAATAACATTGATATAACCCTAATTTGTTTACTATCTCTTTAAATCTCAATTAACCCTCAGGGCAATCCAAGGGCCCTGAGTCCCTTCGAATGAAAAGTACTGGATTTACAGCGCAGTGCCTCCACCTAGGGAACACTGAGGAGCACACCTCAGGGAACTTCCACTAGGACAAATAAAACACAGTTTGCAAATGAAACAGATATAAACTTTATATAAACACAATAGTAAACTCGGGCAATCTAATACACAATGCACTCCTGCACTGGGGACACGTGGGACCTATCTCACTATTAGGTACCTGACTGTTTCTCCAACGCAGTCCTTTTTATTATCAAAGTCCGCAATCCTCTGGAAGGGGTTAATAACCACACTATTCAGTTCAAATACAATGTCCCTTCCCCAGAGCTCTTATACCCCAGGTAGAGCTACCTTTCCCAAAAGTACCTCTCCCTTTGGAACTTAGCAGCCGCTCCCATGTAGCAGGTAAAGGCACAAGACCTGTCCTCAAATTGGGGCCACACTGTATCCTTGCCAGTATCCTCCCTTGGGTGGCTCACTCACCGGGGTGCTCTCAGAGGCAGTCACACTGGAGATTACAGGCAGCTCTGCAGCAGGATCAATATCACCAGTGGCATCTTTCACCTTCTGAATCTCTAGCAGCTTGTCAGGGAACAGGATGGGCTCTTTCTGTATTCCCACAGATTCAACAGTTTGGACAGTTTCACAAGAACTGGTTCCGGCTGGATGTTTCAGCATACAACCCCTGTTAAGCTCTGTCGAAGACCCTGTACAAATGGCTCCAAAGTCAGGCACTCCCAATGATGCACTCGGATGGCTCTCCAGCCTTTAACTGGATGATGTCACAGACAGAAAAACAGGTGAAGGATTTCTCTGATACCCTCACCTGTCCTTATTTAGGGCCTAAGAAACTATTATACTTGGATCTGGCTCATTATATTATCAATATTATGATCATAACTTTGTAACAAAAAAACCCTGTTTCAAAATTACATGCACTTGCATATTTACTTGAATTACTTAGACAGGGCTTTAAACTTTTTGAAATTGGCCTCAGGTGTGCATCCACAACCCCCCCATAGTTATGTATTTGCCGGAAGCTTTGGCTAAGCTCATGTGGTTATTGCACCCTCATACCCACCACTTTATATATTTTTGGTGGTCCCCCTCACTTGTTGTGCCTTGGTTTGTGCAATTGCTCTCTCTTAAAAGCCATAAATGCTAGCGGCATGGGAGGATCTAGCCGTGAAAAAACCAACGTCCCATTAGACACTTCTCTATCTACACACACACTTATTGTGTCATTCATTTAGTTCTCCTTTACACTCTCATTCTATGCTTACTTACATACATACTCCCAAATACACATACACTTTCCCTTATCACTACTAGGGATGTCGCGGACTGTTCGCCCGCGAACTAATTCGCGCGAACATCGACTATTCGCGTTCGGCGAATGTTCGCCAATTTGGGTTCGTCTTAGCTGGCGCTTATTTTTGCCCTCTCACCCCAGACCAGCAGATACATGGCAGCCAATCAGGAAGCTCTCCCTCCTGGACCACCCCCACACCCCCTGGATCACTCCCCTTCCATATATAAACTGAAGCCCTGCAGCGTTTTTTCATTCTGCCTGTGTGTGCTTGGAAGAGCTAGTGTAGGGAGAGAGCTGTTAGTGATTTGAGGGACAGTTGATAGTAACTTTGCTGGCTAGTAATCTACTTGATACTGCTCTGTATTGTAGGGACAGAACTCTGCAGGGATTTGAGGGACATTTTAGGTTAGGTAGCTTTGCTGGCTAGTAATCTAACTTCTACTGCAGTGCTCTGTATGTAGCTGCTGTGGGCAGATGTCCTGCTGCTGATCTCTCATCTGCATCTGTTCTTCAAACAACTGCCACCTAGCTGTGTGATCTTTTTCACATTCTGTCTAAATATCAATAATAATACCGTCTCCAGAAACACCACCCGAGTGACGTTTTTCAAGCAGCAATAATATATTCCGTATCCACTGCTGTAGTGTATACGTTGACCTTGCAGGCATTATTTGCCCAGTCTTTAACCAAGTGCCACCTAGCTGTGTGAGCTTGTTCACATTCTGTCTAAATATCAATAATAATACCGTCTCCAGAAACACCACCTGAGTGACGTTTTCCAAGCAGCAATAATATATTCCGTATCCACTGCTGTAGTGTATACGTTGCCCTTGCAGGCATTGTTTGCCCAGTCTTTAACCAAGTGCCACCTAGCTGTGTGAGCTTTTTCACATTCCGTGTCCAGAAACATCACCTGAGTGACGTAGTGTGATTTCTGCCCTTTACAGCACAAAACGCAGCGCTGTGTCAACAATGGATTTTTCAGATACATTTTTGCCCTTGATCCCCCTCTGGCATGCCACTGTCCAGGTCGTTGCACCCTTTAAACAACTTTAAAATCATTTTTCTGGCCAGAAATGTCTTTTCTAGCTTTTAAAATTCGCCTTCCCATTGAAGTCTATGGGGTTCGCGACGTTCGCGAACTATTCGCATGTTTTGTCGCAAGTTCGCGAATATGTTCGCGAACATTTTTTCCGCCGTTCGCTACATCCCTAATCACTACCATACACACCTTCACATTTCACTTACACATGTATACACACTATTGTGCAACTGCACATATCACTCTACTTTTGTTTTTAATTACAACACCTTGCTTCTACTTTTCTAAAATGGGCGTTGGTTAAGGCAGTCTCTCCCTCTTAAAAGCCGCTCAGCAGTTGGCGGGGGAGGATTTAGCACAGAGTTTGAAACCAAAGCACAGGAGATGTTTACATAAAGAATTGTTACTGTTGAGAGGTAATATTCCTTTTCTACTATGATTAAAGATAAATAAGTTAGGGACCACCATGTGGGGTTTTACCTTGACGTGGTATGGTGGCTTATCAATATTATGATCATTACTTTGTAACAAAAAAACCCTGTTTCAAAATTACATGCACTTGCATATTTACTTGAATTACTTAGACAGGGCTTTAAACTTTTTGAAATTGGCCTCAGGTGTCCATCCACAACCCCCCCATCATTAGTGATGTGGCCTTAAATTTATAAAATGGGAACGGAGGTGTCGTTTGCGACCCACTGTGCTTCATTTACAAAGGGCTGGGTGCAGCTGGGATAGACACTTAAATGAACAGTTCAGTGTAACAATAAAAACTGGGTAAATGGATAGGCTGTGCAAAATAAAAAATGTCTCTAATATAGTTAGTTAGCCAAAAATGTAATGTATAAAGGCTGGAGTGACTGGATGTGTAACATAATAGTCATGCTGTACCCCGCTAGATTACGAGTCATCGTGGAGGGGCAGATGCTTTTCTTCACCATGCCGATTGAGCTCAGCAACTGGCTGGATACGCAACAGAACCTGGCTTGACACCCTATGACTCGGTCGGAGTAGCACTATTCTTGTGGGGCCAAGGGGAAACAGCCGCCCATCTCATCTCATAAGAGTTGTATTGTGAGAACTGGCATGGTGGGGGGAAAGTTGTTTTCCTTTAATTTTCTTAACTGTATACATCGCCCATCCAAGGTCACATCTAGTGAAATCTGAGTGGCCTATTTCCACACACTCTTCTGGGGTAGCAATACTAATCCATAAAAGTGTACCATTTAGATTTGAGTCCATAAAAACAGACAACAAGGCAGATTCATCTTTTTACATGGCTTCCTCCAAGCTCAGGAGGTTGTGCTTGCCTCTATATACATCCCTCCCCCTTACACGGATGAGTGCCTGGTAAAGCTAATACAATTCATAGCACAGTTCCCTCATGCAGCCGTTGTAGCTATGGGGGACTATAATGCTCTTATAGACTCTACCTTGGGTAGGCTGCGTAGAAAAGTTATAGTTGGCTCATCTCCCACAAACAACCTACTAGCTATTACAGAAGCAGCCTGCCTAGTGGAGGCTTGGAGACACTTTCACCCTGGTGTAAGGCAATATTCATGCTTCTCCGCCTCGAATATGGTTCTGTCACGAATTGATCATGCCTTTCTAAACCAAAGAGCACTCTCCCTGGTGAAAAACACAAAATACTTGCCGAGAGGCATCTCAGACCTTGCCCCTTTGGAACTTGATCTTAGTTATCCCTCTTAAAGACTGGAGTCCAAAAACTGCACTGCATACTCCAGAGGAGGCCTCACCAGGGACCTATAAAGAGGCATAATTATGTTTTCATCCCTTGAGTTAATGCCCTTTTTTATGCAAGACAGAACTTTATTTGCTTTAGTAGCCACAGAATGACACTGCCCAGAATTAGACAACTTGTTATCTACAAAAACCCCAAAATCCTTCTCATTTAAGGAAACTCCCAACACACTGCCATTTAGTGTATAACTTGCAAATATTTATATTATTATTTGCCAAAGTCCATAACCTTGTATTTATCAACATTGAACCTCATTTTCCAGTTTGCTGCCCAGTTTCCCAACTTAGACAAATCACTCTGCAAAGTGGCAGCATCCTGCATGGAACCAATAGTTCTGCACAATTTAGTATCATCTGCAAAAATAGAAACAGTACTTTCAATGCCCACCTCCAGGTCATTAATAAACAAGTTGAAAAGCAAGGGACCTAGTACAGAGCCTGCGGTACTCCACTAACAATACTGGTCCAATTAGAAAATGTTCCATTTACCACCACTCTTTGTAGTCTATCTTTTAGTCAGTTCTCTATCCAGGTACAAATACTATGTTCCAGGCCAACATTCCTTAATTTAACCAGTAACCTTTTGTGTGGCACTGTATCAAATGCTTTAGCAAAGTCTAAGTAAATCACATCCACTGCCATCCCAGAATCAAGGTCCCTGCACACCTTCTCAAAAAAAAAAATTGTTAGTCTGGCAAGCTCTTTTACGCATAAAACCATGTTGGCACAAACTCATCGTATTGTTATTTGCTATGAAGTCCAGTATCTTATCCTTAATTAACCCTTCGAAAAGCTTTCCTACCACTGACGTCAGACTAACTGGTTTATAGAGCAATTCCTTTAAAGCAGGTGGTAGGTCTTGTGCAGCATGAATTTGATTATAGGGCCAATCAACGGCATTGATTGATGGTGTCAGTGTCTTGACTTGAGTGGTATCATGCACAAGATTCGTCACATCAATTGAAAGCCAACTGGCATCCACAGGCCCCCTCCAAAGTCCTTCCCCCTTTCCAAACTGCACCACTGGAGAGTCTCACAGCTGCACCTATCTCTTTTTCTGGCTAGCTGGGGGCCATTGCACTGCTTTGGTTCCACTTCTCTGTGCGTTTGAAGCTGTACAGTTCAGCCAGGGACAGTTGTGAGATTCCCAAGTGATGTGATTTGAGTGGGCAAGGACTCCTTTGGGGTTGTGAGAAGAGTTTTGGACTGATTATTGATCTGCGTGTGACAATAGCCTTAAAGGAGAAGCAAAGGCTGAGTTTACTTGGGGGCAGGACCGCCATTAGAAATCGCAGGGCCCCGTACGACAAAATTTCCTGGGCCCCCTGGGTTGCGCCCACCGCAAGCAGCCCCACCTACAGGTCCGCCCTCCCCACCACACAGTAAAAAAACAAAAAAAATATTGGTGGCTAGGGTTCCCACATGTTAATAAAAAATAAAAAGATATTGGTGGTCAGGGCCCCCCATAGAAAAACATTTGTGGCCAGGGCCCCCCATTAAAAAATATTGGTGGCTAGGACCCCACATGAGAAAAAAAAATTGGTGGCCATGCCCCCCCCCACATTATAAGAAAATTGGTGGCCAGGGCCCCTTAAACCTCCATGCCTTCCCGAAGTCAGCAGCTCTCAGAAAGATGGGGTGCCCGGCTAATCAAGTAAGTGTGGCGTGGCCGGGGCCCCCCTTACCCTCAGGGCCCCCTACAACAATCCCCCCTGATGGCTGCCCTGATTGGGGGTGCCAAAAGTTAAGACACCCCAAAGTGATCGCATTTACTTACTTGACACCCTGGGCCAGTGCTCCTATCAGCAGAAAACTGCACCAGCCTGAGGTTCTTCCAGGGAGCACCACGGAGTGATCACTTCCTTCTTCAAATTTACCGGGGCAGACGCATGCGCAGTAAAACGAAATATCGACTTCTTCGTTAAAGTTTGGCTTTTTGCTCTAATGCGCATGCGCAGCCATGAGAAGAAAAAAGAATTTAGCCAATTGCTCCGAGGTGCTCGCCGGTAGAACCCCTGGGCCGGTGTTTTCTGCTGATAGGAGCACCAGCCCGGGGTTTCGGGTAAGTAAATACAATGACTTGAGGTGCCTAACTTTTTTGTAAACTCAGATTTTCCTTCTCCTTTAAGAACTATACATTTTTGGCACAGTCGGTGGCAGTTTAGGTGTGAGCAGCTCTATAGTACATTTTTTCATGACCCACTTTGTGTGTCAGCAGAAGCAGTGCTGGAATAAGCCTGCCCTTTCCAGCCTTGTGTGGGTTTTACTAAAAAACAATGCAGCTGTGCGTCTGCCAACACTTCCCTTTTTGTCTGTTTGAAAGGCTTTGGAACCATGAGAAATACTGCTGGCAAAACCCCATCAGCAGCTTTTTTATGGACCACCATGAGCTCGATGTGCTCATCCTTCCAGCAAGTGTTGCGTGCCATCGGCTAAAAATACTCACCCTGCTTATTCTAATGATGTGGTTTTCATGAGATGACTCCAAGCAGTTGGACAGGAGACAGAAATGGAAAGTGGTGTTAATCCATAAAATATGTTTCCCATGTGCTAAGGCATGCTCTGCCCCTCACATATCTATAGAACATTCCCTGTTGTTTCTTGGATTTCTCAGGTCAAAGTGGACTTGGAATTTGGATAGCAAAAAGAGTGTGTCTGTGTCAATGTGATAGGGACCTTCACTTATAAACGCCACAGGGCAGAGACTGATACATAAAAACAGGTATTGGATCCGTTATCCGGAAACCTGTTATCCAGAAATCTCTAAATTACATTAAGGCCGTTTCCCATAGACTCCATTATATCCAAATAATAAACATTTTTGAAAATGATTTCCTTTTTCTCTGTAATAGTAGCTTGTACTTGATCCCAACTAAGATATAATTAATCTTTGTTGGAAACAAAACCAGCCTATTTAATGTTTACCTGATTTTCTAGTAGACTTAAGGTGTGAAGATCCAAATTACAGAAATCGGTTATCCGGAAAACCCCAGGCCCCGAGCATTCTGGATAACAGGTCCCATACCTGTATTTGTAAAGGGCTGCCAGTTATGTTGGCACTATATAAATAAAGGATCCTGAGACTAGATCTTTATTTATCATTCAAATTTCTGCCTGGTAACAGTTTAAATTCCAAATTGAATAACTGTAGAATTAAAGAATAGACAGGTGTGGGACCTGTTATCCAGAATGCTGGGGTTTTCTGGATAATGGATCTTTCCGTCATTTGGATCTTTATATCGTAAATCTACTGGAAAACCATGTAAACATTAAATAAACCCAATAGACTGGTTTTGCCTCCAATAAGGATTAATTATATCTTAGTTGGGATCAAGTACAAGCTACTGTTTTATTATTACAGAGAAAAGGGAATCATTTTTAAAAATTTTGATTATTTCCTTAAAAGGGAGTCTATGGGAGAGGGCCTTTCCGTAATTCTGAGCTTTCGGGATAATGGGTTTCCAGATAACTGATCCCATACCTGTATATAGATCAATGACAAATTATAATAAAATACATTTACATCATATTAAATGTTATTTTCAAGGCACACTTCCCATTTAATGGAAACTAGGTGCATGAGCCAAGCTTTTGGAGAAGATACATTTATCAAAGACATCTATGGTCCCTTCTGTTTCTGCTTCATGCACCACTTTACCTTTTTACCATCTCAGGCTGCTGCGGTGGATCTTCTTGTGCCAGGGATAGGAGAACTGTTTGGAGGGAGCCTGAGGGAGGAGCGGCCTTACATTCTGCAGCAACGACTTGACATATTTTTCTGCCTGGAGGGTGATGATCCATCGTGCGATGCTCGATTTCTCCTCCTGGCCTTTCTTTAGGAGATAGCCAGGGAGGAGTTAAAAGTGTCTTGGTGGGTTTTTTTTTTCATTAAGTACAAACGAATTTTTTAAAAAAACAAAATTTATGTTACTGGTCCTTTGACTTTTAGTATGTTATAGAATGGCCAATTCTAAGCAACTTTTCAATTCATCTTCATTATTTATGTTTTATTGTTTTTGCATTATTTGACTTTTTCTTCTTGTTCTTTTTAGCAAATGAGGGTCACTGTACCCTCAAAAAAACAAAATGCTCTGTAAGGCTACAAATATATTGTTATTACTACTTTTTATTACTCATCTTTCTAGTCAGGCCTCTCCTATTCATATTCCAGTCTCTTATTCAAATCAATGCATGGATGCTAGTCTCATTTGGACCCTAGCAACCAGATTAGTGATGTGGGGGTCATGATTTCCCTGACCCGCACCCGACCGTAACCCCCCCTCCCTTAGCCTCCGCTTCTGACTTCCAGGTTGCTTTTATAGACCCGCCCACCCCGCCGATGATGTCACAAAATGGGCGGAGCGAACAGGTGCAGAGTCTATAAAAGATGAACCGTAGCACCATAATAACGTATGCACGTGCATGTCGGTGCCGGGGGAGGTGAAGCCTGCACAGATGATTTTGCTCCTGCACCCCCTCTCTTTTTTTTGACACCGGTACCACCGGTAAAACCCGTAGGCACACGCATGCACGCGCGGGGGGGCGGGGTGGTGAAGCCGGCACAGATGAGATTTTGTGCCACAGATAAGTTTGCGGTTGGGGGGCCAGGAGGATGGTGTGGGGGCGTCTGAGGCTGTAAGCCCAGTGGGCCCTGGGTCCCCCAGTCCGACACTGCAGGGAACCACTCTCTCCGTGGGACCTCAATTTAGTTCTCAAGGCCTTGCAGGGTCCACGATTCAAACCCATGGCTTTGGTGCCCATGGAGTGGCTTTCTTGGAAGGTGGCCTTTCTACTAGCCATTTTGTCAGAGCGCAGGGTCTTGGAACTAAGTGCTCTTTCATGCCAACCACCCTTCCTGACCTTTCATCAAGATCAGGCTGTTCTATGCACCATTCCCTCCTTTGTGCCCAAGGTAGTCTCTGACTTCCATATCAACCAGGACATTACAGTTCCATAATTTTGCCCTCAAACAAGTTCGCCAAGGAAACTGCTCTTCACGCTCTGGATCCAGTGAGAGCCATTAAGTTCTACCTAGAGACAACAAAGAAATTTCACAAATCATCTTTCCTATTTTGTTATACACTCAGGAGTATCCAGATGGAAGGGAAGCTTACATGGCAGAGGCAAGACTCCTCCAATACTCATCAGGGCCCATTCCTCAAGACGTATCAGCACTTCATAGGCCTTTAGGAACCACACCTCAGACGAACAAGTTTGGAGAGCTGTCACCTGGTCCTCTATTCATTACCAAATTTTATAAGTTTGAGGTAGTTGCGGCATCCGATGCACGCTTCAGCAGGAAGGTCTTACAGGCCGCGGCTTTTTAAAAACGTTGGTCTCACTTCCTCCCACCCTATTCTATGGGACAGCTTTGGTATGTCCCCATGGTCCCTGTGTCCGACAGATATCTGCAAGAGAAAAGGAGATTTTGTATTAGTCACCGTTAAATCCTTTTCTCTTTAGCAGTCTGTGGGACACAGGGCCTCCCACCCGGGAAGTGACTCCTCAGACTTATATATGCCAGTTTCTGTGGTTATTAATGTATATAGTTAAGTTCTCCTTCGTTGTCAATCAAAACTGAGCTCCCCTGCCTATGACTAAGTATCTTCGGATACGAAACGCGTAAGGTTTATTGTTTTAGCTATTCTAATAAAGACTTTTTATTATATCTATTGGTCCATGGAGTGCGTGCTTCTTCGCTATCTATATTAATGTATATAGTTAAGTTCTCCTTCGTTGTCAATCAAAACTGAGCTCCCCTGCAGTGAGGTGGGGGTATAGCAGAAGGGGGAGGAGTTGGCTCTACTTCTAGTGTCCTGCCTCCTGGTGGTAGAAGCTAAACCCCATGGTCCCTGTGTCCCACAGACTGCGAAAGAGAAAGGGATTTAATGGTGAGTAATACAAAATCTCCTTTTCCTTTAGAGTAGATCATCCTTGATCCACCTGGAACACAGGGTTATGTAATAAAAGGCATTGGGGTCATACCATACCATAGCAACCAATCAGTGATTGACTTTTTTTCAGGCAGCTGCAGGTAGAACCATGAATGCAACAATTTGATTGGTTGCCATGGGTTACTGCCCACTGGCAATTTTAATAAATGGCCCCCACTATGTTTGCCCAGGTGCAGTAAACCATAGCAACCAATCGGCAGGTAGAATTTACTGGTCACCTTTTCAAAATGGGGGGGGGGCATCTGTTTTAACAGTCCCTGATAGAATTGCTAGGTTTGTACGAAGGGCTGGTGTTCCCGCTAGGAAAAAACTTCACTAGTCCAGGTAAGTTTGAATCACAAGCTTCCCAGTCAACCCAACTGTCAGATTTGAATTTGCACATGTGCATTGACATAAGATTTGAGGCTTTCCTCCACTTCACCGTCATCATGAGTTGCTGAAGATAACTACTACCCCTTTTTTTGGTTTTTAATATGTAACAAAACAATATGTCCTCTTCCACCCAAACTGGGACATCTGAATCATTTGTTCCGTGTAATGTTAACCACTAGGGTGTAATACAAATGTCCAATTTGGCCTTCTCGGCCCATAATTCACCACATTCTGTATGTTCTTTCTGCAAAAACAGGTATTTAGACCTACGGCGGTTTGGATCCGTCCCCCACGGAGGCTTCGGAATGGGATTTGAACGCTATTTGCAGTGCATTCTGGGTGTAGAAAATATCAAAGATGTCATTCCATTCCCAAGGTTTTCTCATTCATGTCTATTATAAGAACATTAAATGCCCACACTATAAGAATATTCATCATGGTCTCATTCGGGTGGGAAAAAGCTTCATGCAAAATGGAGAGAACCCAGTACTGCAGAATGATTTAAAATCACATTTTTCTGCTTAAAAATATATTTAAAGGAACAGTAACACCAAAAAATTAAAGAGTTTAAAGTAATTCACCTATAATATACAGTAACATTGCACTGGCAAAATAGGAGTGTTTGCTTCAAAAACACTACTATAGTTTATATAAACAAGCGGCTGTGTAGCCATGGGGGCAGCCATTCAAGCACAGTATACACAGTAGATAACAGATAAGTACTACTATAGTTTATATAAACAAGCTGCTGTGTAGCCATGGGGGCAGCCATTCAAGCACAGGATACACAGTAGATAACAGATAAGTACTACTATAGTTTATATAAACAAGCGGCTGTGTAGCCATGGGGGCAGCCATTCAAGCACAGGATACACAGTAGATAACAGATAAGTACTACTATAGTTTATATAAACAAGCTGCTGTGTAGCCATGGGGGCAGCCATTCAAGCACAGGATACACAGTAGATAACATACGTACTACTGTAGTTTATATAAACAAACTGCTGTGTAGCCAAGGGGGCAGCCATTCAAGCACAGGACACACAGTAGATAACAGATAAGTACTACTATAGTTTATATAAACAAGCTGCTGTGTAACCATGGGGGAAACAATTTAAGTACAGGATACACAGTAGATAACAGATAAGTACTACTATAGTTTATATAAACAAGCTGCTGTGTAACCATGGGGGAAGCAATTTAAGCACAGGATACACAGTAGATAACAGATAAGTGTAGCCATAGGGACAGCAGTTCAAGCTGGAAAAGGCACATGTTACATAGCACATAACAGATAAGCCCTGTCCAATACAATGGTGTTTTATCTGTTACCTGCCATGTACTTTTTTATAGTTTTTTTTTTATGATTTGCCTTTTTCTTCTGACCCTTTCCAGCTTTCAAATGGGGGTCACTGGCCCATCTAAAAATACAAATTCTCTGTAAGGCTACAAATGTATTGTTATTGCTACTTTTTATTACTCATATTTCTATTCAGGCCTCTCCTATTCATATTCCAGTCTCTTATTCAAATCAATGGGTGGTTGCTAGGGGAATTTGGACCCTAGCAACCAGACGGCTGAAACTGCAAACTGGAGAGCTGCTTAATAAAAATCGAAATAACAAAAAATCTTTGAAAAATTAAACCCAAATCCAAATTGTCTCAGAATATCACTCTCTACATCCTACGAAAAGTTTATTTAAAGATGAAAAACCCCTTTTAAGGGATGGTGCCATCATAAGATAAGGCAGTTACATGTACCTGAATCCAATATGTAATACGTAGACACTTTTGAGGGTATTTTCTGCTACTCATCTGGCTCATTAGAGCTTAAAAACACAATTGGCCACCCCTGTTTATAAAAGTAAGTCTAGATATACACTCATTGGGGGGTCATTTATAAACACTGGGCAAATTTGCACCTGGGCAGTAACCCATAGGAACCAATCAGATGTTTGATTTCATAGTTCAACGTGCAGCTGGCTGAAAAAGAGTAAATCACTGGTTGCTATAGGTTACTGCCCAGGTGCAAAATTGCCCAGTGTTTTTAAATGAGCCCCATTGTGTCTCATAAGACCCAAAGCAGGATCGCTTTCCCAACAAATGTTGAGTAAAAGCCCCCCCCCCTATTTACAGAGTTGCGTGCAATGAAGTGAGTAAATAATGTGCAGAATTGACCTTATAAAGCGCCAGTTAGAATTGGCACATCGTAATTCCTTCCTCTTTGCATTTCCAGCAAAGGCTGCTCAGCTATATCTGGTAACATTACAAAATAGGATGATTGGGGCATTTCAAAATAGAGATTTATGGGAATTGTTACGGTTTGGTGTTACTGAACGTGTAAAGGAGAAGGAAACTAAACTCACTGGATGGGTGCCAATTTGTTATTCCTCTGCTAGTCAGTCTGATCAATTATTTGCTTAGCCAGGCTCCATTGTTTTAAAGGGGAACTAAAGTCTAAAATAGAAATAGGCTATAAATGCTGTATTTTGTATACAAAACATAAACAAGAACTTACTGCACCACAAGTCTAATCAAACAAATGATTTATGCTTTCAAAGTTGGCCACAGGGGGTCACCATCTTGTAACTTTGTTAAACATCTTTGCAAGACCAAGACTGTGCACATGCTCAGTGTGGTCTGGACTGCTTAGGGATCGTCATAAATTATCAAAACAGCACAAGGCAAATAATATCTGCCAGAAGCCGATACAGCAAGACTGATTAATAATCAGAATATACAGACTGCACTGGGTCCTGTGTTGTCATGTAATCTAATGTGGATTTTATAGTTTTTGTATTGTTTAATACAAACTTTCTCCAACTCTGCAGAACCAGTGGCTGCAGCAAAATAATCCTCCAAATAGAATCCAGTTTATCTGTTTAAATCTGGCTCCATGATCTTTGTCTCTGCAGCTGGAGTTGGAAACAGTAAAGGGGATGTAAAGGCAAAAATAAAATCCAATACAGATCTCTACACAGTCGCCGACTGCTCTACAGGGAAACAAACAAAGCTGCTTGAGTTCTGCATGGCTGGGAAGTAAGGGGGGGGGGCTCCTCCTGCTGTACATAAGTATGATTGTTTCCCTGCTCAGCAGTTAGGGACTGTCTGACAATTCCTATCCTCAGCAGTAAATAAAGGGAGAATTTCACTGCATACAGTCAGGTTTCTTATAAAAACGGTACACATTTTTTAATTAAAGTATGTTGGAAATAGGTTTCTTTTTCATTAAAGAAAGTGAAAATGGGAATACTCCTTTAAAACAAAATACACTAACCTGGGGAGCTTTTGTGTAGAGCACGCTGCTGTCTTCTTCCAGCTCCCACTTCTATTTCTTGTTTTGCAGCTCTCAGGATTGCAATGTAAACTGTTATCCATTTGCTGCTAGGGTTGCTTTACCTTAGCAACCAGTGAGCAGGTTTGCTTTGGAAGATAAATAGTAGAGGACCTAAGAAGAAAAATAAGCAACACCACAAAGCCTTATAGTAAATCTATAAGTTTCTTATAAGTGCTGGGGTTAGTGACCCGTAGAAAACCAGCTTGCATTTCCAGTGGGATGCTGGAAAGAGCTTGAATAGAGAGAATCATTCAAAACCATGCAGAATAAATAACGAAGAGCAATTAAAAAGCTGCTTAGAATAGGTTCAGCTAAAACATATTAAAAGTGTGGTTCACCTTTAAATTTTAGTATGACATAGAATGCCCAGTTCTAAGCAACTTTTCAATTGCCCTTCATTATTTAACTTTTAATTGTTTGCCTTTTCTTCTGAAACCATTCATGTAAATATTTACATATTTTTGTTACGATTTTTAAGATGTTTGAGAAAGATTCCATATTTCTGTAGGACAGGGACACCAGTGCTATTTTGTGACTGCATTGCACACCCCCGTCTCTGTCATCTGAAAAGTACTGAACTTGGGGCAAAGGATGTTCGACAGACAGATAGATAGGTATATAGATATATGTAGAACTAAATCGGCACTAAGCATATGTAGAACCTGCCTGAACCTTGGGTAAAATAACTGGTTTCAGGCCACCCACACACCACTACCGTGCATTGCTGAGGTCCTTGGGTCAATTCCAGCCAGGGCACTGCAAGCAGTTTGTGAGTTCTCCCTGTCTCTGCATGGGTTTCCTCCTACACGAATGCAATGTGAAAAAGGCTTAGGGCACTCTAGAAAGACCAAAAAACATTGATTTAAAAACTAGAAAAACATCATCTCGAGCCTTACGCGTTTCGTGTGCCTGAGAAACTTAAAGGGATACTGTCAATATTTCAAAATTGAATATAAAAAAATCTGTTTGCTCTTTTGAGAAATGGATTCCAGTGCAGAATTCTGCTGGAGCAGCACTATTAACTGATTCATTTAGAAATTTTTTTTTTTCCCCATGACAGTATCCCTTTAAGCCCATGATGAAGTGTTTCAGGGACACGAAATGCGTAAGGTTCGAGATGATTGTTTAAATAAAGATGTTTTTTTCTACTTTTTAAATCAATGTTTTTTGGTCTAATCCACATGTGGCTTTGTAGCGTGCCTAATCCTTTTTCCCATTGCATACAGATTGTCTGCTCCCAGAGCTGAGGGCTTGGCGCAGGAGCACCTGGGCCACCACTCTACCTTGGATGGATGTCTTTATGATTAAAATACATCTTTGAGAATACTATTATTTCCTCCCACACCCCAAATACATAAAGGCTGGTTAATTGGCTCCTGATAAAACTGACCCTAGTGTGTCCTCATGTGCAGGGCCGGAACTAGGGGTAGGCAGAGTAGGCATGTGCCTAGGGCGCAAAGCTGGGAGGGCGCCAGGCACGTACCTCCTCTGTCGCCTACCCCAAGTCCGGTTCCCTTCTCTGGCCGACTCAATGTCGTTTTTGCGATTTGTGCGCTTCTGCGCTTGCCCAGGTTCGCGCATGGGCACTCGAGCACAAATTTGCGCATGTGCAGACGCTCATATTCGCGCATGCACAGAAGCACAAATTCGCGCATGCGCAGAAGCTCAAATTCGCGCGTGCGCACGCAATAAATAGGCGCTGCGACTGCCGGGCCTGCCTAGAGCGCCTGCCCAGCATGGCCCGGCACTGCTCATGTGATAGGGATCTTATATAGTAAGCTCCACTGGGGCAGGGACTGGTGTAAATGATGGATAATTTCTGCTGCAGTGCTGTGAAATATGTTTGTGCTAAGGAAAAGTTTACCAACCCTCAAAAATGTTGAATATTCAACAGACAACAGTAAAAAAAAAAAGTCACAAAGCAAAGACCTAAATGAAACCATTTCTTAGAATTTCAAATATTTGTGCTTGGAATGGTTCGGGTTGAACTGGGCGCAGAAAGAAAGTCAATCACACGCTATTTTAACAAAACCTACACCTACATAAATTCTTCTAACAATGGTTCTAAAAATACAGATACTCTGCAGATACCCAACTGATCTGGGCGTCATTGTTTAGCTACACAACACACACAAATATAAATATGTTCATGGCCTACACACAGTTTCTGTGACACTCCTCCTTACTATAATCCTTGCTGTGCCGGCCTTAAATGTAGTTTAAACTATTTCGCTTTGTTTTGTTTTTTTTATCCTGACAATTTTTATCAGTTTTCAACAATACAATCATTATATGGTATATAATGGTTCAAAACATTGCATACTCATTACATTAGCCAAAATAATATACACACAATTAAACAAACAAACAAACAAACAGAAATAAATAAATAAATAAAGGGTGAGGGTAGTGTAACCTGTATTATATCTGCATGACTCTCAGGGTAATTACCATTCATACAATACATATAAGCTGGAAATAAACTAGATATTGACCTTAGACATCCAAAGTTTTTGAGCTTCCAAAACCGTTTTTTCCCTTAAATTCCTCGGTACTGCTTCTTCATATCCTAAATTGTTGGTCACCTCTCTTTGTACTTGGGTAATACTGGGGACTTCTTGTTTTTTCCAATTTCTAGCAATGAAAAGTCTGCAAGCATTCAGTATTTGGAAAGTCAGAAATTCTATATTTTTATTTGGAAGTTTTCCATATAGATTCAGCAGCATAGCTTCCGGAGACTGTGGAATCAAAGATCTCACATTAAGCCAAAATCTCTGTATTTTGTCACATGACCACCAAATATGGAGCATATCTCCTATGTCCTTGTCACATCTCCAACAGGAATTTGAAGCTCCAGAGTACATTTTTGATAATCTTGAAGGGGTTAGATACCAGTTATATAAGATTTTGTAATAGCACTCTTGATGCGTAACACATCTAGTGAACTGTTGTGTTCTGGAGATAGCCTTTTGCCATTCCTTTATTATAACGTTTTTCTTAAATCTTTGTTCCCATTTAATCATGTGTGGGATTTTCTGTATTTCCTTTGGTTCTCCTAAAAGACCATAAATCTTTGCCATAACTTTTTTTATGCTTGAGCCATCATGGAAGTAGCTTTCAAAGCTCGATAGTGGTCTAAGTTTAGAAAAAGGAAGTGTTGTTATGTAATTCCGTATCAGCAAATATTTGTGAAAGTCATTTTTTTCCATTCTTCAGACACATGAAGGATTTAAGTTGATCTGCACAGTACAAGTCCATTCATTTTAATGGGGCTTTTTTAACCCATGTTGACAAATCAATGTTTAGTATTGGTTCCAAAACTGAAATAGGTGCCATAGGAGATGGAAACGGAGAGCATAGTGTGTTTTCTCTATTATACCTCCATATTCTTATAGCAGTCTTTACAGTTGCAGGTAAGTTCATCAGTTGTCTTTGATTTAATTTTTCATTTGTCCAGAGTATTGTATCTAAGGAAGAGGTTGTCACGGCCGGCACCCAATACCAGAACAAATGCCAAGGACCCTGGTCTCGGCTTCACCAGTAGTGTGACCACCTTTGGGCTTCGGGAGGAGCCCTCAGCTTAATTGGGTGCCACCTGGACTTAACGAGGGGTACAAGGAGAGGAGTTCTGGCTGGCAAAGGGGTACGACCGGATAGCAAGAGTCTTTGGGCAGAAGGTCAAGGACAAGGCGTCAGGTGGAAACGGAACAGACCGGATCAGGACAGGCAGATAACAGAATCGTCAGGCAGGCAAGGGGTCAAAACCAGATAAGCAGACAGACTGGATAAGGCAGAAGGATGGTCAGACTGGCTGGGTCGAGGCAGGCGGATATCAGAATCGTCAAACAGGCAAGGGTCAAACCGGGTGATCAAGCAAGGGGTTAAGCAGGAAGAGTTGTCGTAGGCAGGCAAGGGTCAGGATACAGAATGCAGAGTAGTCAGGAACAGGCTGGGTCAAACACGGATAATCAGTCAGGATAGCAAATTCAGAAACAGGTAGCACAAATCTCAGGAAACCACAGGATATGATCCTATAACGGGCACTGGCTACAGGTCTGAATGGGCCTTAAATAGGGATCCAATTGGCGCCAAAATGTGCACGCTGGCGCAATCACGCCAGCGCGCCTGCGCCTTTAAGAGGCGTGCCGCACGCGCCCTAGTAATCAAAGATGAAGCCGGCAAGGGTAGGATAGGAGCGGCGCAGCGCGCGTCCACGCCAAGGACGCGGCGTGGACCCCGCTGCCCACTAGACCACCAGGGTAAGTTTCTTATAGAGGTGTTCATGAGGGTCCTCTCTATTTCTGACCATTTGGACTGTGAAGATACTGATAATAAGTCTGTAGCCTGGTTCATAATATTGTCTTTGTAGTATTTCTTAATGTTTGGCATTCCAATACCAGCCATAGATCTACTTCTCTGCAGAATACTTGTTGCAACTCTAGGAGTTTTATTGTTCCATATAAATTGGTTGAACATATTAGAAACTTTTAACAAAAAAAGAGGATGGGATTATAATGGGAATAGTACGCAAAACATATATTAATTTTGGAAGCAGTATCATTTTTATCACTGAGATTTTACCCAACCATGAAATAAATAAATGTTTCCATTTGCCTGTTTCTTCTTTCGCTTTGTTTTTAACAGAGATGTGCTAATATCACAGGGTGTGGTTTGATTGGTTAAAAATGACCTGCTACCTACCACAACTTGACTCTGATATGCGTACTTGCAGAGGCCAGCTACTTGCAATACAACTCCCCAGTTGTTCCTCCTTATAATGAATTCCTTATGGTGCTGCTAGGGGGGTTCAGTTGTGCCTCACATAACAGAATAGCTTGGACTTCTTGCTGTATGCTCCTCATCATGAATTCCTTCAAGTGCTGATAGGGAGGCTCAGTTGTGCTTCAAATAACAGAATATCTTGGACTTTGCTTCTTGCAGTGTGCCCCACATCATGAATTCCTCCAGATGTTACTAGGAGGCTCAGTTGTGCCTCATATAACAGAATACCTTGGACTTCTGGTGCTTCTTGCTGTCGCCCCTTATCATAAGTTCCCTCAGGTGCTCATTCATTCATTTTGCCTCCTTGGACTTTGCTTCTTGTATGCTATTAATGCTACTCACAAATTCCTTCCTAAAGTGTTTTTAAACTCTTTGGTGCTAAAATAACTTCCCCTTTAAGTGAAGCCCACTGCTTGTGATTTGTCACTTATATAACTGAGTCAGGCTTGAGGCTTTTACTTCCTGCGAGAAAATAGAAAATATGAAAGGAATATATTTGAATAGTGGTTTGCGCCCACATTACTTTACAGGATCAACGTCAATGAAGGCAGCCAGCAGAGCTGTACATGGGAGGCCAGAAGTTTAAATGGCTATTACAGACTTAAATCTGAAAGGTGTTTAGGACAGGGGAATAGTGACATAGTAATTCTATGTACAGGCTATGAGCAAATTTAATGGGATGTTCCTGCTGAATTGTAAAGGGGATATCAGTGCCACCTACCCATTGGCTGATCAATAGAAGGGTTATGAGAAGTGATAAGGATGCCCACAGCTGGCCAAACAGAGAACCAACAGCAACTTAGTTAAGGCTAAAATAAAAAACTGAAACAGAGTGAAAAATAACTATGCCTTTAATAACATCAGCCAAATTCAGAAATGATAAACGCAAAGGCCTAAACAGAGATGAAAGTGTTAACGTTTAAGTATTAAAATAGTCTCAGTCTGATGACAAAGCTAAGAGCTAAAAGTCTCGACTGTTCCACCTTTGACCATCGCTGCTGAACAGAAACCCAAAAGCGCCATTATCATATCAGGATAGTCCTTATTACTCAGTGGAGACAGAGGTCCAGCCTCTACCGAGTCCTACCCTAAAGCTTGGGTTCTTCTGAGCTGCCCTGGAATGAACTCTTTATATCTCTCAACCTATCATGGTCTGCAAGCTAGAAACAGTTCAAGCACATGACCGAGTTACACTGTACGTTTAGCAATTTTTATTCTTATATTGCTCTTTGTGTGTTTACAGGTAACATTCATTTCGTGCTGTGCATGAATACATCCCTCCCAACTTTTTGGAAGTAAAAAAAGGGACAAAAAAAATTTCAGCAAATATTTTTTGACCACACCCCTTTCTGTGGCCACACCCCTAATTAAAATGTTCATTTTACAAAATTTGGCAGGTTATGAAAGTTTGAAAATAATTCTCCTTATCTAAACTGTTTTTTTTTGTGTCTGGAAATTGTTACAAAGTATCTTAGTTGCACCTGTTAGCTGTTCTGTGCTCTCTGCTAAAAGCCAATTAAGTTAAAAACTTTGTTTCTTTTTCTGGCTGTTTAGTGCAGAGAAAATAGGGACTTTCCAGTACAAATGAGGGACTGCAGGTTGAGCTGTCAAAAGAGGGACTGTCCCTCCGAAAAAGGGACAGTTGGGAGGTATGTGAATAGGCTGCATAATATCAAGTAAGTGTGATATTTATATTTAAAATTGATCTTCAATGCCACGTTGTAGGGCTTTTTGGTCCAAGTCATGAATGTGTATTAACTGTAATACCACTGGAAAATGGATGGATGGGTGTTTATGCATCTGATTAAGGACATCTCCAGATACCATAAGCATAAACACTGTGATTGGTGGTGGTCCTCCTATTATGGGAACTATGGGAGTGTGTAATGTAGTAGGTGGAATAATTATGCCTCTTTGACTCAACTGTAGACCGTTCACACAGAGCTCTTTGCCTCCCACACAAACAACACCCGGCTGTGTTATCTGTAGAGTGGTCACCTGGTTTTAAATACTGGCAACAAAGAAACCCCAGCTTCTTGCACCTGTGTTTCCAACCCATGAACAGACTCCATCATGCATTCTTCTAAATGACAAGGTGGAACGTTTGCATCCAATCTGCCTAAAGCCTTTCAGCACCACTCACTGGAACACAAACATGTTGAGGGATGTCATTGTCTCCAGCCTTGAAACCAGGTGTCTCCATAGAGCTTGACCAAGTCATGGGTGGCCTCAATATCCCAAACCCCATCCCGAACATCAAAGGCACTCATCCCTACCTGTGGTTCCATGCTCAGACAGCTGCCCTACCGATGGGAAGCTAGAATGATCCATGTTTCTCGTGTATCTTCTGTGAGGAACCAAAAGCAGGTCCCAGTGCGGGTGGTGGAGACAAGTTTGGAAGGATGTCAATGCTGACTTCACTTTTAAACTTTTAGGAATGTGAACAGCGACCCAAGTTGGTTGTTATTTTAATAAATTAACATGCAGGTGTGATGTCCCATTTGAAACACTGACTAGTGGAAACTTACCCTTTAACTCGAAACAGAAGCTCCAGCCAATAAAATAGTTACTCGTCAAACAAAAACATGGAAGTCCTCAGTGTGGTTTTTCAATCTGCAAATACTCCTATCAGACACTAGATAAGATAAGGGATAAAACAAGCACATAAAAATCAGGAGCCAGATGCTGCCTGGGAAATAAAGATATACTGAATTAGTTGCTAGGCAAGTACATTGAGGAAAGGAACCCAATACAGGTATGGGACCTGTTATCCAGAATGCTTGGGACCTGTGATTTTCTGGTAACACTTAAAGGAGAACTAAAGCTTAATCAAAGAAGTAGCTAGAAATGTTATACATTATCTTTTGTGCTTCTGTAACAGCCCAAGGCAACCACAGACCTTTAGCGGTAAAGATCTGTGTCTCCAAAGATGCCCCAGTAGCTCCCCATCTTCTTTTCTGCTGATTCACTGCACATGCTCTGTGCTGCTGTCACTTACTGAGCTTAGGGACCCACTCACAATATACAGTACACATAGAATAGAAATGTCACAATATAAGGTTGATTAGTAATTAATACAGATAACTACTACATGGCAGCACAGAAACCAGTGCAATTAGCATCAGAATTTAATAATCAGCAAACCTGTAGCATCAGCTTATATTACAGGGGAAGCTCATTTTCTGCTGGATAATTAGTGACGAGCCCTAAGCTTAGCTTCTCAACAGCCAATCAGAGCCCACTGAGCATGTGAGTGTCACAGACACTTTCCAAGATGGTGACCCCCTGTGACAAGTTTGAAGTCCTGGATCGTTGCTGCTATTGACAAGCTGAAACTTTAGCCTCGTGCAATAAGTTCACTATATAAAATATGGCAATTTTAGCCACATTCAATTTTAGGGTTTGTTTTGCCACCAGTAAGGATTACTTATTGCATATCTTAGTTAAAATAAATTAACAGAGAAAAAGGAAACCATTTTGAAATCATTTAAGAATTATTTGATAAAAATGGAGTCTAAGGGAGATGGCCTTCCCAAAATTGAGCTCTCTGGATAATGGGTTTCAGGGTACTGGATCCCATACCTTGCCCAAACAAAAACCTTTGGGATGAACACTTGGAATGGAAAAAGAAAGGTGAACCATCAAAATGAATATAATAAAATTAAAACAAAAGTGCCAACCGCTGGTCATTAATGCTGCCGCCTCCTGACATTTGGAAGAAAATAGAAGAGGAAAATCTCGATGCTTCTCATCTGACATTTTTCTGCCCCTTTCTAATCAGAGCTTCTCCTCTTCTTCTGAAATTTTCTCCCGACTGTTAGATGGCAGAACTGACCTGCAAGTGGCGCTGTTGTGTTGGCAATACAGTACTGCAGCGGGTCGGGTACCAGCGGGTTACCTGCAAAAAAAGTGGACACCCTGCAGAATGAGGGAAGGATTTTCAGCTGCGGGTATAGCTGCGGGTCGGGTTGCTGGTCTCATCTAAATTTCTTATCTTATGTAATATTGTCTATATTTTACTCCTTTTAAAGTTTTACAAAACTTGTTTCTGTCCCGCCCACTTTTGATGATGTCACTTCCGCTTTGATGGTGGTTGGCGGGTCAGGTTGCGGATAAAGTAGTTGTGGACCCGGGTCGGGTAGCGGATCAAAGTAGGTAAATAAGCGGTTTGGGTCGCAGGCTGCGGGGTCAGGTCTGGGTATTAGAAATAGGTTCTGCGCAGGACTCTAGTTGGCAGTTTAAAAATGCCAATATCTTGAATTCTTGAAAAAAAAATCAGTGTAAATTGCAAAAGTGCTCAGAAGAGAGCTTACTTTCATTAGCAATGGGTTTATTCATTTCCTTACCCCAGGAGAGGAGAGCAGCCCACTACGAATTCCCCCCCGTGTCCCAGTGGGCTGTTTTCACCCCTTTAATTAAATACATTTTAGAAAGTTTGGGGATGGATTACCAGTATAGGCTGAGAAGGAGAGCCTTCAACTAAAATTAGTAATGACAGAAATAAAAAAAAAATCTAAAAATAAAGGAAAACGGCCTTATTTCAGCAAATATTTTATCCTTAGTGGCAAAAATAACTCCGATGTTCCTTTTTTTTAATAAATGGGAAAGCATAAGACAATGAGTCCTGTGTGAAGCAGAGGTCACAGGCTCTTTTGCAACCTGGATTCTGTCTGATTCATACCCATAGTCTCAGCCGTAGCCCAAATAGTGTTGCACAGTCAAATGTTCTTATGTCACGTGAAACGGGCAAGAAAATGAGGCAACTCCTGGGACCTTGGATGCGACTTCTGAGTAGCACCGGGCAACTGTCTCTAATCTGTCTGCTTTATAATCCAGCAAAGTGATTTGCTGCCTTTCATTTACTTTGCAGCGGCCAATTACTTTAAAGAGGCGATTCACCTTTGAGTTAAAGGATCAGTAACATAAAAAAAATTGTTTATTTGCAACGAAAAAAACAACATCAATACAGTTTTAACTTTAAAATCGCAAAGCTTTTATTAAGAAAAAACTTACCGATTCTCTGCCTGCGCTCCTCTTCAGAAACGGCGACAGGGCGACGGTCCATTGTGCGGCGCTCGATTTCTCCTCCTTCTGCCTTCAATAAGAGAGAGCCAGGGAGGAGAAATCGAGTGTTGCACGATGAATGGTCGCCCTGTCGCCATTTCTGAAGAGGAGCGCAGGCAGAGAATCGGTAAGTTACTTCTTAATAAAAGCTTTGCGATTTAAAAGTTAAAACTCTATTGTTGTTGTTTTTTTGTTGCAAAAAAACATTTTTTTTTTCTAAAAAAAATTCTGTTACTGGTCCTTTAACTTTTAGTATGGCTAATGAATGGCTAATTCTAAGCAGATTTTCAATTGGCCTTCATTTTTTCTTTTTTTATAGTTTATGAATCATTTGCCTTCTTCTTCTGATTCTTTCCAGCTTTCAAAAGGGGGTCACTGACCCATCTAAAAAAAACAAACAAATGCTCAATAATGCCACTAACTTATTGTTATTGCTACTTTGTATTACTCATCTTTTCATTCAGGCCTCTCCTATTCATATTCCAGTCTCTCATTCAAATCAATGCATGGTTGCTAGGGTCAGATTCCTAAAACTGCAAACTGGAGAGCTGCTGAATAAAAAGCTAAATAACTCAGAAACAAACAAATAATAAAAAATGAAAACCAATTACAAATTGTCTCAGAATATCACTCTCTGCATCATATTAACAGTTAATTTAAAGGTGAACAACTGCTTTTTTAAAGTCCTCTCATGGATTTTAGCATGGAGTACCCCCCACCAACCTATGGTCCTTTAACTGTTATTGAAGTGCAAGCTCCTTTGGCTGTAGAGCAGGGATCCCCAACCTTTTGAGCCTGTGAGCAACATTCAGAAGTAAAAGGAGTTGGAGAGCAACACAAGCATGAAAAATGTTCTTGGGTGCTGTGATTGGCCATTTGGTAGCCCCTATGTGGACTGGCAGCCTACAGGAGGCTCTGTTTGGCAGTACCCCTGGTTTCTATACAACCAAAACATGTTTCCAAGACTAAAATTCAAAAATAAGCACCTGCTTTGAGGCCACTGGGAGCAACATCCAAGGGGTTGAAGAGCAACATGTTACTCACGAGCTACTGGTTGGGGATCACTGCTGTAGAGGGTGCTGGGGAATGATTAGATGGAGTCTAATGAGTTTCTGCTGAATAGTACTGATCAGTAACTTTACTGAACCTGTTACATACAGTCCCCCATTATATACTGGGGTCCTGGCCAATTAATCACCCTAATTTGGACCCCTGGAAGTGTTTTAGGGTGGGTTGAATCTAAGAAATATGGTGGTTGATGGAACAGGTCAGTCCTTGATTGTGTTGTTGGTAATAACCAGGCAGACTTTTATAAAGCAATGTCCTGCGTCTGCCCTATAATTATCTTGCACTGGCCCCCTCCCCAAAAATATGCAGGTGTCCTTTGTACCTTTAATCAGACTGCTGAGTGGAGAGATGACCCTACTGTTAAAAGATCTGTCTCTGTTGTTCATAAGTAAAACAACAAAAAAAACAAACATGGACAGGCCTGAAAATAAAAATCATCATTTTTATTAAATTACAGGTGTGCATGTTGTATAAACGGGCACTAGATGGCGCATTAACTGAGTATAAACTCAACTTGATATCTCAGCGGAGCAGCAGCACAAGAACCCACCGAATTATGTGCAGCTCTATGAAAAATGCCTGATTCCTTATGTGATAGTAACAGGTAGGCTGCAGACTACACTGATTATTGTGCAGCCGTGTCAGATTTAATATGTAGCTAAATGATTCCTTAGTAGCCAATCACTCCATTGTAGGGGTGAGGGCTTACTGTTCTATGCTGCACTTAAAGGAGAATTCAACACAAACGTTAAAAAACTCCTACCCCCCTACCCTACATAGACCCCCCTCCCCCCCAAGCCCAATTGTTACCCCGGGCAAATGCCCCTAACGTTTTACTTACCGCTCGGTGCAGATTCAGGCATCGGAGTTTATGGGCACCATCTTGTTCTCTTCGGAAATCTTCGCAATAAGACTGGCGTGGCGGCGCAAGCAATTTTCTGTTTCGCAATAACTGCGCATGCGCTAAAACTCACGCAAATGTCCGAAACGCCGGTCTCATTCCGTGGATTGCTGAAGATGGCGCCTGTGAACATGTCCGGGCTAACATTTAGACTGGGGGAGGGGGGTCTATGGATTTTTAACATTAGTGGTTCACCTTTAAGTTAACTTTTAGTATATTATAGAATGGCTAATTCTAAGTAACCTTTCATCTGACCTTCTATTTTTCTTTTTTATAGTTTTTGAACTATTTGCCACTTTCTGGCTCTGTACAGCTTTCAAATGGGGGTCACTGACCCCCATCTAAAAAAAACAATGCTCTGGAATGCTACAAACAAGGCCCTCTCCTATTCATATTCCAGTCTCTTGTTAAAATCAATGCATGTTGCTAGGGTCATTTGTATTCTAGCAACCAGGTGGCTGAAAATGCAAACTGGAGAGCTGCTGAATAAAAAGCTAAATAACTCAAAAACCACAAATAATAATAAAAAAAAAATGAAAACCATAAATATTCTCAGAAGATCACTCTCTACGTCTTGCTAAAAGTTAATTTAAAAGGCAACAACCCCTTTAGAATTGCAGCAAATGTCCTCTTTCATGCACATCCCAGTTAGTGGATGTAGGGCTCTTACAGACGAGCGTTTGAAGCTGCGCTCCCCTGCGTTCCGTTCCGTTTTTTTGCGTTCAGCCGCAGGGGAGCGCAGGAGTAGACGCATTCAGTTTTTTTCAATGGGGCTGTACTCACACAGGCGCATGTAGGCACCCAAAGCAGGAAAAATGCAGCATGTTGTGTCTCAACCTGCGTTCAGCGCCTACATGCGCCTGTGTGAGTACAGCCCCATTGAAAAAAACTGAATGCGTCTACTCCTGCGCTCCCCTGCGGCTGAACGCATAAAAACGGAACGCAGGGGAGCGCAGCTTCAAATGCTCGTCTGTAAGAGCCCTTATTCTAATGCAATGGCAGTGTCAGAATGAATTGCATCCAATCCTATCCAATCTGATCTGTTGGAGCATGAGCTCCATCCTCATGCAGATCAGATACACATCAGTTTCTATGGGACTCATCAGCATCAGTCCCAGCAACATGTGGTTCTTGTGTTTGATTCCAGCCTTTGCGTTAACTTCTAGTATGATGTAGAGAGGGATATTCTGAGACAATTTGCAATTGGTTTTCATTTTTTATTATTTGTGTTTTTTGAGTTGTTTAGCTTTTTATTCAGCAGCTCTCCAGTTTGCAGTGTCAGCAATCTGGTTGCTAAAGTCTAAATGACCCTAGCAACCATGCATTGATTTGAATGAGGATGTGGAATATTAATAGGGGAAGGTCGGAACCGAAAGATGAGTAATAAAAAGTAGCAATAATAATAAATATGTAGCTTAAGGGCTCTTACACACGGGCGGTTTTTCCTCCCCTCCGTTGCGCTTTTTTTCGGTTCAGCCGCAGGGGAGCGCAGCAGTAGACGCACTCAATTATTGTGAAGGGGGCTGTACTCACACAGACGCATGTATGCGCCAAATGCAGATGAAATGCAACATGCTGCGTCCCAACCTGCGTTTGGCGCATACATGCGTCTGTGTGAGTACAGCCCCCTTCACAATAATTGAGTGCATCTACTCCTGCGCTCCCCTGTGGCTGAAGCGCAGGTAAAACCACCCCTGTGTAAGAGCCCTTAGAGAGAATTTGTTTTTAGATGGGGGTCAGTGACCCCCTTTTGAAAGCTGGAAAGAGGCAGGAGAAGAAGGCAAATCATTCATAAACTATAATAAATATAAAAAAATTAAAAAAAATAATGAAGACCAATTAAAAATTTGCTTAGAATTGGCCACTAAAAGTTAACCTGGAGGTTAACCACCCCTTTAACGTGCTGTCGGTGGGTGCTGGGAGTTGTACTTCAACAATTAAAGGTTGCCATTATTTTGCCCGACTGCTGATATGTTGAATAATTTCTCCTACAGCTGCTTCTCTACAGAGCCCATTATATACAGGCACCCCCCTACAGACCTCCTTTGCTATTAGGATATATTGTTTCTGACCTCACTAACTCCCATTATAATAATTATAAATAATCAAATCAAATATTATTATTATTATTATTATAAATCCATTTCAGTACTAGGTTGTGCTTTAAGCGGGGGGGGGGGGTTAACCACTTGGTTTCCTGACTCAGCAAAGGCGTTGTCAAACTCCCTGCAAGGGTTAAAAGCTAAGGCTGGCTGGCCACGCCCACTTTTGACATATGGGTGTGGCCAGGCTGCAATGCTCTGGGAGACACAGACACAGGCAGTTTCCTGCTTCCCAAAGCAGCTGTGAGTGAGACAAGAGGGGACAGCAGCACCCAGGAGGAAGGCACAGTGAGGCTACTGTCTCTGGCACAGAGGGGCTACTGTCCTTGTGTAGCTTGGGACACAGGCAACCCATAGCCACCCAGGCTACTGTAACTGCACGGAACAGACTGGGACCCCCTGATGGTACTTTAATTGCAGCTAGGGTTATCTGGAATAAAATACCGGCTTTCCTATATATTTATCTTTTTTCCCCTATTAATAATATTGGGATCAACCATCATTTTCACCGGCCGGGTGGCAACCCTAATTGAAGGAAACCGAGAGAGAGATGCCCCCCATGGAACTGTAACTAATGGAAAGTGAGTGAGCCGGAGCCGGTTGAGGTCTCAATGCTGCCGGACTAACAGAGCAACAAGGAGGCGCCTTATTCCCAGGATGAGCGGAGGAGAAGTGCTTTACTGCGGCTGGCTACGAAAATCTCCCCCAGAGAAGAAGTTGCGCAGATATGTGAGTAAATGGGGAGTATTTGGGCAGGGGAGCTGCGATCATGGGGCTGTGTGTTTGCTGCTCGGTAGTGAGAACCCACAGTGCACGGTGTGTATGAGTTTGTCAGCTGGGGGGGTGCACCTGTCACAGGTGAGCACAACTGAAACTGTAAACACAAGTGGGAGGAGCCACATTAATTATTAACCCGATGTGTGTCGGATTCCAGTTATGACTCAGCGGGGGCAGCACTTTGCGCTGTCGGGATTTCTGTTTCCCTTTCTTGTTCTTCCCTGTGAGCAGCTGTTTGCGCCAGTGACGTCCCAGAAGCGAGGAAAATGCGCCTCTATCCCATGTGCTTTATTATCATTATTATATAGTGAATAAAGTACCCCCTCTTGTAAATTATAAGGATATTATAAATTACCGGGGAGTCTCATGACCATATAAAAACACGGTCTTTATTTATTATAATACACAAGATTCAATGAGTCATGTTACGGAAATGACATCACTGCTCACCATTTATAACTGATGACATCAGTATTCACTATTATAACTAATGACATCACTAGTCACTGTTTATAAGGATATGAATTACAAGATATTCATGGCTTTTTGTGTATTATATAGTGAATAAAGTACCCCCTATTGTAAAATAAAAGAATATTATAAGTCAACAAAGAGTTCCATGACCGTATAAAAACACAAGGCCGAAGGGGTACTTTATTATTATAATACACAAGATTCAGTGAGTCATGTGACATAAATTACATCACTACTCACCATTTATAACAATTGACATCAGTACTCACTATTATAACTAATGACATCACTAGTCACCATTTATAACTGATGATATCAGTACTCACCAATATAACTAATGACATCACTAGTCACCATTTATAACTGATGATATCAGTACTCACTAATATAACTAATGACATCACTAGTCACCATTTATAACTGATGATATCAGTACTCACTAATATAACTAATGACATCACTAGTCACCGTTTATAAGGATATAATTTACAAGATATTTATGGCTTTTTGCGTATTATATAGTGAATAAAGTACTCCCTATTGTAAAATAGAAGGATATTATAAGTCAACGAGGAGTTCCATGACCATATAAAAACACAAGGCTGAAGGGTTACTTTATTAATTATAATACACAAGATTCAGTGAGTCATGTGACAGATATGACATCACTACTCACCGTTTATAACAGATGACATCACTACTCACCGTTTATAAGGATATCATTTGCAAGATATTCATGGCTTTTTGTGTATTATAATTACTATTATTATTCTAATCAGCTACAAACATAAATACTGCCCTGCTGGTTTATAGTGCGACTTTCTCTTCCGCGACATAGAACAGGGGTTCTCTATAAGACTTTATGGTGAGAATACTTGGGATTAAGAGGAAGCAGCTTTTGGGGGGGGGGGTTGAGTAGCAAAAGGAACAATATTGGCTCTTATATGACAGAGTTTTTAGTAGAGTCAATAGTGGGGGTCATTTCTAAAGTTCGCTCGGCGCAAATTTAGTCGCAAATGGTTGTATTGCCCATGTTTTTCCCTGAACGCTAATATATTGCACTGTTGTACCCATCTTTCTGGTTTTTGCAAATTCGCATTGTGAATAAATTTTCCGCTGTTGAGACGAGTGTTTGCTCGAGTGCGCCCATAGCGTTGATGGTAAGTTCGCAAATAGCAAAACTGTTTTGCCAATATTTTGTCCGCCACCAAAGTTGTGGCATAATTCAAAGCAGCGTGGGCACATAAATAGTCGCAATTTGCGATTTTTGACATTTTTAAAAAGCTCTTATAGACATTTGCATTGTGAAAAAAAAATCGTAATTCTGTTTGCACACGCGTATTCAGCTTTATAAATGTAACCATGCGCAGGGCAAATATATTCACTGTGCGAACCAATCTGCCCTGCGCGAAGTTTATAAATGAGCCCCAGTCAGTACATTTATCAGCAGTGTCACTTTTTTTTTTCCAGCATGCAGGGGATTCTGGGAATTGTAGTTCAGCAATAGCAGGAGGGCTGCAGGTTGGGCATTTCTCACTCCCTTGATATAAATGATGCAGCTAACTCTACTGACCGCCCTGAGTGTGTAATATATGGGCCTCCGGGGAAATAGAGTTTAACCCTTTATAAGGTAATTGCTCTGTGTTTTCATCTGGATCTGGAGGTTATTACTGATCAGCCATATAAACCAGTAGCAAGCAGAAGGGATGCTGGGAGTTGTCCCGTGTAGCGGTTTTGTTGCCTCACCCATGGGCGACAGCACCCAAGAATACCATCTTCTCTGCCTGTGTTTAAATTGCTGTCATTTTGCTGCCATTACAAGATATTTCTGTAACAACGCATTTCCTCATCTGGACACCCACTTAATATTTATTTCTCTGTGCTATTGAGTCATGTGATAATCCCTCGGCCATACTGGACTCCTCTCTCTTATTCCTGAAGTTCTGCAGCAGCTGCAGGATAGACTGGCTAAACAGCGGTGTGTGTGATGCACCTTTGTGCACAGACTGTTTTGGGATCACCCATTATCACGTGCCGTATGTCTGCTACCTCCACCCCTGATGGACAGATGGATTTCATGTCTCATTACCAAAGTATAACTTTGCTCTTTATTAGGCTGAAGCTTTTCCATTTCCCAGCATCCCCCATGGGCTGATTATTCCTTAATTGTATCTTATAATGGACCGACGTCTTGACCTTGACTGATTGTTCTTGTTGGTAAATAAGTAATATTGACTCTTTACTTAAAGGGATACTGCCATGGGGAAACATGTTTTTTTTTCTTCAAAACACATCAGTTAATAGTGCTGCTCCAGCAGAATTCTGCATTGAAATCCATTTTTCAAAAGAGCAAACAGATTTTTTTATATTTAATTTTGAAATCGGACATGGGGCTAGACATATTGTTTGTTTCCCAGCTGCCCCAGTCATGTGACTTGTGCTCTGATAAACGTCAGTCACTCTTTACTGCTGTACTGCAAGTTGGAGTGATATCACCCCCTCCCTCCCCCCCAGCAGCCTAACAACAGAACAATGGGAAGGTAACCAGATAGATTACAAGATAACAGCTCACTGGTAGATCTAAGAACAGCACTCAATAGTAAAATCCAGGTCCCACTGAGACTGATTCAGATACATTAAGTAGGAGAAATAACAGCCTGCCAGAAAGTAGTTCCATCCTAAAGTGCAGGCACAAGTCACATGACTGGGGCAGCTGGGAAACTGAAAATATATCTAGCCCCATGTCAGATTTCGAAATTGAGAAATGGATTTCAGTGCAGAATTCCGCTGGAGCAGCACTATTAACTGATGCTCTGTAAGGCTACACATTTAGGGGGTTATTTCCTAAAATCCAAATTTATCTCATTATTTAAATAAAAAAAACACAGCCAAGCTCCCATACCTTATTTGTTAATAAAAAAGTTTGATTTAATCGATTCGGGAAAAGACCCGATAAAATCGAGTGAACACCCGTATTGTACGATTCCCCAAAAACCCAGAATTTTTGGGATTTTTGCCCAAAAAAGCCCAAAATCGTCAGATTTTCGGGCTAATTCCAGCGCAGACCACAGAAACTTCCAAATAAGATAGGGACCTCTGCCATTGACTTATATACAATCTCGGCAGGTCTAAGATGGCGGATTTTTGGATTCAGGCTTTTTGCAGTGTGGGCTTTAATAAATTACGAGTTATTAAAAAAGCTGAAAAAATTCGAATTACGCCCAAATAACCTCAGCCAGATTCAAAGTTTAACAAAAAAAAAACCCTTATTGTTATTGCTTCTTTTTATTACTCATCTTTCTATTCAGATCTCTCCTATTCATATTCCTGTCTCTTATTCAAATCAATGCATGGTTGCTAGGGGAATTTGGACCGTAGCAACCACATTGCTGAAATTGCAAACTGGAGAGCTGCTGAATAAAGAGCTAAAAAACTCAAAAACCACAATAAATAAAAAATGAAAACCAATTGCAAATGGTCTCAGAATATCACTTGCATACTAACAGTTCATTTAAAGGTTGGACCAACCTTTTAAAACTCTTCTTTACCCTATGACATTGCTGCTGATGGTAAAGTCTTTGCCCTACTGACTCCCAACCCAGATATAGGCCAGTGTATTAGTTGTCATTTTTTATTGGGGGGTGGGGGGTCTGAGACCCCTCAGGGAATTGTTCTTTAATGCTGTAACAGGAGAGGATTAGAGAGCCCCCTCCCACCCTGCAAATGCAGGAACCCTCCATCAATACATTCTGCATCTCATCATTGTGTCTGCTGGATCAATACTGACCTGATCTTGTTTCACTCACCCTGTTCTACTGTGTGTAATGTTACTCCTATTAACCACTTCTACACTGGACTGACACTCCTATTAAAGGAACAGGAACACCAAAAAATGTAAATGTTTTAAAGTAATGAAAATATCATGTAGTGTTGCCCTGCACTGGTAAAACTGATCTACTTGCTTCAGAAACACTACTATAGTTCATATAAACAAGCTGCTGTGTAGCAATGGTGGAAATTGAAAAATGGCTATATGGCACAGGTTAAATAGTGGATAACAGATAACACCATTAGACAGACAGAGCTTATTTGCTATCTGATGTGTAACCTGAGCCTTTTCTTCTTTGAATGGCTGCACAGCAGCTTGTTTATATAAATTATAGTAGTACTTATCTGTTATCTACTGTGTATCCTGTGCTTGAATGGCTGCCCCCATGGCTACACAGCAGCTTGTTTATATAAACTATAGTAGTACTTATCTGTTATCTACTGTGTATCCTGTGATTGAATGGCTTCCCCCATGGCTCCACAGCAGCTTTTTTATATAAACTATAGTAGTACTTATCTGTTATCTACTGTGTATCCTGTGATTGAATGGCTTCCCCCATGGCTCCACAGCAGCTTGTTTATAAAAACTATAGTAGTACTTATCTGTTATCTACTGTGTATCCTGTGCTTGAATGGCTGCCCCCATGACTACACAGCGGCTTGTTTATATAAACTATAGTAGTACTTATCTGTTATCTACTGTGTATACTGTGCTTCAATGGCTGCCCCTATTGCTATATAGCAGCTTATTTATATAAACAATAGTAGTGTTTCTGAAGCAAACACACCCATTTTACCAGTACAGGGCAACACTGCATTATATTTTCATTACTTTAAAACACTTTTATTTTTTGACGTTACTGTTCCTTTAACCACTTCTCCACTGCACTGAGCATAACTTCCATTTCAGCCCTTGAGTCTCTGAGAGTCATGATAGAGGGAGCTGGAACTACAATAAAAATGCTATATATATCTAATAATCACATTTATTATTATTATTATTATTATTATTATTATTAAAGCATGGCTATCCTGGAGCCCCCATGCATATTTCAACTGCAGTGGTGTTGTTTCCTCTGCCTTACTGATACTGATCACTCTGCTAACTGATCCTGGCAAGAGAGCATGAGAGCAATCTGGTGGCTAGGGTCCAAATTCCCCTAGCAACCATGCACTGATATGAATAAGAGACTGGAATATGAATAGGAGAGGCCTGAATAGACAGATGAGTAATAAAAAGTAACAATACATTTGTAGCTTTACAGAGCATTTGTTTTTTAGATGGGGTCAGTGACCCCATTTGAAAGCTGGAAAAAGAAGAAGGCAAACAATAATTCAAAAACTGTAAAATTAAGCCCAATTGAAAGTTGCTTAGAATTGGCCACTCTGTAACATACTAAAAGTTAGTTCAAAGGTGAACCGCCCCTTTAAGAAAGCATACTTATATACATATGGATGTCGATGCAAGTTCCTGCCTTCGTTTACATAATTCAGTTAAAGAGACATTTTCCAGGGATGTGTAGAAACATAAGTGGTGCAGGGCCCCTATAGGGCCACAGTCTGGCAGTTGCATCGTTACACTGTATCCTCTCCGACTTCCATATTAAACTCCTTCAGCTCCTAGTGCTGATCCCTGCCCTGTAACTTCATATTAAATTCCATTCTTTGTAAATGTCACTGGTAGCCGATATTAGAAAGCAGTTGCCGCCTATGAATCAGCTGAAAAATATTCCTAACCCAGGGGATTTCAGTATTTATTTATTTTTTTACTGCAGATGTAACTGAGATCATGTAAGTCCGGAGCAATCGAGTGTTGGCTTTGGCTCTATCAGGCCCAGGGCTGCAGATGGGATTGGCTGCTTGAGGGTTAAATAAGGAAATCCTGTCAATTTAGGGATAAACACTCACACTCCACCCAGATAAGCAGTGAGCCAGGGTGGGGTACGGCATCTTCCAGATGTTTGAATCGAGCCTGAGACATTCGCACTGGTCTCTATTATATATGTCATTATACAGTGTGAGTTGCAGTTACACAACAATTGGCCTCCTCAAGGCTGCCGGGCCACAATGTGTTATATGTATGTAAATAACCTTATATGATAAAGAAATTATGAAAAGCTTGGATGATCCAACCCTAACTATGTGCCCCCTACATCTTCGGTTCACCATATGGTCTCTGACTGTCAGATATTGGAGGTCTAAAACTGCTAATATCCCAGAAAGCAAATCTCTTGGTGGCCCGTGGTCTTTGTGGGCCACAGCCAAGGACAATATTAATGACTGAGCCCTTTATTAATTACCTCCATAAGTCCACTTAACAACATTTAGCACTATCTATAGCACACCCTGGATCTCCACTTCTGTAATGGGCCCAATGCATCTGTTTCTGACACTGAGTTTTTAAAGTAAGAACAGGTTTTTACACAAAGTGACCTCCACCTTTCCATGTTCTGGCCACTGGCTGCTCCTGAGGCTGCAGATCCCACGACCAATGTATTTTTTTTGCTCTCATTATTTTTATTTAACTTTGGAACACTTTTTTGATCTTCTGCTATTCTTGTAGCTTGTTCAGAAGGATAATGTAAAGCTGTCAATATAGGTATTCCCCTGTACTAAGCACAATTCAGCAGGAACAGCCCCTAAGTTTGCTCATAGCCTGTACAGTGAGATCCCATAAAACTATGGCAGCATAGATATTCCCTGTACTAAGCACAATTCAGCAGGAACAGCCCCTAAGTTTGCTCATAGTCTGTACAGAGAGATCCCATAAAACTATGGCAGCATAGATATTCCCTGTACTAAGCACAATTCAGCAGGAACAGCCCCTAAGTTTGCTCATAGTCTGTACAGAGAGATCCCATAAAACTATGGCAGCATATGTATTCCCTGTACTAAGCACAATTCAGCAGGGACAGTCCCTAAGTTTGCTCATAGATAGTCTGTACAGAGAGATCCCATAAAACTATGACAGCATAGGTATTCCCTGTACTAAGCACAATTCAGCAGGAACAGTCCCTAAAGCTGGCCATAGATGTGGAGATTTTTAAAAGATTTGATCCTCATCGTGAGTCCACGATTTTCTCAGAACGATCTTACGAATTGACCATCAACTAAAAAGACCAATTTGGCAGGAAAACAAATGGGAGCTGCTTGCTTGGCCCTGCAAACATAGATAGATTGCACTGGGACCAACAAAGATTTTTCGACCTGGCCAATCAATTTCCTGACAGATGTCGGCCGAAAAATCGTAAGATGTTCGATCGTTCGAATCCCACTAACCGCACGATAATTTCGAAGGATTGGTCGGACTTCCCTAAAATCGGTCATTCGGCAAGAAGAATCGTCGCGTCTATGGGGAGCTTTAGTTTGCTCATAGCTTGTATGGCAGCATACTTTGCATGATCCAGTTGGAAAACGTTTGCGTCTAGTTACCCTTTAATTCTGCAATAACTGTTTGTTTTTTGGCAGGTGGTTCCAGTATTAATTGTATTTTTGGACTGTAAATTTCATGCCCGTAATTCCCTTCCGCTCCCGCACTGTAGGGAAAGATAAGAGGTTATTTGCAGAAGAGCAGGTGGACGCAATGATTACAGGACTGACGATGTACGAGGTGATTGTACAGGAAATAAGGATTTACTTTCTACTGAGGCGCAACCCGGGGGTATTTGTGCTGTAATGCGATCGCCACCAATTCACTTCTTAATCACCACAAAATAAACACACGTTAATCCGGTTGCCCAAATGGGTCACTTTTCCTTTCATCTGCGTCGTACCATTGATGCTGCCGAGTGCATTGTGCTACTTCATACTAGTTGCACCAGCGCATCGCACAGAATTGCGCAAGAACTGCGTTCTTCTCCGGGTCTGGTTATCCGCTGTCTTCTGCTACATTGTTTCAGGAGTCACAACCAGTAACCATTGAACCTTGTAATGAATTCTTAGTGGAAACTTAGAATTTCTTTCATTTTCCTCTGGGATCCGTTATTGGGAAACCCGTTATCCAGAAAGCTCCGAATTACAGAAAGGCCATCTCCCATAGACTCCATTATAATCAAATAATTACAATTTTTAAAAATGATTTCCTTTTCTCTGTAATAATAAAACAGTACCTTGTACAGATATGGGATCCGTTATCCGGAAACCCGTTATCCAGAAAGCTCCAAATTACAAAAAGGCCATTTCCCATAGACTCCATTATAATCAAATAATTAAAAAAATTTTTTTTTTATAGATGAAACTTTTTATTATTTTCACAACATAAAATAAATAGACAAAAAGAAAAAAAAAAAAAAAAAAAAAACATGCCTTATCTATTCAATGGTATTAGGAACAATTTCCATGACAAGTATTTAAAGGGATACTGTCATGGGAAAACATGTTTTTTTCAAAACGCATCAGTTAATAGTGCTGCTCCAGCAGAATTCTGCACTGAAATCCATTTCTCAAAAGAGCAAACAGTTTTTTTTATATTCAATTTTGAAATCTTACATGGGGCTAAACATTTTGTCAATTTCCCAGCTGCCACAAGTCATGTGACATGTGCCTGCACTTTAGGAGAGAAATGCTTTCTGGCAGGCTGCTGTTTTTCCTTCTCAATGTAACTGAATGTGTCTCAGTGGGACCTGGATTTTACTATTGAGTGTTGTTCTTAGATCTACCAGGCAGCTGTTATCTTGTGTTAGGAAGCTGCTATCTGGTTACCTTCCCATTGTTCTTTTGTTTGGCTGCTGGGGGGGAAAGGGAGGGGGGGTGATATCACTCCAACTTGCAGTACAGCAGTAAAGAGTGATTGAAGTTTATCAGAGCACAAGTCACATGACTTGGGGCAGCTGGGAAATTGACAATATGTCTAGCCCCATGTTAGATATCAAAATTGAATATAAAAAAATCTGTTTGCTCTTTTGAGAAATGGATTTCAGTGCAGAATTCTGCTGGAGCAGCACTATTAACTGATTCATTTTGAAAAAATGTTTTTTTCCCATGACAGTATCCCTTTAAGCATTTAACATCGTACTGACTGGACATCCCAGTACTTTGGCCGATATTGCATTGTCTCTAAAGCAGAAGCAATTACTCATTAAGACCCCAATATTAGGGTTACATTGTCATAGACTTCGGTTCTCTTGGATATGTAAATCAACTTTTCACAATTCGGAAGTTATGTAAGAGAACCACAACCTCCCAGCCCCGCCTCCCACCACGGACTCCATATTTTATCAAATTTCAAGGTGAGCTTAATGAGTGGCAGATTTTGATTTACTAGTGTAATCCAGGTTTGCACTGTGGGGGGTTTAGGGCCCATCCACATCATAGAAATTATTTTCCTGGCATAATATAAGAGGGTTCTATATCTAGTTCTGGCATGGCTGGTAGTTATTACATCATCTATAATTCCCAATATACACACCTGTGGTGTAAGTATCCTTGGGAAATCCAATTTGTCATCTAGGAGTTTGAGAACCTCAGTCCAGAATTTGGCTACTGGGGGACAGCTCCAGGGCATATGTAGAAAGTCTGCCCCCTCTGCCCCGCACCTATGACATTTTGCCTCTGGATTGCGCCCCATAGATCTGAGTCGTGTAGGAGTGAGGTAGAATTGTTGTAACCATTTAAATTGAATTAACTTGTCTCTTACAGAGTATAAGTAGTAGTAACTATTGTCTGTTGCTTCATCCCATTCCTCCTCAGTAAAGTTTGGGATGCAAGCTTGCCATTTACAGTAAGCTGTTTTAAAAGGTGAGGGTATTGTTTGAATTAGGGTTTTATACAGTGTTGACGTTGGTTTAGTTAGTGATGCAGACCAGAGTAGTGCTTCAAATTGGGGTTGGGAAGTTTGAATATCCAGTCTACCAAATTGTGCCTGAAAAACCTGCCTGAGTTGGAAATATCTAAACTGGGATAAATTGGGTTCAGCGAGTTTTTCTTTAAAGAATTCATAAGATCCAAATGTGGTTCCATCTAGGACATCTTGCAAACGTCTAATTCTTTTTTTTAGGCCAGTATAAAAAATCAGAGAACTTCTGAAAATGGGTAAGGCAGGAGTTCGCCCACAGGGGTGTGTTCGGGGTTAGGACCGGAGAGTGTTGGGGATAAAGCTTGAGTGCCAGAGTCCGAGCCTTCCTTGGAGTAGCCATAACTGCTGGTAGGTTGTTATAATCTGCTGGTGCTCTATATGGAAGATGCCTGAGTCCTTCCAGTGATCCCACAGCCAGTGCATGGAGATTTGTGTTTGGGTTGGAAGGGTCTGGGTCAAACCACCATTTAACATAGTGCAGTTGACTGGCTAGGTAATATAGATATAAATCTGGTAATCCTAGACCCCCTTCTTTAGTGGTGGGGACTAATTTACGCCAGGCCACTCGGGGTGTTTTCCCCCCCCATATGAAGTGCGACAGGACTTGATTAACAGTTTTAAAGAAACTTTTAGGAAATAATTAAAATTTTTAAAAATGATTTCCTTTTCTCTGTAATAATCAAACAGTACCTTGTACAGATAAGGGATTCGTTATCCGGAAACCCGGTATCCAGAAAGCTCCGAATTACGTAAAGGCGGTATCCAGTAGACTCCATTTTATCCAAATAATCCAGCTTTTTGTTTAGTTTTAGTTTCATTAAAGGGAAAATTCCCCTTAAAATTAACTTATAGCAAGACACAGACATTATTAAGGAAGGCTTGGGGTGACTCCCCAAATTAATGGCAGCAATTGCATGAATGTACAGGTATGGGCTCGGCATACCTGTATAATGGGAAAGCCGTCTCCCATAGACCCCATTTCCAGTTTATCCAAATTAGGGATGCACAGAATCCAGCATTCAGTTCATAAATCGGCCAGGATTCGGCCATTTCATCAGGATTCGGATTCGGCCGAATCATTGTGCCTGGCCGAACCGAATCCTAATTTGCATATGTAAATTGTGTGTGGGTAGGGAAATTACATGACTTTTCGTCACAAAAGAAGAATTTTTTCGACTTTTTCCTTCCCTGCCCCTAATTTGCATATGTAAATTAGGATTCCGTTCGGTATTCGGTCAACTCTTTCACCAAGGTTTCAGTGATTCAGCCGAATCCCAAATAGTGGATTCGGTGCATCCCTAATACAATTCAAATTTTTAAAAATGATTTCCTTTTTCTCTGTAATAATAAAACAGTCGCTTGTACTTGATCCCAACTAAGATATAATTAATCCTTATTGGAGGCAAAACCAGCCTATTGGGTTTATTTAATGTTTACATGATTTTCTAGTAGACTTAAGGTGAAGATCCAAATTACAGAAAGATCCCTTATCTGGAAAACACCAGGTCCTGAGCATTCTGGATAACAGGTCCCATATCTGTACTATTACTTGGGTGGAGAGGTTACACGCTGTATTGTTCTTGTTACTTCTCTGTGTAATAGCCCCGGGTGGAGTCAATTCATATTTTTATTCCATTATGTTAAGGTGACCGAGGTCATTTCCTGGTGTAGCCATATGTTGGGAATGGCATATAAGGTGCAGGATATGTGCATGGCGTGTGCAATAGTAATTATAGCTGAATTATCAAGAAGCGGAATGTCTCTGCACTGCGGGGCTGCGTATGGCGACTGCCTCATACATATGGTATTCAGGAAACAATGGAGAAGATTCCATTTATATGCTGGTTAAAGGGGTGGTTCACCTTTAAGTTAACTTTTTTTTTTGTTATAGAATGGCCAATTCTAAGCAACTTTTCCATTGGTCTTCATTATTTATTTTTTTATAGTTTTTTAATTATTTACCTTCCTCTTCTGACTCTTTCCAGCTTTCAAATGGGAGTCGGTGACCCCATCTAAAAGCAAATGCTCTGTAAGGCTACAAATGTATTGTTATTGTTACTTTTTATTACTCATCTTTCTAGTCAGGCCTCTCTTATTCATATCCCAGTCCCTTATTCAAATCAATGCATGGTTGCTAGGGTAATTGGGACCCTAGCAACTAGAAATTGCAAACTGAATAAACAGCTAAATAACTCAAAAACCACAAATAACAATGTTCTTGTGTGTACACAAGAACATAAAGCGCAGTGCACTCAAGTTTAGGGGGGCCCTTGTTTGGGCTTGTGCTTCGACCCCCAAGAAAAATGAGGTTTCTCGGTGATGTACCTAGCTCAGGTTAAGCGCTGGTTACCCACACTGCGGGTTAAAAAGGAAGTGGGATTTGGAAGAGTGGGAGGAGTTAGAACAAATATGGCGGATTTCCAAATACAATAATTTTTTTAAACTTGTAAATATTGTCCGTGTGTAGATGTGAGGCTCTGGCAAGGTGCTACCCCTGATCTCTACAATCAGGGCCCCAAATTCCTCCTGAAGAGTCGAGGTGTTGCACAGATAAGGTGTAATACTTGGGGGCAGATTTATCAAAGGTCGAGGCAAATTTTCTATTTCAAGCTATTTTGGTGTATGAAAATTATTAGGAAATAGTCCAAATTCAATTAGAATTTGCAAATAGTATATCGAAATTTATCATGTACTCTCTCTTTAAAATTCGACTTCGACCATTCGTCATCTAAAACCTGCCAAATTGTTGTTTTAGCCTATGGGGGACCTCCTAGAATCTATTTGGAGTCAATTGGTGGACTTTGAAAAATCGGAAAAACTTGAATTTGATCGAATGCGATATTCCTTCAATTCGTACGATTCAAATTCGGACCTATTCGAGCAAAAAAAACCTTCGACTTAATTTCCATCAGTCTTTTTTTTTTTTTAACAATACTGCTTTATTGAAAGTATACCATATGCATGAACGTACAGTGGCAATTTAGATGCATTTCAGAGGTTACAGACAATATGCAGAAACAAGTGCAGTTAACAACAAGAACAATAAAAATTGACATGTTGAAAATTGTGGTTTCAATGGTATCGATGTTATTGCAGGCAGCGAACCTATAACCATATGACTGCTAGTGTGGCCATGAGGTCCAACCTGTGATCAAAACACTAGACCGTGAACCGCTACAGAAGGTTATACAAAAAGAACAGACATATGAGAGATATACATGTGTAATATGCTTTTGTCCGGGGGGTATGGGATTATAAAAGCCACTAAACTGCTACGAAGTTGGCACGGTGGTAACACTAGTGTAGGACCACAATCATCATCCCTCCTCCTCATCCAGCCAGATCCCCCATATTTTAAGAAATTTTTCTGGGCAGTTCCTTCTCATGTACGTCAGTTTATACATGGGCATTGCTTTCCTGATGAGGTCCAACCAAAAAGGGACAGTTGGGCCAGAGGAATCCTTCCATTTAAGGGCTATAGCTTTTTTTGCAAGCATTAGTAAAATAGAAAGGAGAGTACATTCTGCACTTCTAACAGATACTTCCTCTACCCTGTTCAGCAAGATTATGAGAGGATCCACAGGGATTAACCAAGTAGTTTTCCCTTGAATATTCTGTACCACTTGCTGCCAAAAAGAAAGTATCACAGGACAGGCCCACACCATATGAAAGTAGTTGGCCACCGGTTCAGAACATCTGGGACAGGCCGATGCGAAAGTGGGAGTCATCCTATGTAACCTTTGTGGGGTGAGATAAGTCCTGTGCAGGTATTTTAGTTGAGTCAGCTTGTCCCTACTACATATCATCCCATCTGAGTAGGACTCCAGAGCATCGGTCCATTTTTCATCATCTAGCGAGGGTATATCTACTTGCCATTTCAATTGGGTTTTTCTAAGGGTAGAGGTACCCAGTGACATTAAATGACTATAGAATACTGATAGAGGTTTACGGAGTTCAGGGTTGTGGACATAGGTCTCCAGCCTCCTAGGAGTGGTGTCCACCTGCCCACTCGGAAATTGCGAACCTATGGCATGTCTCACTTGAAAAAAGCGGAAGAGCATTACATTAGGCAAAGTAAATTTATCTTTCAGAATTTGGAAGGGGGGTAATTTGCCATCAATAAGAATATCCATGACATACTTAATGCCATATCTCGCCCATAACTGAGGGTCAGGAACCATAGCTAGGTGTTTCAGCTTAGGGTTGCACCAAAGGGGGGTAAATTTAGAACAATGTGAAGGAATAGAGGGTGAAAAATTAAGAGCCACCTGCCAAGCCCCCACTGTAGCCTTCATGAGAGGGGTGAAATGCGGAGAGTCAGTGATGCCCCTATACAGGAGGTTCTTAAGGCCCTCAAATGAGCCCACTACTTGCGCCTCCAACTGTGTGGTAGCATCTTGCGGGGAGGGGGAGGCCCAACACCAAGCGTTGACCAATTGAGCAGCCAGATAATACAGGAATAAGTTAGGTGCTGCCAACCCCCCACCCTTAACAGGGAGTTGGAGAGTAGCAAGGGCAAGCCTAGGTTGCGATTTGTTCCACAGCATTGAAATTTCGAGGCTCCGTAAGACTCGGAACACATCCTTATTGATCTTTAGGGGAGATTGTCGAAATACGTAAGTCAACTTAGGGAGGATAACCATCTTGAAGAGGCAAATTCTGCCATATAAGGATAACGGTAAGGACGACCATGTTTCAACTTTGGACTCTATGTAGCTTATAATCGGGGACAGGTTAAGGTCTACAAATTTCGTTAAATCCCTGTGGATCCAGATCCCAAGATATTTAAAAGAGTCTGCCCAAGACAGACCATGAGGGAAAGTGGGTACATCATGATGTAGAGGGTCAATGGCAAAAAGGAGGGATTTCGCCCAGTTTATCCTCAGGCCAGAGTACGCCGTGTGACCATTAATAATGTCTAGTGCTGCGCCAAGCGCCCTACCAGGGTTAGCTAAATAAAGCAATGTGTCGTCCGCATACATGGACACTGTTTCCGTGACTCGACCCAGTTGGAGCCCAACTACCCTTGGATTATTTCTAAGTCGACAGGCCATAGGTTCCATGGCTAGGGAGAAAAGCAGAGGGGAGAGGGGACATCCCTGACGGGTACCTCTCAGAATGGAAAAAGGCTGTGAAATAGTAAAATTTGTTCTAACTCGAGCCACAGGGTTATCATATAAAGCTTGAACCCACCGAATGTAAGCCGCTGGGATGCCCACTCTTCTCATCGTGGACCATAAATAAGGCCATTCCACTGAGTCGAAGGCCTTCTCGTTATCAAGGGAAGCAACTACCCTTTCCCCCGAGTTATCATGAGTAATAGCCAGATTGGTGTATAGGCGTCTGATATTAGCATCCGTTGACCTCCCCTGCATGAAACCCGTCTGATCAGGTGAAATTATCATACCCAACAATGGTGCTAGACGAGAAGCTAATACCTTGGCCAAAATTTTCGCATCTGAATTTATCAGAGATATGGGCCGATATGCTGCACAGTCGTGCGCAGCCTTGCCTGGTTTCAAGATCAAGACTATTAGAGTTGCATGCATGGAGCGTGGGAGGGGAGAACCCAAAAGAACAGCATTATATAATTTAGTAAGAAGGGGGGCCACTTGATCTTTATACAGTTTATACCAATCCATGGGTATCCCATCTAGCCCCGGGGTTTTACTCGCTGGAAAAGATGTAATAGCCTCCTTCACCTCATCTACTGTTATACCTGCAGCCAGGGACTGAGAGTATTGGTTCTCTAATACCGGGATCTCCGTGTTTTTTAGGTACTCATCTATTTCTAGGGTCCCTTTTCGGATTTTTGAGCAATATAAATCCCTATAAAAAGCACAGAAAGCATCATTGATCTTGTTTGGATCTGAGGTGTATTCTGTGGGAGATACTTTCACAGCTGGGATGGTAGATGAAACCTGCTCATTCCTAGACAAGAAAGATAATAATTTGCCATTCTTATCCCCGTGCTCAAATATATTGGCTTGTTGATAGAGGATGTGTTTTTTTGTCAACTCAGCCTGGGCAAGATTCAGAGCTAACTGTGCATTTAACCATGTTCGCCTAGCCTGATCCGTGGGATTCTCTACGTAGTCAGACTCTAACGCCTGTACTTCTTGTGTGAGTGCATTTATCTCAGCACCTACAGTTGCATTGATTGCTTTAATGTTTCTAATATATTCTCCCCTAACATAAGCTTTCAGAGCGTCCCAGACTACATCCGTGGATGCAGAATCCTGATTGACCGAAATGTAGGAAGCAATACTGTCTCGGATGGGTTCTTTCAAGGCTGTGTGAGTCACCCAGAAGGGGCTTAAGCGCCATATTCTATCACTTGGGTCAACGGACCCCATGATATTGACAACGAGAGGAGAGTGATCAGATATGCCTCTTGTAAGAATCTCAGCAGAGGAGACTAATTTGGTCATATCTGATGTCCCCAGCGCAAGGTCAATTCTGGATAAACAGTGGTGCCCGGGGGAGTAACAGGTGAATTGTTTGGCTATCGGGTGTCTGGCACGCCAGATGTCACTGAGGCCATAAGTAGAGACCCAGTTGGCAAAATGGGGATTACGGGCCTTCGAGGTCGTCAATCTGTCAATCTCTGGGTGTGGCGCTACATTAAAATCCCCCATCAGTAGTACCGGTGCCAGAGGCAGTGTAAGAATCTTACGCATGATCTCCTGCAGGAGTGCGATGTCAAAGGGAGGAGGGACATATACCCCCGCTATAGTACATAGGCGACCATATATTAGCCCGTGCAGAATCACAAACCTACCAAAGTGAAGCTTGAGAGCAGTGTCCAACCCCCGGACATTCCATGACATTACCTTAACCCTAGACATGTTGGAAACATATTGATATTGTTCGGTATAACCTCCCCACACATTACATACACATATCGCTGCCATGTCAAGAAAAGTTCCAAACTAATAACAAAATGGTTCCCCAACAACCCTTCACACACCCACCCTACCCACACAATCCCCAATGTAACTGCAATTATGTGTGAGTTTACGCCCATAACTACAACCTGTAAGGAAGAAACGAAGGTTAGTATCTACTCAGCCTGTCCGAGATTGGACGGCGCCTGTGCCTGCTCAGAGTTGTTACGTGGTGCAGGCTCAGTGTCCATGAGAGGCCCAAAAAAAAAAAAAGGAAGACATTGTCACCGATATTGACAGGATAAAAATTACCGGTACCGTCCCGAAACTTGAGTCAGCTGCTCAGCAAACGCTCATGGTTCTGGTTGATGCTGATGCTGAGGTGGAGGAGATCTGGGTCTTCCTTCCATCCATGCGATCGTATCCTCTGGAGTGTTGAAGAAATGGATTTTCCCTCTGTCCGACACCCTAAGCCTCGACGGGAAAAGCATGGCATACGTAATCTGTCTCTGGCGCAGCAGTCTTTTGGCTTCAGCAAATTGGGATCGTTGCTTTCTGACAGTTGTAGAGTAGTCAGGATACAAAGAAATCCTGTTGTTCTCGTGTAGTATTTCACCCGCCAAACGTGCTGCATTTAAGGCTGCATCTCGGTCCTTATAATTAAGCAATCGTGCTATGAGTGGCCGGGGCGGTGCGCCCGGTGGAGGAGGGCGACCTGGTATCCTGTGGGCCCTTTCCACTGCAAAGGCTGATGAGAAAATGTGCTCGCCAAACTTCGACCGAAGCCAATTTTCCACAAACGCTTCCGTAGCGTTTCCTTCAGCCCGCTCGGGTATGCCCAGTATGCGTATGTTATTTCGCCTGAGACGGTTCTCTAAGTCGTCTGCTTTAGTCTCAAGAAAATTTAATTGTTTGGAGAGGGAATCCATGCGGTTAGGCATGGGAGAGGTTAAATCCTCCAAATCTCCTATTCTCCTTTCCACTTCACTGGTTCTTTCCCTCACTTTTTGCAGGTCATGCTTTAAGATGGCAAAGTCAGTGTGAATTTCATCCACTTTTGATATCAGTGTGGAATGATTACTAGTTATAATTTGCAGCACTTCTGCCAGGGTGGGGTCCGCAGGAGAGGCAGGCCGAATTGGGGTGCCTGGCTTGGAAGGGCCCTCCCTGGCCTCAAGGGTAACGTCAGCGGGAGAAAGCATACCTTGTTTGTGCCCCAGAGGTGGCGATCGGTGAGCAAACCGCTCCAGCTTCTTGGCAGCAGCGTCTTTAATCTTAGGCTGCGAGCCAGGGGAAGGTGCGGCCCGCTGTGTTACAGCCGCGGCGCCATCTTGGATGTGCTTCCCCTCCGTCGTTGCAGCGGTGTGAGACTTGCACGGCTGCCGGCTTCTTCGCATGAGGAGTCAGGGAGGTATGTGCAGCAACTGCGCACCCCAAGAAATTGGTATAATCGGTAAAACCAGGATCGGTAGCAGGATATTGTAGGGCCCTCAGGCAGAGCTCACACAGCGTGCGTCCTACCCGTTCAGCATGCAGACCACACCCCTCTCCGTCAGTCTTTTTTAATTCGAATTTCAAAGTTTTTTCAATTCGAAATTCGACCCCTGATAAATATGCCCCTTGGTGTAATGATAATTGACAGTTTATAGTGTTCTGACCCGCCAAATGGAAGTGGAACCCAACCGTTTCCTTGTGCAAGTGGGTTCTCGCCTTAGGGTGCTGGGCCAATAGTTTACAATAGTTATAGTTGGGAAAAACCTTTTGGGTGAAATGCCATGTGCCTTGAAGGTGTGCAGCTAAAGGGGAAGTAAAGGTTAAAACACTGGGGTGCCAATATGTTGGGAATATCCCAATAAGGGAATTGCTAACCTTGCAGCCCATATTAGAGTGTCTCCCATAAAAACCGTGCTTTCTTGACGACCTTATTGGGTATCTGTATAACAGAATTGTGCTCACTGTGAGAGAATGGTCTGTTATAAACAATAGTGGCCCAGTATCTCTTAAAGCTGAAGGCAGTTGGTGGAGTTGAAGTTATAACAACTGGAGGGCTACAGGTTCACTATCCCTGGTAAATATTTTTTCTTTATATTGGGGCTTTATCCATGGCCCCCTCCTCCAAACTCAGCTCTGTTCCCAGGAGTTGGCTGGGGCTAGGCCCTAATGCAAGGCCGCCTTCTGAAACTGGTTGGGCTGGTTCTAAAGGTTCAAGATGTAAAACTTGTCGGTTTTATGGAAAGTGCAGGCAACTTGCTGTGTGTGAGACTATGTGCCGCAGTATGGGATGGAACCTGACAGACTGAAACCCATGCAAGGGAAACTCAGCTGCAGTAATACAGACCGAGTCGGCAGCTTATTGGCCCGTGTATGGGGCCCCCCGACAGGCTTCCCCGATCGAAATCTGGCTGAAAGTCGAACAGATGGGACAAAAAATCCCGTCGGATCGCGGCCGCATCTGTTCGTTGATGCGGTCCTGCTATCCGACCACCCGTTCCCATTAGTTAGGATCCAATTGTTGGGCCCTAGGGCCCACGATCCGATCAGCCCAATATTGCCCACCTCAAAGTGGGCATATCGGAGAGAGATCTGCTCGTTTGGCGACATCGACAAATGAGCGGATCTCTCCGTGTATGGCCACCTTAAGTCTTGGTAGCCATATAAAGGGTAAGTTTACCTTTAATTCCATTTTTAGTGGGATATGACTTACAACAGATGTGCCCTTACTTCACTAATACCAGGTCTACTTTAAGTAATGTTCTCCCATTATGATCTACCATGGGCCTAAAATGTAATTTTAAGCTTAACTTTCCCCTTTAAATTGATTCTATTGCCAATTGAATATCAAAAAACTTTTTTTGAGAGGGACACTGGGTTCTGAATCCTGGGAGAGTGAGAAGGAAACAAGCACCTAATTATTAAATCAGAAGAAGGAGGAAGCCTAGGGTGTAACCTGGGAGAGTTATAAGAAGGAATAAGTCGAAGTACAAAGAATAGGTGAATAGTTAGAATAGTTTTCAGTTAAAGGGGTGGTTCACCTTTCAAGTAAAGTTTAATTATGTTTTAAAATGACCAATTTTAAGCAACTTTTCAATTGGTCTTCATTATTTATGTTTTGCAGCTTTTGAATTATTTGCCTTCTTCTTCTGGCTTTTTCCACCTTTCAAATGGGGGTCACTGACCCCCATCTTCATATTCCAGTCTCCCATTCAAATCAGGGCATGGTTGCTAGGGTAATTTGGACCCTGGCAACCAGATTACAGAAATGGCGGGAGGGCTGCTGAATAAAAAGATAAATAACTCAAAAATCACAAATAATAAAAAATTTAAATCAATTGCAAATTTTCTTACATTATACGAAAAGTTAATTTAACGGTAAACAACCCCTTTTAACAGGTGGAAAGTTTGCCCCAGGCTTAGAAATATAGAAACCAATCAGCACGGAGCATTTACCAGTCTGCTATCTGATTGGTTGCTGCCACAGTTTCAGTACATTTCAGCTTCTTTCTTGTATAGGCAGAATGGGACATTCTGTGTTTTTTGGATTAAGGATTTTATATTGTGCTACTTCCTTGTAATAAGGCCTTACCCACTGTGGGAATGTTCCCCAGACTGTGGGCAGTAGATCTTTGGGGGATGGGGGATAGATACAAATGATAAGCGATGCTATCCATCTGGGCTCGAGGAACACTGGGAATAACCTTGTGGGTTTAACGTTAAGTAATAGAGGTATCATATGGGACTGTTACTAAAAAGTCCCGACTTTCTCTTTGATCTCCTGCACTGAACAGCCAGAAAAAGATACAAAGTTTCTAAAACGTAATTAGCTTTCGCCAGTGATCCCAGAATACGTGGAAGATACATTTGTAACCATTTCAGATAAGCAAAGAAACAATTGTAACCATTTAAGATAAGCAGGTCTCTTGGGGAAACTGTGATTTGCAGCTTAAAGGGGTTGTTCACCTTTAATTCGGTTGTTTTTACATTGTTCCCCAGAAAGAACTACTTTTTTCAATTACTTTCCATGATTTATTCCCTGTCTCTGACAGCTCAGTAATTCAGGTGCAGCTTCTAACGGTAAATTTGCAACATTTAGTTGATTCATTTCTTAGCGGCATCTCTGGAGTATCAGTAACTATTGTATCAATTCTAACAGCTGCCTGTAATGAAACCCAGAGATTCTGCTCAGCAGGGACAAAGAAATGTATCAACTAAATGTATCAATTTAGAACAGTTTACAGGGTCGGCGACCCCCCCTCCAAGGGCTGCTTCAGAAGGTGAAAAATGACACTTTACACTTGAATATCAGAAAATACAAAGTAATTGGAAAAATACATCATTTCTGGTGATCTATCTGACCCCTTTAAGGGCAGAGATACACGCTCAGATTCGGGGAGATTAGTCGCCCAGCGACAAATCTCCTCTTGTTTGGGGCGACTAATCTCCCAGAACTGCCTCCCGCTGACTAGAATATGAGTCGCCGGTGGGATTTCCAAAGACACCCAATGTTTCCCCGTGAGGCATCCTCGGGTGACTTCGGAAAACGAAGTGCATCAATTGCCATCCCGCCGGCGATTTATATTCTAGCCGACGGGAGGCAGTTCTGGGAGATTAGTCGCCCCGAAGAAGAGGAGATTTGTCGCTGGGCCACTAATCTCCCCGAGAGGGCAATTCACCTTCATTAGCAAAACTGTAATAACATATAAAAACCACAGAAATGTGTTCAAACTTTCATAACCTACCAAATTTTGTAAAATGAACATGGTAATTAGGGGGTGTGGCCACAAAATGGGTGTGGTCCAAAAAATCGACATATTCACCTGAACCCCCAGCAGCTGCTCCCCCTGTTCTTACACCCAGTTTACCAACATTTACAGTCAATATACTCTCTAGGCTGTCATAGGAACTAGTTAGGTGTTTGTGTGTTTATTTGAATTTTTGTTGGGGGTGTTGTCTACGCACAAAGGAATGCAGTGTTTTCTATTTTAAATCACTGGAATGTTCATTTAATCATCATCATTTTTAGCCGTTTTTTTTATAGTTGACTTTAAATGTTCTAAACAAATATGCTTTTAGTGTCAAGCTTTTTGGACATATTTACCCTTTATTATTCATTCGCAAATATCATGTACTGAATTCATACAGCCTTTTAAACTAAGTCACCTGCTTGTGATAAATGTACAGTATATGTATGTTGGCTTACAGAGTTCAGCCCGCAGCCTTGTGCCTTTATATGGTCATAGAACCCCTCAGTGACTTCTAATATACTTATCATTTACAGTAGGGGTTACATTATCCCTTATAATACATGAGTGATACTCAGAGTTCCCTGTATAACTCAGCCTGCAGCCTTGTGCCTTTATATGGTCACAGAACAACTCCTCAGTGACTTCTAATATCTTTATCATTTACAGTAGGGGGTACATTATCCCTTATAATACATGAGTGATTCTCAGAGTTCCCTGTATAACTCAGCCTGCAGCCTTGTGCCTTTATATGGTCACAGAACAACCCCTCAGTGACTTCTAATATCCTTATCATTTACAGTAGGGGGTACATTATCCCTTATAATACATGAGTGATACTCAGAGTTCCCTGTATAACTCAGCCTGCAGCCTTGTGCCTTTATATGGTCACAGAACAACCCCTCAGTGACTTCTAATATCCTTATCATTTACAGTAGGGGGTACATTATCCCTTATAATACATGAGTGATTCTCAGAGTTCTCTGTATAACTCAGCCTGCAGCCTTGTGCCTTTATATGGTCACAGAACAACCCCTCAGTGACTTCTAATATCCTTATCATTTACAGTAGGGGGTACATTATCCCTTATAATACATGAGTGATACTCAGAGTTCCCTGTATAACTCAGCCTGCAGCCTTGTGCCTTTATATGGTCACAGAACAACCCCTCAGTGACTTCTAATATCCTTATCATTTACAGTAGGGGGTACATTATCCCTTATAATACATGAGTGATACTCAGAGTTCCCTGTATAACTCAGCCTGCAGCCTTGTGCCTTTATATGGTCACAGAACAACCCCTCAGTGACTTCTAATATCCTTATCATTTACAGTAGGGGGTACATTATCCCTTATAATACATGAGTGATACTCAGAGTTCCCTGTATAACTCAGACTGCAGCCTTGTGCCTTTATATGGTCACAGAACAACCCCTCAGTGACTTCTGATTTCCCAGTGATAAATGGGCACTTTGCGTTGGTGCTTTGAGAGCCATAAAAGTTGAGCTGTAGGAAGGCAGTGGCAGATTAACTAGTTAATTCACACTGCTCTTCCCTAATTGCAACTCTTGGCACTGCTCCCTGGCAAAAGGCACCAAGCCAAACGTTTAAAGTAGGGATGCACCGAATCCAGGATTCAGTTCAGGATTCGGCCCTTTTCAGCAGGATTTGGATTCGGCGAAACCTTCTGTCCGGCCGAACTGAATCCGAATCCTAATTTGCATATGCAAATAAGGGGTAGGAAGGCAAAAAAAATTTTTTCTTCCGGTGTGACAAAAGGTCATGCAATTTCCCTCCCTGCCCCTAATCTGCATATGCAAATTAGGGGTTGGATTCGGTATTCGGCCGAATCCAACCCCCAAAGGATTCGGGGGTTCGGCTGAATCCAAAATAGTGGATTCGGTACATCCCTAGTTTAAAGGAGAAGAAGATCGTGCCTAAAATGATGCGTTGGACATCGGCTCAGGAGATTTTTTTTGTCTTTTGAGTTGTTTAAACTTCAAATGATTTTCTCCTAGAAAATTGGAGAATAGATTGTAAGCTCTAATCTCAGCCCTGCCTCGAATGCATATCCGATTCCACTGCAGTTATTGGCTGATAGAAACCACTTCACACAGCAGAGATGTGGCTGACGTCTCTGTAGCAGGAATAAGGGCATCTAGTTGGGGGGTCGCTGACCCTCAGGGATCATTGTGTCTTTGCTTCCTTCATGCCTCAGTGGTCAGTCAGTACAGCAGCTCCTCTGCATCAGTGATAAACATTTTGCTGGGGGGTTTGGGTATCAAACCAGAATTTGTTTCGATACCATAAAAACACTAAAAAGAGCAGCAAAGTAACATGGGAACAGCACGGTATAATCTCTCACATAACAGCGCTGTCACATTCTACTCTCCATCTTATGTCTGAGTAAATAGGTTTTGTTAGTGGAGAGGAACAGAGGAATCAGCAGGCAGCAAACAAGCACATAAGAGGAGATGTAGTTTACCTTCATAAATTGTCTCTCACTTTCCTGTCCCTCCTGCTGACATGCCCATTGTGACGTCACCCCACAGAGGTTTGTTTTCAAAGGGGAACTGCACTCCTTGGAGTCTGGCTTTTTTTTTTTTTCAACAGGTTTAATTTTTATTGAGAAAAATGGTCCTAGAATTTCATCACATTTCAGTGTCATAGGTTCTGAAACCTCCTGAAATTTAGTTGGGCGACCCATTGCTTCATGTTTAGTTAATGGAAGCATTTTATTGACATAGTTCAGCAATTTAGTCCTATTGCATTAGTCCTAATGCATTATTAGCATTTATTTTGGACATTAAAGGAGACGTTTTGTATAAAAAAATAAGAATGTACCAGTGCGTTATACTCATTTAGATATAGAAGAATTGTGCTTAAAAAAGTAGTATTTCAGGCTGATTTATTGAATATTTCTGCAAAAACCCTTCTCTTCCACTTCCTGCTCCCTGAATACCCAGGCTGTGCAGGGGAGCCTCCGGCTCTCTGCTCACTGCACTGTAGGACAGGAACCAATCAGCAGCTAGCAGGACCTGATAGGGAACTGAAGCCTGACTGTGCTTGTGGGACTGCAGGGCTGTGACTGGCTGTCCCCTTCCTACTGTGCTTTTGGAAGGGACCGTTAGGACACTCCCACCCCTCATTTAAAACACAGACAGGGCCCAGAGAACATCTATAGGGAGCTCCAATAAAAGGGCTATTTTTAAAGATATACATTTTTAGCATCATGTTAAAGCAACACGATATATTATTTTAATTTCCTACAAAATTAGGGGTTTTTCATTTATCCTATATGTCTCCTTTAAGGGTTCTCACAGTCTTGTATGTTTTGCAGGGAACCGCAAAACATACACGGTTTTTGCCTCGGTCCCCACTCACATTTAAGTGAACTTTTAGTAAGTTATAGAATGGCTAATTCTAAGCAACTTTCTAATTGGTCTTCATTATATATTTATTTTTATAGTTTTTGATGATTTGCCTTCATCTTCTGACTCTTTCCAGCTTTCAAATGGGGTTCACTGACCCCATCTAAAAACAAATGCTCTGTAAGGCTATACATGTACTGTTATTGCTACTTTTTATTGCTCCTCTTTCTATTCAGACCTCTCCTATTCATATTCCAGTCTCTTATTCAAATCACTGTCTGTTGCTAGGGGAATTGAGACCCCAGCAACCAGATGGCTGATATTGCAAACTGGAGAGCTGCTGAATAAAAGGCTAAATAACTCAAAAACCACAAATAATAAAAAATGAAAACCAATTGCAAATTCTCTACATCATACTAACCGTTAATTTAAAGGAGAACAACCCCCTTTCAGTCCCTTTTGCTTGCCCCTGTGCCCTACTAAAGCACTTTAATTTTTATTTTCCTGGCCTGTATAGAGCACAATGGATTGCCCCTACACTCACAGGGAGTTGCCTGGTTACTGCCAATCCCTCTCCCATTGTGTCCTCAAATGCATCTTCAACTATAATTATTTACTCAGAAATAACACTCTGTTGTCATATTTTCTTCTCCTGCAAACAAGTTGTTGGAGCGGGGCCCCAGTAACCTGATAACATTTGTCTGTGCCTCAGGGTCGGCCCTGCACCTGTTCCGCTGAAAAGCCCTGGATGAATGGAGCCGGCCGTGCAAAGGCAAATACACAAATGTGTAAATATTTCCTGAACGCCGGGCAGATGTGCTTATATAGAGAGCGCTCGTTAGTAATAATTAGTTACCTGCTTCCTTTTATACATGCCCCTGGCAGACCTGTGGCTTTTATGTGAGTCCGTGCCAAGCTATGACGATACATGGCCCTCTGCCAGAATGTTTCCCATTATAGCTTTGTACTTACACTTTACTTCTGTGAATCCAGATCTCCTTTTCATACAGGACAAAACCATCAATACAGCCCTCTATACTACTATACTATACTGCCACCAATGTTGTGTATATATTGTATCACTAAGTATTGTTGAAGCACGTTGTGTTTCCTTTTTGGAAACATCACATAAAAAATATTTTTGGGATTAGTCTTTGCAAGTGAAGCCGTCGCCTTTTCCTTTTTTAATGGGGTCACGCTTAACCCAAATCACATAAATATTTTTGGGATTAGTTTTTGCGAGTGAAGCCGTCAACTTTTCCTTTTTTTTTAATGGGGTCACGATTAACCCACATCATCTAAAAAATAATTTTGGGATTAGTCTTTGCAAGTGAAGCCGTCAACTTTTCCTTTTTTTTTTTAATGGGGTCACGCTTAACCCAAATCACATAAATATTTTTGGGATTAGTCTTTGCAAGTGAAGCCGTCAACTTTTCCTTTACGTTCCTTTGCATTCTAATTAACTGGCTAACAACACCTGGAGGCCCATTTATCAATATTCAGATTTTTAGCGGTTTACAGGTTAGAGAAACCATGAAAAAAAAAGAATTTTCTATAAAACCACGAATGCCAGGGCATTTATAAAAATATAAAAAGCGCAAACAAATCAAAATATTGAACTAATCTGAATACAAATATAAAAATCCTCCTGAAATGACAGATTTAAAAAAAACCCTAAAAGCTCAAATTAAAGGGGTTGTTCACCTTTGCGTTCAATGTTAGTATGACATAGAGGGGCAAATTCACTAAGCGCCGAAGCGCCTAACGCTAGCGTCAATTCGCTAGCGTTGGGGATTTTCGTTACTTCGCAAATTCACTAACGAACGCTGGCGTAAATTCACTAGTGTTACTTTGCACCCTTACGCCTGGCGAATTTTCGCTACGGACGTAACTACGCAAATTCACTAACGCGCGCAGTGTACTGAACGTTACCTTTTACGCTAGACTTCCTTCGCCACCTCAGACCAGGCGAAGCGCAATAGAGTAGATAGGGATGGCTTCAAAAAAAGTTGAAATTTTTTCTAAGTCCCAAAAAACGCTGGCGTGTTTTCTATATTATGGGTGATAGGCTGAAAAAGATCGAAAAAATTTTTGGGGCTCCCCTCCTTCCCCCCTACATTTCCTGACTCATGGCAACTTAACTATACAGTAGGCACATGTGTAGGGCAAATAAAAAATTTTATTTGATGTTTTGAAGGTTTCCCAGGCATTTGTAGTGATTGTACGTATTCCTCCATTGAAATTTGAATTTGGCGCCGTATGCAAATTAACCATCGCTAGCGTAACTTCGCTTCACTTAGCGAATCAACGCTAGCGCAACTTCGCAACCTTACGCTACCCCTGAGCGCAACTTCGGATTTTAGTGAATTTGCGGAGCGCTGGCGAAACTACGCCTGGGGAAGTGTGGTGAAGTGCGGCGAAGTTGCGCCTGGCGAAACTACAAATCTTAGTGAATTTGCCCCAGAGGGTGATATTCTGAGACAATCTGTGGTTTTCGAGTTATTTTTATCCAGCAGCTCTCCGGTTTGCAATTTCAGCAATCTGGTTGCTAGGGCCCAAATTCCCCTAGCAACCATGCACTGATTTGAATAAGAGACTGGAATATGAATAGGAGAGAATTTAACAATTGGAAAAGGACAACTCCCAATGACTTCTACACAACCACGGCAGCTTTTAAATGTTGACGTTTTTATTAGTGTTTTTTGTGGTTTTACGTCTTAATAGTGTACTTTGTATAATTCATGATTTGTAGCTCTAAAAAAATAAAAATGAAAAGCCCCCATTGTTGTGTGTATATATATATATATATATATATATATATATATATATATATATATATACTGTATATATGTCCTAACAGAGGCTTCTGATCCTGATAGAGAGCGGCAGGTATAGGCAGCAATGTTTTCTGAATCTGGAGCTCCCAGGCGGGGCCCTCAGTCTGTTCCCTTTATCTTCCATCAGCCCCTGTTCCATGTGACTCCAGTAAGTGAAAGGCACTCAGCAGATTGGGAAGCTAATTTAGTGTATGAGAAGGACGGAGCTTCATTAGGCAAATGGATTTCTGCAGATTTATTTTTCCCAAAACAAAAAGAGATGTCATGTGAAAATGAGATTGGCTTTAAAATCTCTTCTCATCGTTTCTTGTACCGCTCTCTCTGCTCTACCTGCAAATAACAAGCAGATCTGCCTTTTCCCAAATGTAACGGCTTCTCCCTAACTGGGAATGTTACACAGTACCGCCGGCTTCATTCCATCTCATTACTGGGCAGTGTATGGTAATAATGCCATATCTTTCATTAAGGATATTACAGCCTGCAGGAGTGATTGAGATACATCTTGCTGTGTGCACTTTAGGGCCGCCGTTATGTGGGAGAATTATACCATGGTACTAGGGATGGGCACATTTTTTTCTCCTTGTTTCACCGTAGAAATGACGCCCATAGACTTGTATGGCGTCGTGCGTCAAAAAAAAAAAAAAAAAGACGCGCGCCGAATTTTTTGGACGCACCAAAAATTTTTTTTGATGCCCATAGACTTTTATGGGCATCGGCGACATTTCGCCGACGTCGAATTTTTGGCGAAACGAAATGGGTCAAATTCGCCCATCCCTACATGGCACATTTTTTCCTCCCGTGTAAGATGCATTTGTCGAAATGCCTAGAAAATCCTCGTATTGTGCCCCCGTCACCGGTAATACATCTTCCATCTCTGTCTGGATTCAGGTGTAAATCACAGAAAAATCTCCAGTAATTGTATCTGCCATTAGATTAGGCTACAGCTGCTAAACATTTCCAAAAGGAAAATGCCAAATTTTGGCTGCTTTGCCCCAAATCTACCCGCCAACATGCTCCCCCCCCACCCACTTGCCAAGACCAGCTGTTCTATCTCTGTTGTCTTGGAGGTTGGAGGGGTGAGGAGAACTAAAGGAGAACTAAAGTCTAACTAATGAAGTAGCTAGAAATGTTGTACATGATGTTTTGTGCTTCTGTACCAGCCCAAGGCAACCACAGTCCTTTAGCAGTAAAGATTTGTGTCTCCAAAGATGCCCCAGTAGCTCCCCATCTTCTTTTCTGCTGATTCACTGCACATGCTCTGTGCTGCTGTCACTTACTGAGCTTAGGGACCCACTCACAATATACAGTACACATAGAATAGAAATGTCACAATATAAGGCTGATTAGTAATTAATACAGATAATTACTACATGGCAGCACAGAAACCAGTGCAATTAGCATCAGAATTTAATAATCAGCAAACCTGTAGCATCAGCTTATATTACAGGGGAAGCTCATTTTCTGCTGGATAATTAGTGACGAGCGCTAAGCTTAGCTTCTCAACAGCCAATCAGAGCCCACTGAGCATGTGAGTGTCACAGACACTTTCCAAGATGGTGACCCCCTGTGACAAGTTTGAAGTCCTGGATCATTGCTGCTATTGACAAGCTGACACTTTAGCCTCGTGCAATAAGTTCACTATATAAAATATGGCATTTTTTACCCATACTTGTTATTTGGGTTTAGTTCTCTTTTAACACCTATAGGGTCTCCACCAGCATTATTGGACTTGGGGGTCCAGGGCCCACCAGGGCTTCTGATTCAGGGCCCGCCCCCAGCCGCCTTGTTTTCCTCTTCAAGGGAGGTCAGGGAGCAGGTCTGGGTCGGATGGCCCCCATAAGGCCCAGGGCCCATCAGGTTTTTTTCTGGTGTCCCACCGGCCCAGATCAGCCATAGCCTCCGGGACACTATTTTAGTGATTTTGCCAGTGAAATTGATGTTTGATAGCAATCAAAAGAGCTGAGAATAAAAAGCTAACTAACTCAAAAACCACAAATAATAAAAAATGAAAACCAATTGCAAATTGTCTCAGAATATCACTCTGTGCATTATAATAAGGGTAGAACTACACAAGCGCTTTTACCTGTGATAGCATCCGTTCCGACATGATGAGATGTATCGCAGGCGTCACGTCGGATGCGCCAAATCTAAGGTAAATAATAGGAATGTCGGACATCCATTACTTACCTTATATTCGGCGCATCTGAGTGACGCCTGTGATGAAAACATAACAATCTTTTTGAGACCTGTTTTAGTCTAAATGAAAACATTGCTGTTGTTTTTCGTCTGACATGACCCGTTGCCAGAATGAGATCACTGGGCCGGCCTTGTCTAATAAAGAGATTTATTGTCTCTTTACATCACAGTCTTATACAGATTGAATTCAAGATAATCAGCTCCAGTGGTGAGACGGCAGCGGTAGGTCAATATACCAGATCCTCATTGGCCAGGGCTCTTGTAATCATCTCTGGGAAAGTGCAGGGTCCAGGGAATAGAAACGTAATGCTCCAGGCTGTGCAGGGATTTCCATGGGGGTGGAAGATTCAATTTATGTTATACTTGGGGGCAGGGTTTTTAATATATGGAGAAGGGGATATGGGAACAGTGGGAGTTGGCTATAGAAACAGCAGTGCAGAAGAACTAGTCTGCTTCCCACTGATCTGTCTTCAGAGACTGCCCTAAGCCCACTTAAAGCAGTAGAACACATAGATGGTGCCTATAGTAACAGTGGGATAATAGTCTCTGGGAAGGGAGTGTGACTGTGGGATAGCAGGTATAGTAGGGAGAGATGGTGTCTATAGTAACAGTGGATAATAGTCTCTGGGAAGGGAGTGTGACTGAGGGATAGCAGGTATAGTAGGGAGAGATGGTGTCTATAGTAACAGTGGATAATAGTCTCTGGGAAGGGAGTGTGACTGTGGGATAGCAGGTATAGTAGGGAGAGATGGTGCCTATAGTAACAGTGGATAATAGTCTCTGGGAAGGGAGTGTGACTGTGGGATAGCAGGTATAGTAGGGAGAGATGGTGTCTATAGTAACAGTGGGATAATAGTCTCTGGGAAGGGAGTGTGACTGTGGGATAGCAGGTATAGTAGGGAGAGATGGTGTCTATAGTAACAGTGGATAATAGTCTCTGGGAAGGGAGTGTGACTGAGGGATAGCAGGTATAGTAGGGAGAGATGGTGTCTATAGTAACAGTGGGATAATAGTCTCTGGGAAGGGAGTGTGACTGTGGGATAGCAGGTATAGTAGGGAGAGATGGTGTCTATAGTAACAGTGGGATAATAGTCTCTGGGAAGGGAGTGTGACTGAGGGATAGCAGGTATAGTAGGGAGAGATGGTGTCTATAGTAACAGTGGGATAATAGTCTCTGGGAAGGGAGTGTGACTGTGGGATAGCAGGTATAGTAGGGAGAGATGGTGCCTATAGTAACAGTGGGATAATAGTCTCTGGGAAGGGAGTGTGACTGTGGGATAGCAGGTATAGTAGGGAGAGATGGTGCCTATAGTAACAGTGGATAATAGTCTCTGGGAAGGGAGTGTGACTGTGGGATAGCAGGTATAGTAGGGAGAGATGGTGTCTATAGTAACAGTGGATAATAGTCTCTGGGAAGGGAGTGTGACTGTGGGATAGCAGGTATAGTAGGGAGAGATAGTGTCTATAGTAACAGTGGATAATAGTCTCTGGGAAGGGAGTGTGACTGTGGGATAGCAGGTATAGTAGGGAGAGATGGTGCCTATAGTAACAGTGGGATAATAGTCTCTGGGAAGGGAGTGTGACTGTGGGATAGCAGGTATAGTAGGGAGAGATGGTGTCTATAGTAACAGTGGATAATAGTCTCTGGGAAGGGAGTGTGACCGTGGGATAGCAGGTATAGTAGGGAGATATGGTGCCTATAGTAACAGTGGATAATAGTCTCTGGGAAGGGAGTGTGACTGTGGGATAGCAGGTATAGTAGGGAGAGATGGTGCCTATAGTAACAGTGGATAATAGTCTCTGGGAAGGGAGTGTGACTGTGGGATAGCAGGTATAGTAGGGAGAGATGGTGTCTATAGTAACAGTGGATAATAGTCTCTGGGAAGGGAGTGTGACTGTGGGATAGCAGGTATAATAAGGATTGATAGTGCCTATAGTAACAGTGGGATAATAGGTGCCCAGTCTAGTATCCTACAGATGGAGTAACAAAATGATTTTGCTCCTTGCATTTTGTCTCTTGACGGGGAAAGACAGGCAGATAAGACTGGAGGAAAGAGCAGTTGTACTCGCCAGTCAGTGTGTAGTTATGGTGTAAGTAATACAGTACTTTGCAGACACTGGATAAATGCATTGCCCCGTGATTCTGTCTCCTATTGATTTTGCCTGTTTTGGAACTGGAGAGCAGGACTGGCTAAGGAGCCCGGGGCAGGGAAATGAAAACAGAGTCGATATTAAACCGGATATTTATAGAATCACAGGACCGAGTGGGAGGGAAAGATCATTCGGCCCAATCTCATTCTCTCGTGTACTCGGCAGTGGCCAGTTTGGTGTCCACTGTACAATTAGCAGCAGGTTCATAACCCGACCGTTAAAATTCCGACAATCCCTTTGTGTCCGCTTAGATGTTTTAAAGGGCAAGTATGACAAAGGATTCCATCATTTTCAGAATTAAAGGGAACTAGACTCGTACCCTTGACGTTCCAGTTATACAGTTAAGCCAATGAAAAAGCAGATTGTCTATTCTTGCCACAAATTGGTTCACTCTAAACGTTGAGCTCTTGGCTGATGGTTTTTTTTGCTCTAAATTAGCTGTGATCACATTGATTGAGAAGCATCTCCCTGGGCCCCTGGAATCAAATGGGCCCCTTAAGGAAACATGTTGCCTCCCAGCAGCCGCTTCACCTTTAAGTTATATTTAAGCATGTTATAGATTGGCTTATTCTGAGCAACTTTTCAATTGGTCTTCATCTTTTCTTTTTTTATAGTTTTTGAATTATTTGCCTTCTTCCTCTGACTCTTTCCAGCTTTCAAATGCGGGTCACTGACCCCATCTAAAAAACAAATGCTCTGTAAGGCTACAAATGTATTGTTATTGCTACTTTTTATTGCTCCTCTTTCTATTCAGACTCTCTCCTATTCATATTCCAGTCTCTTATTCAAATCAATACATGGTTGCTGGGGTAATTTGGACCCTAGTAACCAGATGGCTGAAATTGCAAACTGGAGAGCTGCTAAATAAAAAGCTAAATAACTCAAAAACCACAAATAATATAAAATTAAAACCAATTGCAAATCATCTCAGAATATCACTCTCTATATGATACTAAATATAAATTTAAAGGTAAGCAAACCCTTTAAGAACATCATTGTGTAGAGTCTCCAAGAGGCTTTCAGGGAAAGAAAATCATCTATTGATTCTTGTCTGGGCCAAGTCCATGTCATGATTTATTTACCTTCACTTTATAAATATCTACTTTGCTATTTATTTCGCCGCCTCCCCTGAACTACAACTCCCAGCATCCTGTGCTTTGATTGCACAGCGCATCAGCAGCTTCAACTGCATAATTGCCTTTGTATGATTAGTAATTGGAGCTGCCATTCCTATAAATAAATATATATATAATTGCACCATAGTATTAGAACAACTCATTATCTCCCGGAGGGGGTTTAAGAAAGTGATTATGCTAATGTGATAATTATTAGTTATCGTTTTCTGCTTAATGAGTTATTGTTTTAGTATTTGTTGTTGAACTTGAACAATTAACTGTGGGCGCAGTTTCAAGATGAACTTTTGCTGCCACTGAACTTTTTCCGGAATGTAATATACCATGCTCATGAGCATCATATTAAAGGGGAAGTTAAACCTGACATTTAGGGGGTTATTTATTAAACTCTGAATGTTAAAATCTCTAATTTTTTTAAATAGAAATCTCTAATTTTTTGAGGGGGGGAAAAACCTGACTTTTCCTAGATTTATTATACAGGTTTGGGACCTGTTATCCAGAATGCCCGGGACCTGGGGTTTTCTAGATAATGAATCTTTCCATAATTTGGATCTTCATACCTTAAGGGGCAGATTGATCAAGGGTCGAATTTCGAATTGAAAAAAACTTCGAAATTCCAATTCAAAAAGACCAACCCAAATTAAGTCGACGTTTTTTTTGGGTCAAGACACAGTACATAATATTCGAATTTTTGATTTTTTTTTTTAAATTTCAAATTGAATTTGGACTATTCCCTAGTTGAAGGACACAAAAAATAGCTTGAAATTCGAAAATTCACCTCGACCTTTGATAAATCTGCCCCTAAGTCTACTAGAAAATCATGTAAACATGAAATAAACCCAATAGGCTGGTTTTGCTTCCAATAAGGATTAATTATATCTTAGTTGGGATCAAGTACAAGCAACTGTTTTATTATTACACAGAAAAAGGAAATCATTTTTAACATTTTAATTATTTGGATAAAACTGAGTCTTTGGGAGACAGCCTTTCCGTCATTCGGATCTGGATAACAGGTTCCCAGATAACGGGTCCCATACCTGTAGCCCAATCCTGCAAAAAGCCGGAATCCAAAAATCCACCATCTCAGACCTGTCGAGGTCCTGTATAAGTCAATGTGAGAGGCCCCTACCTCAATTTGAAGTTTCCATTGTGTGCACTGGGTTTAGCCAGAAAATCCAAAGTTTTCAGGGAAAAAAAGCCCAAAAAATTAGTTATTTGGGGGAGAAACTCGGGGGATTCGAGTTTTCGCTCAGTTTTATTGAGTTTTTCCTAGAAGCTCTTGAGCTTTTATTTGATGGTTAGCAGCAGTTCTAGTCCTAAAACTATTGCTAAAATCACATAACCTCAAAAACTGATAATTTCCTTTATAAACACAACATGTCTATGGACAATGCCTACACCAATCAATCAGTATGGCAGTTCCCACCTCTTTGTAAGAAAACAATACAAACTAATGCTAGCTATTGAGCACTGCAGCTGGTGCATTTGCCCCTGTCTGCTACAAATGGGGGGTTCCCAATCTTTATTCCATGGTGCTCATAACACTTCACAGTGATCAACATTTTCTAATTCCTGTCCTGTTCTAACTGCCCACATCTCTATTGTTCTGATGGATCCTTCAGCCCCCGGCTCCACTGCCTGCACCTGATTCCCACGCACATTCCTGTGTCTCCTCCCCAAACCATTCCCACGCCCGTCCCTGGGAACTCAGCCCCATACACATGCCCTATCCGTGGCACTGCCTCTTAGCCCTCATTCTCCTCTGCTGGCACTTGCTGCCAACCCTTCTTCTTATTCCCATGGCCCTGAATGCAGCCTCAGACCCTAATGCAACACCATGGATTATTTAAAGGGGAAGTTCCCACTGAATCCTAGAAAATCGGTAGAAATGTGGATGTGCAGATAACCAGTTGTTAAAGGAGAAGGAAAGCTACGGTGGCATTTTATTGCCAATAGATTAGCCACAATAGTGCAAGCTAGAATGCTATATTTATTCTGTAGAATGTTTTACCATACCTGAGTAAAAAGCTCTAGAAGCTCTCTGTTTGTTTAGGATAGAAGCTGCAGTATTAACTTGGTGTGACATCACTTCCTGCCTGAATCTCTCCTTGCTCACTTATAGCTCTGGGCTCAGATTACAGCAGAGAGGGGAGGGGGAGGGGAAGAGGAGCAAACTGAGCATGCTCACGCCTTGGGCAAAGAGGTTTAAGCTGAAGGCAGGAAGTCTGATACAGAAGCCCATGAGTACACAATAGAAGGAAAGAAATGCTATATTTCTTTTGAAAGAGGACTCAGAGCAGCATTACTTTGAGGATTTACTAGTATATTTAGGTGGACCTTTCTGAAAAGGCTTACTTAGTTTTAACCTTTCCTTCTCCTTTAATTATATTTATTTCTTCCAAGGGCTCGTACTAGGGTTGCCACCTGTTTGGTTATGACCCGAACAATTCCGTTTTTCTAAGGCCTGTTCAGGTCTCAAGTTTCTGTTCGGTTTCAAGCCTTGTGAAAACCGAACACTAATGTGGCCAATAAATTATCAAAGGCGGTTAATGTCTCATTACAGAAACGACAAAAAAAAAGAGCAAATCAATCAAACATAAAATAAACTGTTTTTTCTAAATTATCATTTTTTTTATTTCAGAGCTGATTTCGGTATCATAGATCCTATATCTGTAATTAAAGGATTGGGCCTACTCATCAGGACTAAGAATATAGATAGGGCTGCATCAGTGTGATTTTAAACTGGACATCAAAACTTTCTGTCCGGTTTACAACATTGAGAAAACTGGATGGAAAGCTGGCTAGTTGCGTCTAAAGGTGGCCATACACAGGGAGATGTGCTCGTTTGGAGATATCGCCAAACGAGTAGATATCTCCCCGATGTGCCCAGATTGACGATATTGAGTTGATCCAATCATGGGCCCTAGGGCCCAACGAACCGATCATAACAAGGAGAAAACGGGTGGTTGGATTGAGGTCCTCATCGACAAACCAATGTGGTCCTTGATCCGACTGAATTATTAAGCCCGGCTGATAGATATCTGGATGAATTTTGGCCAGATATTGATGGGGGAAGCCTGTTGGAGGGCCCCATACACTGCGCAATAAACTGCCAACTTTATCTGTCGGCAGCTTATATCTACCCACTTATGGAGGTCTTAAGACGCGTCAATCAATATCAGTCTTCAGCTTTCCCCTAACACCCAGACACCCGTAGGGAAGGCAGAGGGAAGTAAAGGTGGCCATACTCAGGGAGATCCGCTTGTTTGGGGATGTAGCCAAATGAGTGAATCTCTCCCCGATATGCTCACATTGAGGTGGGGGATATCAGGCTGATCCAATCATGGGGCCTAGGGCCCAACGATCGGTTCAGAATGGGGGCAATACAGGTGGTCGATCAATCGGGAACACCCGTCAGATGCCACCTTTTCTGGAAATAAAATACCAGCCTTCCTATATATTTATCTTTTTTCCCTATTAATAACATTGGGATCAACCATCATTTTTACCGGCCAGGCCTGTAAAATACCGGCCAGGAGGTGGCAACCCTACACACGGGCCAACAAGCTGCCAACTTGATCCATCAGCAGCTTTTATAGGCCTTTGAGGGGGCCCTGACTATTATATAATCGGTCCTTTTATATGAAGAAATAAAGGCAAAGTTGCTGAGCGAGCAGCCGGAGCCAAATGAAAATAATATATTCAGAGCGGGCGCTTTCTATTTATTTTGGTTACGGCAGTAACACGAATGCGTCGTACCAATCAATTTCTGTGAAGTCAGTTTCTATTCCTGGTATCCATACGCCATCTGATAAGCGATGGTATTGGCTGGAGGGGAGAATGTTTTTCAGTACAGTCTGATCATGTTCATGCGCGGGGGGAGGCCACAGAACAGATTTAGCATTTATAGCCTTACAGTATTTTATAATAGACTGGGATATGATTTATGGAGAAAAGAGCATTTCATGCATCCAATAAAAATGACTGGTCATGTGACGACGCTCACTAGGAAGTGTAATGGCGTCAACTGCACCTATGGATCTGACCTGCTAGGAGAACCCCGGAATTACCAATAGGTCCAGACTGCCAGTAATTCCCATGTATCCACGCGTTGCTGAACTACACTTCCCAGTGTCAGCTTGCCTTTCCCTTTCATTTCTATCCCTGGTCCTGTTTTACACTGCAGGCTCCTTCCTCTATCCACACAAACATTAATGAACTTTCACTGCTGGCAAATCAACACCGGAGCCATTGCTTGACAAATCCCATGATCCACACGGCCGGCTGTTCCTACGCCAGTAAGATTTGCTCTTCTGATTTCGGAGATTAAATTAGATCCTGGATTCCTGGGACAAAGAAAGATGCACAGGCAGGGCCTGGTGTGTGAGTCAGCTCTTTCATTCCCTGCCGGAGTGATCTCAGCCAATTAGCTAATTACTTTGGGGAGGTGACCTGTCACTGGCTTAAGGGATAGCTTATTTTATCGGCCATAATAGGACCAAGACTATCCATCTGCTTAACACTCCCCGTCATATGTATGGTCATAAATAGGGATCTGGAGTAAATGACTTCTGGGTATTATACATGGAATTGGCTCGATATTTATCCTGCTGTGTGTTCTGGGGTATTATACATGGAATTGGCTCGATATTTATCCTGCTGTGTGTTCTGGGTATTATACATGGAATTGGCTCGATATTTATCCTGCTGTGTGTTCTGGGGTATTATACATGGAATTGGCTCGATATTTATCCTGCTGTGTGTTCTGGGGTATTATACATGGAATTGGCTCGATATTTATCCTGCTGTGTGTTCTGGGGTATTATACATGGAATTGGCTCGATATTTATCCTGCTGTGTGTTCTGGGTATTATACATGGAATTGGCACTGTATTTATCCTGCTGTGTGTTCTGGGGTATTATACATGGAATTGGCTCGATATTTATCCTGCTGTGTGTTCTGGGGTATTATACATGGAATTGGCACTGTATTTATCTGCTGTGTGTTCTGGGGTATTATACATGGAATTTGCACTGTATTTATCCTGTTGTGTGTTCCGGGGTATCACACATGGAATTGGCACTGTATTTATCCTGCCATGTGTTCTGGGGTATTATACATGGAATTGGCTCGATATTTATCCTGCTGTGTGTTCTGGGGTATTATACATGGAATTGGCTCGATATTTATCCTGCTGTGTGTTCTGGGGTATTATACATGGAATTGGCACTGTATTTATCTGCTGTGTGTTCTGGGGTATTATACATGGAATTTGCACTGTATTTATCCTGTTGTGTGTTGTGGGGTATTATACATGGAATTGGCACTGCATTTATCTGTTGTGTGTTCTGGAGTATTATACATGGAATTGGCACTGTATTTATCCTGCTGTGTGTTCTGGGGTATTATACATGGAATTGGTGCTGTATTTATCCTGCTGTGTGTTCTGGAGTATTATACATGGAATTGGCCCTGTATTTATCCTGCTGTGTGTTCTGGAGTATTATACATGGAATTGGCACTGTATTTATCCTGCTGTGTGTTCTGGAGTATTATACATGGAATTGGCACTGTATTTATCCTGCTGTGTGTTCTGGGTATTATACATGGAACTGGCACTGTATTTATCCTGCTGTGTGTTCTGGGGTATTATACATGGAATTGGCACTGTATTTATCCTGTTGTGTGATCTGGGTTATTATACATGGAATTGGCACTGTATTTATCCTGTTGTGTGTTCTGGGTATTATACATGGAATTGGCACTGTATTTATCCTGCTGTGTGTTCTGGGGTATTATACATGGAATTGGCACTGTATTTATCCTGCTGTGTGTTCTGGGGTATTATACATGAAAATAGCGCTGTATTTATCCTGCTGTGTGTTCGTGGGTAATTTATACATGGAATTGGCACTGTATTTATCTGCTGTGTGTTCTGGGGTATTATACATGAAATTTGCACTGTATTTATCCTGTTGTGTGTTCTGGGGTATTATACATGGAAATAGCGCTGTATTTATCCTGCTGTGTGTTCTGGGGGATTATACATGGAATTGGCGCTGTATTTATCCTGCCATGTGTTCTGGGGTATTATACATGGAATTGGCGCTGTATTTATCCTGCTGTGTGTTCGTGGGTAATTTATACATGGAATTGGCACTGTATTTATCTGCTGTGTTTTCTGGGGTATTATACATGGAATTGGCACTGTATTTATCCTGCTGTGTGTTCTGGGGTATTATACATGAAAATAGCACTGTATTTATCCTGCTGTGTGTTCGTGGGTAATTTATACATGAAATTTGCACTGTATTTATCCTGTTGTGTGTTCTGGGGTATTATACATGGAAATAGCGCTGTATTTATCCTGCTGTGTGTTCTGGGGTATTATACATGGAATTGGCGCTGTATTTATCCTGCCATGTGTTCTGGGGTATTATACATGGAATTGGCGCTGTATTTATCCTGCTGTGTGTTCGTGGGTAATTTATACATGGAATTGGCACTGTATTTATCTGCTGTGTTTTCTGGGGTATTATACATGGAATTGGCACTGTATTTATCCTGCTGTGTGTTCTGGGGTATTATACATGGAATTGGCCCTGTATTTATCCTGCTGTGTGTTCTGGGGTATTATACATGGAATTGGCACTGTATTTATCCTGCTGTGTGTTCTGGGGTATTATACATGGAATTGGCACTGTATTTATCCTGCTGTGTGTTGTGGGTATTATACATGGAACTGGCACTGTATTTATCCTGCTGTGTGTTCTGGGGTATTATACATGGAATTGGCGCTGTATTTATCTGCTGTGTTTTCTGGGGTATTATACATGGAATTGGCACTGTATTTATCCTGCTGTGTGTTCTGGGGTATTATACATGGAATTGGCGCTGTATTTATCTGCCGTGTGTTCTGGAATATTATTAATGGAATTGTCACTGTATTTATCCTGCCGTGTGTTCTGTGGTATTTTACATGGAACTGGCACTGTATTTATCGTGCTGTGTGTTCTGGGATATTATACATGGTGTTGACCCTGGGATACAATATGGGGCTATTGCTTATTGTGAGTATAGAAAATGTATTTTGTTTTTATACATAGGCATGGGTGCTGTTATGTTTGTTTCCATAATGAAAACCTCCATATTATGAGTAGAGCATCATCCATTTATGACCACAATAGATGCTAGGCTCTTGAAGGCCCCATCTCATATACAAGTACAAGAAATGTTATCCAGTAACCTGTTATCCAGAAAGCCCTAAATTATCGGAAGGCCGTCTCCCATAGACTCCTTTTTAATAAAATAAATCAATTTTTAAATCAATTTTTAAAAAATGATCACCTTTTTCTCTGTAATAATAAAACAGTAACTTGTACTTGATCTCAACTAAAATATAATTAATCCTTATTGGAGTCAAAACAATCCTATTGGGTGCATTTAATGTTTACATGATTTTTTTTTAGACTTAAGGAATGAAGATCCAAATTACGGAAAGATCCATTATCCTGAAAACCCAAAGTTCCTGAGCATTCTGGGTCCCATACCTGTATTTTTTTTATTATTATTATAACTTTTCCTTTGATTTGTGTGAGGCTGGAGTGAACAGCAGTATTTGTGGGGTGGGTACCAGTTATCTCCGTTTGTTCTCTAATCTGAAGAAAACTGTGAAGGAAGCAAATGATTTCACATATTTTTCAAGGCTGCAGGAAATGCTTTGGAAACAAAATCTAAACTTCCTGTGGGATATGGACTGTGTAGTGATGCCACCATTGTTCCCCGCCGTGATACCGGCCCTTTTATTTGTTTTTATTTATTCAAATTCACGTTTAAAGGCAAAGTACAGACTGTTTCTAGGTGCCAATCCCTTTTGGAATTTTGCATTAGCCATACAGTAACAGGGTATAATTTGTTGTATGCAGAAAAGTGTAAATGATCCTTATTATGTGCATCATATTTATTAGTAGGGCCTTTGTGGGGGGGGGGAGCAAGCCCCTACTGTCAGTGTCACGTAGATTGTTTCCCATTCATTTCACTAGTAAGCACCGCAGTTCAACTTGCAAGCCCCAATAAAGGATCATTCACACTCGGATGCCAAACAGTCGGATCAGCCCATTAGCTAGTTAGCTGACTCCAGGGGTATATTTATCAAAGAGTGAAGTTAGAGATCGCCACAGTCCTCTAGCGCAGTGATCCCAAACCCGTAGCTCGTGAGCAACATGTTACTCTCCAACAGTGCCGGGCCACGCTAGGCAGGTCCGGCAGTCGCGGCTCCTGCGTGAATTCGCGTGCAAATTGAAGTTCGCGCTTGCTCAGAAGAGCAAAGAAGCGAGGAAAAAATGCAGAGTCGGGCAGAGAAGGGAACCGGACTTGGGGTAGGCGACAGAGGAGCTACGTGCCTGGCGCCCTACCAGCTTTGCGCCCTAGGCACGTGCCTACTGTGCCTACCCCTAGTTCCGGCCCTGCTCTCCAACCCCTTGGATGTTGCTACCAGTGGCCTCAAAGCAGGTGTTTGTTTTTGAATTCCAGGCTTGGAGGCAAGTTTATGTTGTATAAAAACCAGGTGTAACCAGGTGTCCTGCCAAACAGAGTCTCAATGTAGGTTGGCAATCCACATAGAGCTACCAAATAACCAATCGCAGCCCTTATTTGGCACCCCAAGAACATGTTTCATGCTTGTGTTGCTCCCCAACTCCTTTTTCTTCTGAATGTTGCTCACAGGTTCAAAAGTTTGGGGATCCCTGATGTAGAGTGAAATTCCGCCACTCTCCATTCATTTCTATAAGATTTTGAAAGGCATATTTATCAAAGAATGAATTTTCACTTTCACCCATTGATAAATACTCTTTCTCTTCAAAATCCCATAGAAATGAATGGAGAGTGGCTGAATTTCACTGTAGCAGACTGGGTAATCTCTCACTGCTCTCTTTGATAAATATAACCCAAAGAGTCCATTTTCCAGCTTTTTGTCCCCCCCCCCCTGTGCCAATGCGCTGCTGCCTGAGGCAAGGATCTCACCTAAGCAGCAAAAGGCACTTTGTTGGGTAAACATCACTCATTTTTAAAAAGATTAAGCGGGGGGGGGGGGGGGGGGGTGCAATGAGGCTGTGACCACAAAATACATCCAGACAAATACAAGAGTCCTCTGCACTTGACCCATTATCAATATATTTAGGACATTGAAACATTTTGTGCCTGATGCACAAACATCCCTCTTTAATTGGATGTGTTGGCATGTCTGGTTATCCTAAGGCAGAGGCAATAAAGGAAAAGAGTGCGGCATATTCCTGGCACTTATGTCCCCTGCAGTCTATCCTGTTCCGCATCTCCCCAGTGGGACCCGGAGCTGTCAGTGTGTCAGGGTCTCTTGCTCTAAATTTAGTGCCCTGACATTTCCCGTACTTGCCCCCCCCCTCCTGCTTTTGATCTTGCTGGGGTGGGGGGAGAGAATATAAAATGCGCAGACACTTACCCCACACTCTATTGCACAGACAAACTAAGCTTCTATGTTTTATGTTCATTTAAACAACCCATTTGTTCTGTTCCATCTCTGCTTTCTCTGCCATTCACTGACACTTGCTTTTTTTATGTACAAATTGAAGACAATGTTAAAGGGGTAGTTCACCTTTAAGTTAAAGGGATACTGTCATGGGACAAAACACAGAATTCTGCACTGAAATCCATTTCTCAAAAGTGCAAACAAGATTTTTTAAAATGTAATATTGAAATCTGACATGGGGGCTAGACATTGTCAGTTTCCAGTTGCCCCCAGTCATGTGACTTGTGCTTTGATAAACTTCAATCACTCTTTACTGCTGTACAGCAAGTTGGAGTGATATCACCCCCTCCCTTTCCCCCAGCAGCCAAACAAAAGAACAATGGGAAGGTAACCAGATAGCAGCTCCCTAACACAAGATAACAGCTGCCTGGTAGATATAAGGGCAGAGACACACTCTCAGATTTGGGGAGATTTAGGCTTGTTGTGACACACGGGCAGATTCGGGGAGATTTCCTCGTGAGGCAACTTTGGAAAACGAAGCGCCGTTTGTGATTTAGCGCAGGCAACTTTTCATTATAGCAGATGGGAAAACACACAAAGGCAGTTCGGGGAGATTGTTGCCCAGAAGAAGAGGTGATTAGTCGACAGGTGACTAAATCTGCCCGTTTGTCACAAGCCTTGGTCACCCGACGATAAATCGCCTCTTCTTCAGGGCATCTAATCTGCCCAAACTACCTCCCGTCATCTAGAATCGAAATCGGCGGTAGGATGGCAATCGGTGCGCTTCGTTTTCCGTCATTGGGTGACTATTCTCCACGTATCTGAGCGTGTGTCTCTGCTAGGGTTGCCACCTTTTTCTCTGCACTGAACAGCCAGATAAAGAAACAAAGTTTCTAACTTATTTGGCTTTTGGCAGAGAGCCCAGAACAGTCACAACAAAAGATAAGATACATTTGTAACGAATCAAATGTATCTAGATTGGCAATGTAGATAAGCAAACAAGTAATTGTAACAATATAAGATAACAGGTCCCTTGGGAAAAGTTAGACTCACAGCTTAAAGGGCAATTTACCTTCATTAGCAAAACTGTAATAACTGGGGGAAAAAATACAGAAATATGTTCAAACTTTTATAACCTGCCAAATTTTGTAAAATGAACATGGTAATTAGGGGGTGTGGCCACAAAATGGGCATGGTCAAAACAATTTTGGCACACTACGTGCAGCAACGTTTTTCTCCCTCTTTTTATTTCCAAAATGTTGGGAGGTATGTGCATGGTTGCTATGTGCATTTGGGCCCTAGCAACCAGATGGCTGAAATTGCAAATTGGAGAGCTGCTGAATAGAAAGCTAAAAAAAAACACAAATAATAAAAAATGAAAACCAATTGCAAATGGTCTCAGAATATCACCCTCTAAATCTTACTGAAAAATGGGTTTAAAGGTGAACAGCCCCTGTAGGGTTTCTTACCCTTTGATTTTCCTCCGCTGCCTGAACCGGAGACACACAACTTTGTGCTTGACATTATATGGCCGCCATGTCCAGGGCGAATATATGGGCAGCCAGTGGTGTAACTAGATGTTACTGGGCAGACAACAAATTATTTTTTTTCCCCTTAAAACTGAACTTCATCTTTTAAAGGAGAAGCTATAAGAAGGAACAGGAAGCACAATGCAGTCTCTGAATCTGCACTCAACTGTTCTCTCTCTATTCACTGGCTGCTTTTTCCTCTTGCAGACGGTTATTTGTCTGTTTCATTCACTATTTTTATCCTCAATCTTCCGGCCTGTCCTCACGGCCACCAGAGAGCCATTTTTTGTCATAGTTATTTCCTGCAAATTGTATTTCCTCTTATTACTTTTTCTTCTTTTAGAGATGGATTTGAAAGCTCTCATTCCATTATCATACTTCCTCTTGATTTTTAAAGGGGAAGTATAAAAAAACCAAAACCTTTTCTAGAACACTAATTCTTTTTCCATGTGCTAACTGAGATGCATGGGAATGTACCATGTGCTTGGGGAATATTGCAGCACCCCTTGCTACAGTATATCTGTACTTTCCTGTATGCATTGCCATAAAGCATGGACTTTATTGCATCATTCTTATTGAATAATGTGCTACAGGGGGAGGCCCATTTATCAAAGTCCGATTTTATCTCAATATTTTCTGAAAACGTCTCCGACCAAGTCTGCACGGTTTTTTCTCCTTAATTATCAATACACTTTCCAGAAAATTTTCTTTGTGTCAACAAATTGTAATAAAAACAAATCGTACAAATTTTTCTGATTTTCCACCCTTTTTTTTTCTTCTGATTTTTGCCCGAAAACCACAAAATCTTCGGATTATTGCACAAAACCCAGCGCAGATCAGGTTATCTTCCACTGTCTTATATGCAACCTCGGCAGGTCTGAGGTGCTGGATTTTCAGATTCAGACTTTTCTCATCCTCAGGGTATAATAAATACTGAAAAATTTGTTATTTTTCCACTAAAAATTCAGATTTTATACTAAAAAAAACAAAATTTTTTCGGGGGTTTTGGCATTCGGAGTTTAATAAATAACCCCCTTACTACTGTTTAGCAATCCACAAAGCAAATCTTGCAAGTCTCATGCACCATGGGAATGGGTTGGAGGAGCAAGCATGGTGGGAAGAGACAAAGGATACGAGGGAAAGACAACGTTAGGGTGGGTGCTGAGAGGGAGACACAGGAGGAGGGTGCTAGACAAGGGTGAGTGATAAGGAGATGATACAGAAGCTTGGTATGGAGTAGAGCTCAGTACAGATAACAGAAACAGACACTGTATAGACCAAGCTGACAACAGAGTAGAACAAATGGCTACAAGGCTTCCAGTTCCCAGGAGAGCTAGCCAATCTATCTGCCAAGACTTTTAAAAGTTGTGTTTAATCATTAGTTGTGATGTCACCTGTTGGCAGTTGCTATAAGCGGAATCCTCAAGGTTGTGACTAAGTTAACGCCGTTGGGGGGAGTCCTGGGTCGTGACTCATTGTTTCGCAGCTGTTCTGCACCTTGTCAAGAGTCCATTGAACCAGGGCCGCCATTAGAAATCACGGGGCCCCGTACAACAAAAATTTTTGGGCCCCCCTGGGCCCCGCCCACTCCAGCCCCCAAGCCCCACCCCAGCGCTAAAAAAGGTAACCCACCCCCCCACACACACAAGTTATAAAAAGTTTTTGATGGTCAGGGCCCCCATATAAGTTAAAAAAAAACAGTGGCATCAGGGCCCCCATAAAAGTTTTTTTTAAAAAAAAATTGGTGGTCAGGGACCAAATAATTGGTGACCAGGGCTCCCCTATAAGTTAAAAAAAAAAAGCATTGGCACCAGGGCCGATCATAAAAGTTTTTTTTAAAAAAACATTGGGGCCCCCCTTACAAGTTAAGAAAAAAAAAACATTGGCACCAGGGCCCCCCATAAAAGGTTTTTTTTTAAAAAAACAAACATCATTTTTACCTGCCAGGTGGCATCCCTACCCACAGCTGCAATACTGCATATTAACCCCTTAAAATAGCAATAATGCTCACTAACCCAAAGCCAGTACAACTGCCCCTACCCTGCAAGCCACTAAACACACATCACATACAACAACACAGCGCATGAACTCCCCGTGTATTACATCACAACACCCCCTTTACAAAACTACACAAAACCTCGGCCCAAAATAACATTAGGCCCAACCACAATAATAAACGACACCCCTTCCCTATACAATAAATACCAGTGTAACACACTAATCCACACAACAACTCACTACCCCACGTAAACTAACCCCTCACACTACACTAAACCTACTTACAACCACCTCCCCCTCTATCTCTGGCACTGTATGTAATAAAGGCACAATCCCCAGCTATAACACAATTCCCCTCTCCATAGCAGCCCCAGTGCAACATTGTCAGTTCTCTCACATTATGCATACAGTATGGAATCCGACACATCCCAGGGCCCCATACCCACCCTAGCGGTGCCTCCCTTCAGGGCCACACAGCTCACCAGCTAAAGGTGTTTCCGTGTGACAGTCGGATCCACCCACACACTCAGCACCGCTCCCCCGACATGAGGCCAGAATGCAGGTCAGACTGTTCTGGGGATTTACAGTCGAGGGAATCGCTTTCACTGAGCTTTATCAGTAACTGACAGGGAACATTATATCATCCATTGATATAATAACAGCGTGTCAGTGGGACATGTCGGGGAGGGATCACGCGCCTGGCGCACTCGCTGCACATTATAAACGTGTAGTCTCCGGCTGCATAATAACTCACGCCAGTCAAGAGGGGCCAGGCTATTTTGATAAGTGCACCACGGCCGGGCCCCCCTTCAGGCCCGGGCCCGGTACAGTAGTACCCCCTGTCCCCCCCTGATGGCGGCCCTGCATTGAACCTCCGCTACTTCATTTCCCCCCAAGAGCTGAATTCACTTGCAGGTTGTGGCCTTGGCAGAGCTCCCTTTGCTTATAGTGGAGTTAGGAACACGGTGTGGCCCCGCACTAAAAGCCACAAACATACTGAGCCAAATTGGGTCTCAAATGTGATCATTTTGGCCCCCAGTCCACGATTGGGGTCATAGGGAGACCCGTCGACAGAAGCTGCAGTGTGGCCCTCCATGGATGACTTTAGTCAAGATTAGGGTTGCCACATGGCCGGTATTTTACTTGCCTGGCCGGTAAAAATGATGGTTGATCCTAATGTTATTAATAGGGGAAAAAAGAAAAATATATAGGAAGGTCGGTAGTTTTTCTCAGAAAAGGTGGCAACCCTAGTCAAGATGCCCAATAGACAGGGCCGCCATCAGGGGGGGACAGGGGGGACAAGCGTACCGGGCCCGGGCATGAAGGGGGGCCCAGCAGCGCTGCATTTTTTGAAGATCCGGGCCCCCCTTACGAGCGCCCGAGCCGTACGTCATTCCTCTTCAGTGCCGAATGCGGAAGTGCCGAAAAGCCGAAGCCGATGCGCCGAAAAGACCCGAAGTCACGGAAAAAGCCGAAGTCACGAAGCGCCGAAAAGACCCGAAGTCACGAAAACAGCCGAAGCCGAAGTCCTGAAGCAGCGCAAAGACCCGAAGTCACGAAAACAGCCGAAATTGAAGTCCTGAAGCGGTGAAAAGACCCGAAGTCACGAAAGGAGGCGAAGTTGAAGTACTGAAGCCATGAGTTCAATTCTACTGAACACCAGTTTGTGTTTTTTTTTTTTTTTAATCCCCTGGCCACCAATGTATTATTTTAATATTCTATAGGCCCCTGCCACCAATCTTTTTTTTAAAACTTTTGTTTTTGGGGCCCCAATTTTTTTTTTAACTCGTAAGGGGCCCCTTGCCACCATTGTTTTTTTTTGGTTTTTTTTTAAAAAAAAAAATTAATTTTCTTTTTGGTGGCCCCAAATTTTTTTAACTTGTAAGGGGGCCCCTGCCACCAGTTTTTTTTTTTTTTTTCAAAAAAAAATTATTTTTTTTTTAAATTTTTTTTTGGGGCCCCAATTTGTTTTTAACTTGTAAGGGGGCCCCTGCCACCAGTTTTTTTTTTTTTCAAAAAAATTTTTTTTTTTCCAAATTTTTTTTTTGGGGCCCCAATTTGTTTTTAACTTATAAGGGGGCCCCTGCCACCAATGTTTGTTTATTTTTTAGTTTTTTTTACATTTTTTTTGTTGGGGCCCCAAGTTTTTTTTAACTTATAAGGGGGCCCCTGCCACCAATGTTTAAAAAAAAAAAAAAAATTAAAATTTTTTTTTTTTTTGGGGCCCCAATTTTTTTTATAAGGGGGCCCTGACCATCAATAGCTTTTTACAACTTGTGTGGGGGGGGGGTTACTTTTTTAGCGCTGATGTCTGTGTGGTCTTTTAACTGCGATGTGGGCGGGATATGGGGCGGAGCTTGGTCGTCAGTGTGGGCGGGGCCCAGGGGGCCCCAAAAATTTTGTTGTACGGGGCCCCGTGATTTCTAATGGCGGCCCTGCCAATAGATATCTGACCGATCCAGAGGGGTGGTACCAGCAGATTTTATCAGGCTGTGTATGGCCAGTTTAATACCAATCTGTCCAATCTACGGTGGCTGATGTTGGACAGCTACTGTTCTAGAATGCCCAAGGCTAGACGGCACTTGCCCTGCCCCAGCAACAACAATGTGATGGGCCCTTTTATCCTGTGTATTTTGCCCCAGATCATGCTCTGAGTTCTGCCCAATATGACCTATATCAGGAGTATTGAACTTGGGAGGTTAACCATAATTAGGGTGCAACATTTGGGTAGAGGGATGGAGCTTGGATTTTACTGAGGCGACGGGATGAACAGGGGTCCAAATAGGGTGAAATTGTGTAAAGATGGCCATAAACTGCCCGATTAAAGCTGCTTATAGCTTATCTGCCTGTGTGTTGGGTCCCCCCAATTGATATCAGGCCAAAAATTGGCCAGATATCGATTGGGCACGTTTGATTTTTCTTCAATCCAGGACCATATTGGCCCCAGGTCCAATACTTCTTAAGTCACATGACAGGTCACAATTAACAGACAGAGTTCTGTCTTTTGCTTCCACACTTCTTCCTGTTACAGTAAGAGCTGCAGTATTTCTGGTCAGGTGATCTCTTCCTGTTACAGTTAGAGCTGCAGTATTTCTGGTCAGGTGATCTCGGAGGCAGCACACAGACCATCACAAAATGGTGGCTCAAGACAACAGATGTAAAAGGGCAATATATATATATTCCAGTTTGATAAGATTATTTAATGTGTCACTTAATTTGATATAAACTACCTGTTGCTTAAATATTTATTTTGGGGGTAAAGTTTTCCTTTACGATCGTTTGGCGACCTCACCAGACAAACGGATCTAATAGTGTATGGCCTTTAGTTGTGTCTGCTACAATCTTGTGTATGTGCTTCTCTATTCCCGTATACAAGGGGTCATTCCCTTTGATACATTTCATTGCATAGGAAGAATAATCGGACGTGATTGATGCAAGGGACAAAGCAGGCGGCTATCTTGTAGCAGGTTCAGGCAGGTTCCAGACAAACTGTATATGTTAAAGAATTTTGAGGTCCAGGATCAATGAGACGATTGATTTTACAAGACGGCAGCACCATCATCCAATGTTTTAATCTCCCCAGTGAAAATGATCTCTGTCATTCAGCTTTCCATACACAGAGCAGTGTGACACTTCCCTGGGGCTGTAATAAATGGCCAAGCTGTCCTTGGGTGGGTAAAATCCTATTTGTGCCCCGGTGAGAAATGGATTCTGCCTGGGACACTTCCAATGAAATCATAAAAAATGTCAAAAAAAAAAGTCTCATTCTGCTGATTTTTCCAAGAAGTGGGGTTTACTGCCTCTCTGCTTAACAGTTTGCTAATTGTATCCCATAATATGCTACAGCCGCCCCCACTCATTCCTTTAAAGGGGTGGTTCACCTTTAAGTTAACTTTTAGTATGGCTAATTCTAAGCAACTTTTCAGTTGATCCTCATTAATTATTTTCTATAGTTTTTTCTTTATTTGCCTTCTTCTTCTGTCTCTTTCCCGCTTTTAAATGGGGGGTCACTGACCCCATCTAAAAAAACAAATGCTCTGTTAAGCTCCAAATTATGGAAAGGCCGTATCCCTTTTCTGTGTAATAATAAAACAGTCGCTTGTACTTGATCCCAACTAAGATATAATTAATCCTTATTGGAAGCAAAACCAGCCTATTGGGTTTATTTCATGTTTACATGATTTTTTAGTCGACTTAAGATCCAAAATACGGAAAGAACCGTTATCCGATAAACCCCAGGTCCCGAGCTTTCTGGATAATAGGTCCCTTAGCTGTACTTGATCCCAACTAAGATATACTTAATCCTTATTTGAAACAGAAACAGCCTATTTGGTTTATTTAATGTTTACATGATTTTCTAAGGTATGAAGATCCAAATTATGGAAAGAATCGTTATCTAGAAAAACCCAGGTCCCGAGCATTCCAGAACATTAGAAATGTCTAATACAGGTATAGGATTCATTTTCCGGAGACCCGTTATCCAGAAATCTCTGAATTATGTAACGGCCATCTCCCATAGACTCCATTTTATCCAAAAAATCCAAATTTTTAAAAACTATTTTCTTTTTCTGTGTAATAATAAGACAGTAGCTTGTACTTGAGCCCAACTGAGATATAATTAATCCTTATTTGAAGCAGAAACGGCCTTTTTGGTTTATTTAATGTTTACATGATTTTCTAAGGTATGAAGATCCAAATTATGGAAAGATTCGTTATCTAGAAAAACCCAGGTCCCGAGCATTCCAGATTGGAGAGCCGTGACATATACACTAGAAATGTTTAATACAGGTATAGGATTCATTTTCCAGGAAACCTGTTATCCAGAAAGCTCTGAATTACGGAACGGCCATCTCCCATAGACTCCATTTTATCCAAAAAATCTAATTTTTAAAAACGATTTCCTTTTTCTGTGTAATAATAAAACAGTAGCTTGTACTTGATCCCAACTAAGATATAATTAATCCTTATTGGAAGTAAAACCAGCCTATTGGGTTGCTTACATAATTTTCTAGTAGACTTAAAAGGGTGGTTCACCTTTAAGCTAACTTTTAGTATGTTCTAGAATGGCTAATTCTAAGCAACATCAATTGGTCTTCATTATTTATTTTCTATAGTTTTTAATTATTTACCCTTCTTCTTTTGACTCTTTTCAGCTTTCCCCTGACCCCATCTAAAAAACAAATACTCTGTAATGCTACAAATTTATTTTTATTGCTACTTTTTATTCTTCATCTGTCTATTCAGGCCTCTTCCATTCATATTCCAGTCTCTTATTCAAATCAGTGAATGGTTGCTAGGGTAATTTGGCCCCTAGCAACCAAATTGCTGATATTGCAAACTGGAAAGCTGCTGAATAAAAAGCGAAATAACTTAAAAACCACAAATAATAAAAAATGAAAACCAATTGCAATTTGTCACAGAATATCACTCTCTACGTCATACTAAAAGTTAATATAAAGTTGAAGAAGCCCTTTAATTATACACCCTATAAAGTCGCCGTTATACAGGGGAATCCTTATTGCCTATATGAACAACCTGTAACAAACCTGCCATTCACAACTACAACTCCCTGAAATACCCATCCCAGTAATGCCACAAAATGACAAAAAAAGGAGTCTGAACATCTTGTTTGATAGGCTTTATATTACTGATAAAAAGATTGTTATTCAAAGCAGGAGCTTCGAGAATATAACGTTCTGGAAAGGACATTAACGATTTTCTCTCTCGAGCCATTTCAGTGCTGCCTGTTCTCTGGTACAAGAAGGAATGCAGGAGCGGAGGCTGAAGATCTTGGGCACATTAGTGAGATTGTGATTGCAAATAATGGCCTCAATGAATGTCCTGCTCTCTGCTGTCTCATCCATTAGCAGGTCTCAGGCCTAGAGAGTTGTGAGCCTTAGAATGTAGGTCAGTGATTGGTCTGTGGTCTGATCATTCTGTGCCAGACAAGACTTGCTCTTTATTTTCTTTTACTTTCACTTGACCACGGTCCTAGGGCCTATACAGTTCCTGCAGTAACAAAGCAGCCTATGCACAACTAAAGTCTAGAGTTTTTCAGGCTTTTTGGGTGGTTAAACCTTCTCTTTCATAGGTTGACATTTGGTCAGGCTCCCTTTAGCTCTTTTCAAGGTAATAACAGACATTGCTGCAGTCATCCTACTATAGTCTCAAGGATATATAAGGCACCTGAGGTCCCCTCTCTCATCCTAGTGACCCCCCTACTTCATTATAGGATCCATTACCTTTATCCCAAAGTCTTATTTTCCCTTTTACATAAAGATTAACTGATCCACTAATGAATAAGATATCGGGAGATGTGGGTCCGTGTCTGATGATCGGTCAGGACGGGATTGGGAATACTTATTTCTTCCCTTAGATATCCTTGGAACTTGGAGTTTATATAAACAAGTGGTGTGCTTGAATGGCTGCCTCCATGGCTACACAGCAGCTTGTTTATATAAACTATAGTAGTACTTATCTGTTATCTACTGTATATCCTGTGCTTGAATGGCTGCCCCCATGGCTACACAGCAGCTTGTTTATATAAACTATAGTAGTACTTATCTGTTATCTACTGTGTATCCTGTGCTTGAATGGCTGCCCCCATGGCTACACAGCAGCTTGTTTATATAAACTATAGTAGTACTTATCTGTTATCTACTGTATATCCTGTGCTTGAATGGCTGCCCCCATGGCTACACAGCAGCTTGTTTATATAAACTATAGTAGTACTTATCTGTTATCTACTGTGTATCCTGTGCTTGAATGGCTGCCCCCATGGCTACACAGCAGCTTGTTTATATAAACTATAGTAGTACTTATCTGTTATCTACTGTGTATCCTGTGCTTGAATGGCTGCCCCCATGGCTACACAGCAGCTTGTTTATATAAACTATAGTAGTGTTTCTGAAGCAAACACATCAGTTTTACAGTGCAGGGCAACAGTACATTATATTGACATTCCTTTAAAACACTCAGGCTTGATGGAAGTGCTGGACTCAAAGGGGTGGTTCACCTTAAAGCTAACTTTTTTTTTTATAATCTCTTTTATTTTCCAAAAATAGATACATTGACAGAGGATAACGTAAATATCTTTTTAAAGCTAACTTTTAGTATGTTATAGAATGGCCAATTGTAAACAACTTTTTATTTAGTCTTCATTTTTTCTTGTTTATAGATTATTTATTATTTGCCTTCTTCTTCTGACTCTTTCCAGCTTTCAAATGGGGGTCACTGACCCCATCTAAACAACAAATGTTCTGTAAGGCTATAGATTTATTTTAATTGCTACTTTTTATTACTCATCTCTCTATTCAGACCCTCTCCTATTCATATTCCAGTCTCTTATTCAAATCAATGCATGGTTGCTGGGGTCATTTGGATCATAGCAACCAGATTGCTGAAATTGCAAACTGGAGAGCTGCTGAATAAAAAGCTAAATGACTCAAAAACCACATATAATAAAAAATGAAAACCAATTGCAAATGGTCACAGAATATCACTCTCTACATCATACTAAGGGGCAGATTTATCAAGGGTCGAATTTTGAGGGTTAAAAAACCCTCGAAGTAAAATCCTTCGAATTCGATTATCGAATTCGAAGGATTTTAGCGCAAAAGCTATGAATCAAACGATTTTAAGCGATCGATCGAAGGATTTTTATTAGACCCAAAAAAACTTAGAAAAGTACTGGGGAAGGACACCCATAGGCTAACATTGCACCTCGGTAGGTTTAAAGTGGCTAAGTATGAAGTCGAAGTATTTTTTAAAGAGACAGTACTTCGTTTATCGAATCGTCGACTTCGAACCGTTCGATCGATGCGATAGTCAAAGTACCCAAAAAAATACTTCGAAATTCGAATATTTTTCCATTCGGATTATTCACTCGAGATAGTAAATCTGCCCCTGAGAGTTAATTTAAAGGTGAACAACCACTTTAAAATCCTTTTATTTGATGCCAGAATAGATACTCCATGCAATAGCGCCCCCTCCAGGCACAGACAAATTAGTGTACAGACAAGCTGATTGCTGGTGCCGGGGGGTCTCTGTTGTGGTGAAGCAGCAGTGCAGACAAGGGGCTGATTGTAGTGGGAGTGTGTGGGAGTCGAGGAGGAGCTACGGGGTCAGCCCTGTTGTCAAGTTCCATGGCCCAAATTAATGGGGTTACAGCGGAAGAGGGAATGAGGCCATTGTCACACAAAGACTATATTGATAATGGTGGCAGCGACACGTGGGGTATCTGCTCAGAGCTGATTATGTCGCCCCCCACGTCTCAAGGAAAACTGATTTCATGTATAATCTGGAATTAAACTGTTCCATGGTGTATTTCCATCCGCCTCATCTAATAACATGAGCCCTTATTTTTATCTGCCATTTATTTACCCGTATAAAAATGCTAAAAACATCGGTGTATCTCCATGATCTGTTTACGTTTTCTGCACTGCTGCCTCTGACTCCTGAAACTATGCGACGAAAGGCAGCTGATTAACAGACCTGGGAGAGAACTGACTTCTGCTACATTGCTGTTAGAATGACAGTTTCTTACATATCATTTCTAAAAAGAGTTTTGGGTAGGGTTTCTCTTTAACACAAATAAATTGTGAACCCACGACGCGCAGCACTGCCGGAGCCCTCCAGCCATTGTGTGTCCGAGAAAGAGAATTGATTTGCTGCATCCGGTTGAGCAGTTTGCACTGGGGCTGATGTGCTGGAAGCTCTCTGACACCTTTATAGGGAAATGGGCTGTGGGGCAGCAGACGGGTGATCGATCGTACATTTAACATGTCTGTGTCTGAGGCCGGAACAAGGACTGTAGTGTTGGAGTGTGCAAGCTGCGGGCATTCTCTCCTCGACAGTGCACAATGTAGTTCTGTCTCTCTGCTAACATAGAAAATATCATTATTGCCCACGTCTTTAACAGCATACACCTGCGTATAGGAAAAGGCCCTATAGGTTTGCTCATAGTCTGTACAGAGAGATCCCATAAAACTATGGCAGTATAGGTATTCCCCTGTAATAAGCACAATTCAGCAGGAACAGCCCCTAAGTTTGCTCATAGTCTGTACAGAGAGATCCCATAAAACTATGGCAGCATAGGTATTCCCCTGTACTAAGCACAATTCAGCAGGAACAGTCCCCTAAATTTGCTCATAGTCTGTACAGAAAGATCCCATAAAACTATAGCAGCATAGGTATTCCCCTGTACTAAGCACAATTCAGCAGGAACAGTCCCTAAGTTTGCTCATAGTCTGTACAGAGAGATACCATAAAACTATGGCAGCATAGGTATTTCCCTTGTACTAAGCACAATTCAGCAGGAACAGTCCCCTAAGTTTGCTCATAGTCTGTACAGAGAGATGCCATAAAACTATAGCAGCATAGGTATTCCCATGTACTAAGCACAATTCAGCAGGAACAGTCCCCTAAGTTTGCTCATAGTCTGTACAGAGAGATCCCATAAAACTATGGCAGCATAGGTATTCCCCTGTACTAAGCACAATTCAGCAGGAACAGTCCCTAAGTTTGCTCATAGTCTGTACAGAGATATCCCATAAAACTATGGCAGCATAGGTATTCCCCTGTACTAAGCATAATTCAGCAGGAACAGTCCCTAAGTTTGCTCATAGTCTGTACAGAGATATCCCATAAAACTATGGCAGCATAGATATTCCCTGTACTAAGCACAATTCAGCAGGAACAGCCCCTAAGTTTGCTCATAGTCTGTACAGAAAGATCCCATAAAACTATGGCAGCATAGGTATTCCCCTGTACTAAGCACAATTCACATAATTATTCCTCTGTATTCAGAACATCAGCTGAAAAGGAAAATATAGGCTCTGTTGGTCACAGCTGATAAAACAGAGATATAGAGGTTTGTACAGGATCGGTCCTCTGTTTATGAACATCGTTACTATTGTCGGCCTTCCCTATTATTTCCTCTGACTTTATCTTTGGAATGAAGGAAATTGTTCTTGTTTTCAAATTTCACTGTCTCCTATTTTGTCTCTTGATGTTTTGGATTTCCTGAATCTGAGATTTGCAGCAAAGTGACCTTGTGTAGCCCCGGCCGCTCCTCCTCTTCCTCCCCCTCCTCCCCCTCTCTGCAGCAATTCGATACTTTTTAGGGTTATGGGTCAGATTTGCTCTGACTCTTTTACCCATAGCTATCCAATCAGATGTTGGCTCCCATCTTTCTTTGTGCTTTGGGGGAGTGATAGCGATCAGCTGATTGGTTGTTATAAGTTACAGCAGGACAACAGCCATCTTTCCCCAGGACGGTCATTTTAGGATTCACCAGCTTGACCCAAATAGTAGACCAGTTGGGTCTCATCATTAGGGGGGTGCTGACCCCATGTAGAGTCTATGTCTGTCACTAAAGAGAGTCATACGAGTTTCTGGCTATTCTGATCCTTGGGTGTTTTCATATTTTCCCTTTGATCAAGAGATTCTAGAAGAATATGTATGTTTAATGGGGTGGTTTACCTTTAAGATAACTTTTAGTATGTTATAGAATCGCTAATTCTAAGCAACTTTTCAATTGGTCTTCCTTAAGTTTTTTTAGGTGTTTTTTTTCCTGTTCTGTAAAGTTACAAATTTATTGTTATTTCTACTTTTTATTGCTCATCTTTCTATTATTCCAGTCTCCAATCAATACATGGTTGCTAGGCTTAAGTGGGACCCTAGCAACCAGGTGGCGTAAATTGCAAACTGGAGAGCTGCTGAAAAAAAAGCTAAAAAACTCAAAAACCACAAATAATAAAAAAACAAAACCAATTGCAAATTGTCTCAGAATCACACGGCCTATGACTTTAAAAGTTAATTTAAAGGTGAACAACCCCTTTAAGTAACTGTTTCACACAAGGGGCATTTTAATCCAAACATAACATTTTGCCCAAAAAAAGAAAATGTGATTCCCAACAACTTCCCAATGTACATTCATTACACGTTTCCAATTGTGTTAACGTTATGTGCAAATGCAGTTGCAACTGAGAGCAGTGTCTGTCTGTCTGTCTGTCTGTCTGTCCGTTTATCTCTTCCTGGATGTCACTGTTAAAACAATGTTACGAATTCACTTGTCCCCCAGTAAAGACAAGTCTGTCACACAGCTGCTTCTGCTACATTGTTTCACAAGTCGGAACCACCAGGGCAGAGAACAGAAAAGGGACAGACAGTCAATCGCAATTAACATTTACAAAATGATGTTAAAACCAGTGGCAGTTGTTAATGACTGTATATTGGAAAGGTGCTTAGAATTTTATTTTCTTTCTTTTGGGAAGATTTTACTTTTGGGTTGGCATCCCTGGAGGAAAGGAATGGTGAAAAATGTGGTCTGGGAATATTGATGCACTAAGCACCTATTCTTTTTTTCCCAACAGCTAATGGGGGGGCTGGTTCCCCGGCTGAACCCCCTCCTAAATCAAGCAGTGGAGGGGAGAGGGAGAGCTGCATAAAGTCTGCTCCCCTTTAACCCTTGCCAGGCATGTAGGTTAATATGCAATTAGCAAGTTGCTATTCCCATAGGAGACACATTGGCTCTGCAGGGAAAGGGTTAAAAGCCTTTAAAATCTTTTGGCCTCTCTGTATTTCCATTAGCCTTGTGTTCTTTCCCTTCCATCGCTCTAATGAAGGCAATTAGCCCCTCTCTCCCCTTATCTTTCTCCCTCTCTCTGTTTTGATTCTATCCTGAATTTTTAGCACAAGGCAAGACTCTTCTCTGCCAAAAGGGGAATGCTGAGAACAAATTCCAAATTTTTTACGAAATGGGCCCCTAGGTCTCCTGGGTGATCTCAGGGCCACTGTTGTATCCAATCAAATCCCAGGGGTGTAACTATAGATGAAGCAGACCCTGTGGTTGCAGTGGGGCCCAGGACGTATAGTGGCCCTATAAGACCCTAAAGGTGGCCATAGACGTAACAATTAAGATCTTTCCTGGAAAAGATGTTTCCAAGAAAGATCGTTCATTTCAATACACACGTGTAGAGCTGAATCGTCCGATATACATATAGAAACAATAGAATTCTACCTGTGTCTGACGATTCAGCACTAACAATGGCCGATGCCTTTGAAAGGCACCCGATCAAAATTTCCCGTCTAACCCAATTGACGAGCCCACCGATATCCAAGTCTTCTGCCGATATCGGTCGGCTCTTTTCCCACCATACACGCCCCGAATATCGTACGAAAATTTGTTTCGTACGATATTATCTGTGCATCTATGGCCACTTTAAGGGATGCACCAAATCCACTATTTTGGATGTGGCCAAACCCCCGATTTCTTCGCAAAAGATTCGGCCGAATCCAAATCCTAATCTGAATATGTAAATTACGGATGGGAAGGGGAAAACATGTTTTAATTCCTTGTTTAGTGGCAAAAACTCACGAGATTTACATCCCCGCCCCTTATTTACATTTGCAAATTAGGAATCCTGCTGAAAAAGGCTGAATCTTGCACCGAATCCTGGATGCGGCACATCTCTATTTAATTCATATACAGTTTAAATAAATATTGGTAAAAAAGTAAACCTCTAAACATTTTGGGGGCCTGAAAAATAATTTGCTGTGGGGCCCAGTAATATCTAGTTAAGACCACTACAGACACCCACTCAATCCTATCTCTAGTGTTTCCCTAGCCCTATACACTCATTGCACCTAGTGTTACTGTGTGCCCAAACCTCTGCCGGCATCAACATTGGCAGCAGCCCAAAGAATTTAACTGCATTACGCGATCCATCAGCCTGCCTCATATTCACCATTGACACACACACACACCAACTGTCAGCAGCTGATTCTCCTTTAAGATTTATATTACGGGAGAGTAAAAATATTAAATATGGGAGGCGAAAGCAGCAGGAAATTAAATGTATCCTGTTCTATTACTGCATCGCTGCGCTGGGGATTAGAAGTGCTTGGCACAGGGGTAGGTCAGATCAGATTCAATAATTTTTTTCATATATATATATATATATATATATATATATATATATATATATATATATATATATATATATATATATATATATATATATATATATATATAGAAACTATTGGAGGCCAGCACAACACGTAAGTAGGTAAATGTTGCCTGGGTGCGATAAGCCCAAAAAGTAGAACAACAGCGTCGAGGAAGGTACGCACTCACAGGTCTTATGAAGAAAAAATGGTGTTTATTATTCAAAGCAAAGACTGACGTTTCGGCTAGCACTCTAGCTTTCGGCTAGCACTTTGAGAAAGGCTAGAGTGCTAGCCGAAACGTCAGTCTTTGCTTTGAATAATAAACACCATTTTTTCTTCATAAGACCTGTGAGTATATATATATATATATATATATATATATAATCCTCCTCCAAAGAAGCCGCACGACTCAGGACTTATAAAGAAGTGATGAATTTATTAAGACACACTAACGTTTCGGCTGTCACACCAGCCTTTGTCAAAGTAATACAATGTTAAAACCTTTCCCCATAAATACCCTACCAATGGCGCGAAAATATCTACAACCCTCCCACTCTGACGTATACACATGTGATTATATTGACAGACTTCTACCCCCATCTAAAATCCCAATACAAATTCAATCAACAAATATAAATCGTTTAAATTAGTGAAAACAACCCTGTAAAGTAAACAAAGTATCAAAAAATACAAATCGCTACAATATCTCCTACAGGGACCATCCGATACTTATCACTTAATAACGGTAAGCCTGCACTAATTCAGCGATTCAAGCTGACTATTAGATTTTCACTTATATTCATTTTAACTGTGTTTTATTAATGAGTTGTAACACTATCCACGATGGGCACTATGGATCATCAGGGCGCTGTTACGTGTTCTGATTACAACAATGTATCGGATGGTCCCTGTAGGAGATATTGTAGCGATTTGTATTTTTTGATACTTTGTTTACTTTACAGGGTTGTTTTCACTAATTTAAACGATTTATATTTGTTGATTGAATTTGTATTGGGATTTTAGATGGGGGTAGAAGTCTGTCAATATAATCACATGTGTATACGTCAGAGTGGGAGGGTTGTAGATATTTTCGCGCCATTGGTAGGGTATTTATGGGGAAAGGTTTTAACATTGTATTACTTTGACAAAGGCTGGTGTGACAGCCGAAACGTTAGTGTGTCTTAATAAATTCATCACTTCTTTATAAGTCCTGAGTCGTGCAGCTTCTTTGGAGGAGGATTGTTTGCAGCATTGTGAGGCATGCACCCAGGCCCTGATTGAACATTTGTCGTGAGTGCTGGGAGTGCTCGTGAGTGCTGGGAGATCCGAATCTGGTGCACAACGAACATCCAAAGAATTTCTAGGTGCCGGTTTGAAACACATATGTATAATACACACTCATAGGAGAAATGATTTATTCAACGTTTCGGCACCTGTCTGCGGGCCTTCTTCAGGAATCTAAAAATATATATTGTAAAACACACATATATATATATAGAATTATTGAAAAGACCCGCACTCCATATTGTGAAAAAAATCACGTTTTCTTTATTGTGTACATATATAAGAAAACTTGATTTTTTTCACAATATGGAGTGCGGGTCTTTTCAATAATTCTACATGTAAAGCTTTTGACCCTGCACCTGAATCTAATTGAGTCCGCATTAGAGTCCGTACATCTGGGATCTGTTATCCTGAAACTCGTTATCCAGAAAGCCATCTCCCATAGACTCTATTTTATCCAAATAATTCAGATTTTCAAAAATGATTTCCTTTTTCTGTGTAATAATAAAACAGTAGCTTGTACTTGATCCCAACTAAGATATAATTAATCCTTATTGGAGGCAAAACCAGCCTGTTGGGTTTATTTAATGTTTACATGATTTTCTAGTAGATTTAAGGGATGAAGATCCAAATTACAGAATTATCCCTTATCCGGAAAACCCCAGGTCCCAAGCATTCTGGATAACAGGCTCCATATCTGTGTGCATATATATAAAGTTATATTTACCATGTATACAGGGTAGAATTGTGAGCTCTATGGACCTCTTTAGTTGGCTAGGGCTCATGAAATTATTTCCAGGGCCACATTGGTCCCTAAACCCAAGTATTTATAGTGTAATTGGTTCGTGAGACTAAATGTTTTTTTTCTCCTTTGCACGTAGGCATGGAAGAAGCGCTGGTTCATTCTCCGCAGTGGGCGGATGAGCGGGGACCCAGACGTCTTGGAGTATTATAAAAATGACCATACGAAGAAGCCCATCCGGGTCATTAACCTCAGCTGCTGTGAACAAGTGGATGCCGGTCTGACGTTTAATAAGAAGGAGCTGCAGGACAGCTACATCTTCGACATTAAAACCAATGAGCGGACCTTCTACCTGGTGGCGGAGACGGAGGAGGAGATGAACAAGTGGGTCCGGAGCATCTGTCAGATCTGTGGGTTTAACCAGTCGGAGGAGAATGGAGGTAACACCCCACTGTCATGACGAGAGCATTAAAGGAGAAGGAAAGCTACCGAGGCAGTTTATTACCAATAGATTACCCCAAATAGTGCAAGCTATAACATTATATTTTTTCTGCAGACTGTTTTACCATACCTGAGTCAACAGCTTTAGATGCTCTCCGTTTGTTACAATAGCAGCTGCCATAATAGCTTGGTGTGACATCACTTCCTGCTCACTCATAGCTCTGGGCTCAGATTACAGCAGGGAGGGGAGGAGGAAGGGAGAAAGGCAGGGGAAGATGGAGAGAGGAACAAACTGAGCATGCTCAAGCCCAAGCCCTGGAGGTTTAAGCTGAAAACAGGAAGTCTGATACAGAAGCCCATGAGTACACAATAGAATGAAAGAAATGTGGTGTTTATTTTGACAGAAGACTCAGAGCAGCATTACTTTGAGGGTTTACTGGTGTATTTATAAAGACCTTTCTGATAAAACTTACCTAATTTTAGCCTTTCCGTGTGTAGAATTTAGAACTAGATCCCACTAGGTAGATCTCCAGCAGGCTAATCCAATCATAGTACCAGAAGAGCAAAAGCCTACTGTCCAATACATGGTCCCTATCACATTCACTGAGCCACCTTACCACCTAACGAATTGCTAAACTTCCAGTGTTTAGTTCCCCTTTGACTCATTTTTAGAACAACAAGTAAGGCTTTGCCAGTGTGTTGGCAGATGCCAGTGTTTCAATGCACAAAGCACCTTTATGGGAAAGCTTTCGCTATGGCTCTGGCATTATTATGACTGGGTATCATTCAGAGGACTGTGTAATTAAATGAAAGTTCTTTCATGTGACAATGGAAAGTATCATTGAAGAACAAAAGGTTTTTATTGAAGTTGCCATGAGACACTAATTGCAGGTTACTAAACATAGTGCCTTTACCCGCATTACCAGGGCATTACCGGGACATTGTACTATAGGAGGGAGCGACTGTATTTCCCATCAGCCTATGAACTTGTTGTATTGCTTACTCACTACAATAGAAGAAAAAGGTGTCTCATGGCCCGAGTCGCTACGCCAGATGTGTGCCACCATTTTTCTATGTTAGTATCCCTTTAAGTGCATTTATTTATGGCACAGACAGTTGTGCCAGGCCCAGGCCTCTGATACTGCACGGGTGAGTGCTCACACTAGCTCCCTGCCCCTTGCACAGCACCTGACAGCCTCCGGGGTTGAACGTCCTTACTCCCGCTCCCGTGTATGTCTGCCAAGGAATGTGGGAAATGTCAGCACCAAGTCATTTCTGTCTCTCTTTTTCCAGGAAAAGATAGAAAAGAATATTTTATAGTAAAGGCATGCAGGCAAGAATTCCAATAATTGGACCAATGAGCCCAATATAAGTAAAGGAAAAGTTATAGTTCAGCAGCAGCAGCGACAGTTTAGTTTCTTCCAACAATTGCTTCCATCAATATAATGTGACCACATTTTCCTCTCAAGGGGCACTCTAAAGCTGGGGGACCCTATAACCAGCCCCTTTATTTAATTGTATTCAATACCAACCAATTAGGGTGCAAGGGACAGTCAGATGTGCATTACACCCATCACAGGGACTCCATTACAGGCAGCCAATGAATGCCCACTGGAACCAAGCCTATGGCTTCAGTCAATGGTGTAAATAGAAATTACTGGGTCCCACAGCTAGTTATTTTTAAGGCCCCCAAAATGTCTAGAGGTTGATCTGTTTTACCAATATTTATTCAAACTGTATATGAATTCAGCCTTAGGGGGCCCCCAGTGGCGTAACTACAGTGTGCCAGACCCCCTGCAAAAAAATCTTCGGAGGGGTCGGCACACACTGTGCTTTGTCTGCACCACTTACTCCTGCTTCAGGCCTGCCCATTCCCCTCCCTCTTATCGCTGGAGCAGCCTGCATCCCACTACCCTGGCCAAAAGTAAGATAATGTTTTGGGAGGGGTGTTCCATGTAACTGTAGAGGAAGCAGACCCTGTGGTCCAGACCCCTCTGTTGCCCTTGTCCTAGAGTCCTGCAGCGGGTCGGGTACCCGCAAAAGCCTGCGCTACCCTGCTGGTTGCAGGTAAAAGTTTCTGGAGCGGGTATAGACACGGGTCAGCGTTCTCTGTGTTTGCGGGTCACAGTTCGGGTTGCGGGTCTTCTCAATAGCGAGTTTTACTCTTTTTTTTTTGAACACGCCTACTTCCAATGATGTCACTTCCGGGTTACAACGACAGCACTTCCTGTTTCTTGATGGTCAGCGGGTTGCGGATAAGGTACTTCGGGTCGGGTAGCGGGTCCAAGTGGGTAATTATGCAGGTCCGTGTGCGGGTTGCGGGTCACGGGTCGGGTTCGGGTTTAACAAATTGGTTCCGCGCAGGACCCTACCTTGTCCCCCTTCGACTCGAGGTCTGCTTCCTCTATAGTTTCACCCCTATACCTCCTGGACGCCCCTGCAGCCAGATGGTCTGCTTCCTCTGTAGTTATGCCCCTGACTTGAATTTTCTCCTAGAGGGTGTGGGTGTTGGAGCAGCTGATACCACTTTATTTAAAGGGTGAAAAAAATCCAAGTGCCATTGTTATTCAGTGAGCACATCAATGAAGGCCAAATATGCTCAAATGGTATAGATCTAGCCAGAGGTATCCAAAAGTGATCGCCATTAGGGGCCCAGATAAACTCAAAGTTTCTTTTAATATTTATTGTTATTTGTGCTGCTGGGGCTGGTTGGGTACACTTGCTGGGAGAAGAAGGCAGGCAAGGACTTAGCTGGTAGGGCTCCCCAAGCAGGTGGCGTAGACAGGCTGGAAAGGAGAGCCTTACTATTTCAGTAGTACTGGGGCTCATGATTTCTGATGGTGGCCCTAAATTTTATTTAGTTATTCCTATTGCCATCTGCTAATCTTTATCTGCTATTGGAGCAAGAGAGCTCAAGGTTTGGGGTAACCACAACTGCATCTCTGTACCTCTAACAAATGTGATTTGTTCAGTATGGCTATTGCTTCTTAATGGTGCACTAAAGTTCAATATTCAGTAGGTTTCTGGAAATAGAACATATATCTTTGGAACCATAACTACATCCCAAACCTGAACGGTTCCTTGGAAGTAGCGGCCGTTGGCAGTTCTATTTGGTGTGGGAACACCGTGCCGTTGCTTATTATGTAAACTTGTGATCCGGGATTAGCAATGGTTTCCCAACGAATGTGTAATCTGTCTGAAAGAACAAAGTGCTCCTTATTTCCAAGATAGAGGCAACACATGACTGCATCATGTCACCTGGTAATTATGGGGGGCATTGTACTGAGATTTCATTTCACCTTGGCAATGGGAGACCCATGACTCCGGTAATAACAAGGAACCTGTCGGTGTCACATGTTAAGAAAGTAACAGCATGCAAGTCTTAACTGGTATGTACAAAACATTCACATGAATAAATGAGTATCAGCCAGACCTCGTGCTACTTAATGGTTCTTAAAACCTTCGCTGATGGGGAGCGTATGCTTGAGAAATGGAAAAGTCACATTTTTCAAAAGTCTCTTTCCAATTAGATTCCAAGAAAGGCCTATTAACATTTCCATCTGCAGAATTGTGGTTTGCTCATGCTTCATTGTGGTTCTGTGAAGCTCCATTTAATACAAAAATAGATTGTAAGCTTTTCTGGTCTGGAGATTTGGTTAGCATGTTTTCTGTTGATGGAGTTGTTTTCAGTGCTGCATGTATAGGTGGTGTTGTGTTGGGTCTAAACTGCTAGATTTCTGTAGGGATTTGATATCATTTTAGGAAGCAGAAGTAAGAACCTTGTATTTATAAACTTATATAGAACCTGTATAGAGTGGGAACTTCCAGCTTGCTTATCCTGAGGTGCCTAATGTCAGCGCACTCCATTTTAGGGGACACAATAAATACATGTAAGGGTCCATATGTTCTGCATCTATGGGGTCTTCATGATCTCATTGGCAGTCTACAATGTCTCATAGTCCAAAGGGTCTGCTGCTTTAAGAATTATATTGCATATATTTTTCATAAAGCCCACTTTCCACATAAAGCCCTACTTCTAGTGCAATATCATGCGCCAGTGAAAAATCTTCTCCAAGACCCCTTCTCCTCATCGATTTGTTGTAGGGTTGACCTTATCAGAATCTGTTATCTATCTCTTAGAAACACCCTGTGTGAAAGGAACGCTTAATCTGTCCTCTGTTCCAAAGTGGAACCCCAAAATCAAACTTGTATTTCTGTTCCTTCTTTTAATAGACTCACCTTAGCATCTTCTACACTAAAAGCTCACAGCCATGTCAGGGTCTTTCAAGGCCTGTAATTTTTTGTTCAGTTTAGCCCACTGCCCACACCTGATAGTAGTTACCTGGGGGCCTTGATCAATCTTGGAGCCTCTGCCCAACTTGACCTGACTTTTTCACCTTATTCTTCTGGATCAACTAGACGTTGGGTAGGAGTTATTGGATAAAAAGGGTGAAGTTGACTGACAGGTCTATTCAACTTCATCTGTTATGCCATTGTCGCTGTCCATTTTGGGATATCATGTGTGTGTCTTCCTGATGTCTAGGAACTTTTGGGAAATTTGTAGCATTTACGGCCACACAATGGCTTAAAACCAGGGAAACTGATGTCCTCAACACCAATATGACCAAAATGTGACTTTTAAACTGTTGTGACTACGACCCCCAGCATCCTTCACCAGCCAGGATGCAAACTCAAGAATAATTGACTCTACAACAGCTTAAGCCCCCAATGTGCCCACTGTAAACCTTAAGATTATATATATATATTTGTGTGTGTGTATATACAGTATATAATACACAAAATCCATGAATATCTTGTAAATTATATCCTTATAAACGGTGACTAGTGATGTCATCAGTTATAAACGGTGAGTAGTGATGTAATTTTTGTCACATGACTCACTAAAACTTGTGTATTATAAAAAAAAAAAGTATCCCTTGTTGGAAAATATAAGGATATTAGAAGTAACCTCTGAGTTCCATGACCTGTATAAAAGCACTCTGCCTTCGGCCTCGTGTTTTTATATGGTCATGGAGCTCCTCTGTGACTTATAATATCAATAGATAGAACTTTATTCTATATATATATATATATATATATATCCTTGTTAAAGGCCTGAACAAGGGCGAAACGTTGGATGCACAAGAATGAATAAAAACGAATATTTTGTGGGTCCTTTGAAGGTGTTATATATATGGGGGTATTGATCTTTGTGTGCAAATAATTGGATAATATTATTTTCAGAAAATCCCATTTAGCCATATTTTAGCAAGACCGTATTTTACAGGAAGGCAGTTTAAAAGAAGAAACCATGTTCAAGTATTAATGGCAAGGAAGCATCAGTAGAGCTCTTTGAAAATCCACAGTGACAGTTCTGCTAGATGTGCACAGGAATATTCCCAGGTTGACCAGTTAGCTGAATGCAAAAGGAAGTACCGGACTCCCATGACTTAAGGCAAAGCATGCCCTATTTTTCATTTGGGTTCTGTTCCATTGCTTATCTATTAAAAGAGACGATAACGTTTGTGCAGGCTGAATGATTGGGTGATTGACACTGTACATCCAGCGTTTGACTGGTCTACTAGGACCTGTGGAGATCTCATGTACCCAGATGATCTACAGCAGTGATCCCCAACCTTTTATAAATGTGAGCCACATTCAAATGTAAAGAAAGTTGGGGAGCAACACAAGCATGAAACACTTTGCTGGGGATGAGAAATAAGGGCTGTGATTAGCTATTTGGTAACCCCAATATAAACTTTCTTCTTCACAGTTCACCTAGTTTTTATGCAACCAAAACTTGCCTCTAAGCCTGGAATTCACCACTGAGAGAAATATCCAAGGGGTTGGTGAGCTACATGTTGCCCGTGAGCTACTGGTTGGGGTCCTGGGATCACTGATTTACAGCATGGAAGTCTTCTTTTTTCTTAGGGAATATGGACTACAGTTAGAGCAGGCCAAGCACTGAAAGAAATCCAAAGATGGACACCCTATGCTCCTGTCCAAGGGATGTGCTTCTAAAAGAAAAAAATCTCTTGGTGGGATGAAAGCAAAAAGAGTGGGTCTATGAGAAGAGAAAGGTAAACAACAGGTATAGAGAAGAAAGAGGTCATGGTGAGACAGATGGCTTGGTGGTGGTGTGAGACTGGTTGGAATCTGACTCTGAGACGTTTAATGCCATAATAAAGCCATTCCACAAATGATCAATATAGGACTGTGTCTCCCCATGTGACAAAGGATTGGACCTGGCCATAATTGCCCCTTTCTGCTGCTGGCTGGTTTAACAAAGTGTCATCAACCTATATGGATCTGCCAGAGTGTGACCTAAGAAAAAAAAATGTTCTCTTATATTACACAGCAATTCTATCAGCTGAAAGCTTCCTAGGCTTAGGAGTAAGAATAAAGGATAGGAAGAGGTAAATATTCCTGCTAAATACAATAAATGGGAAATATACATAGAGCCCTGAACACAACCGCCCAACCATCTCTGTTTGTCTTAGTAAACTGCTCTTCAACCAAAGACAACTGATACCTCCTTTATCCTACACTGCCCAGCGGAAAATAAATAACTTTGTGTTTTACCAAGCGGATTATTGATTCTGCTGGAATTCTAAAGAAATTCCGCGTGAACAACGATGTACAGTATACAATAATACTGTAGGCAAGGCTTAGCTGCTTTCCCTGCTATGTGTAGTAAGTCATTCTGTCTGGAATCAGAAGAAGGGCACCTCATATGGACATCCCCAAACATCTTCTAACAACTTGTAACAGCCACCTCAGCACTCATCATTTTATCCACCCTCTCACCCATCAGTCCATTGGAATGTGCCACAAGATACATGTGAATCAGTGACGGCAAAATCCAAATTGGGAAACATCTTTTAAAAATGGCAAAATGATCTTGCAAGGAACCTTCAGAAGAACCTCCATTTGGAACTATTGCTTTGTAGTCATTTAGCAAATATTCTAAATAATACAGTGCTGTTGACAAACCTGTTTTTAGAGTTGGTTGAGCTGTGCTGTGGATGACAGTGGGTTAGGAACTGTCATTAAGGACGCAGAATCTAACAATACTATTGCCTTGCTCAGCCTCTCAACACCTAGCTCTCTGCATGTAAAGACTGTTATTCATTTTTGCCTAAAGCTATTTTCACCATTATTTGTCTTGGTAACCCATATCTGACATGTAAATACTAAGCCAATGTTGGTAACCTAGGTGCGACCAGCTCTCTTTAATTGATATTTTTAGGGCTTTTTTGGCCTTTTTAATTGGTGGGGTATTCGAGTAATTAAAGAGCAGGTTAGGAGGAGTAGGATATGGGGCTAGTACAGTGGGTGAGATGGGCCAAAATTCTCAAACATTATTTAGTTTACATGTTCTACGTTCCTCTTTAAATTGTAGATGTTGAAAAGTTGTGGGGTCTAAGGCTGACTTTGTGCATTACTGTAGGTATCTGGGTTTTACCCCATTCTTTATGATCTGGCAGCACCAAACTTCTCTTCACCTACAAGTTAGAAAACAAAAGCAAATCTTACTGGTGGCTATGGGCAACATCAACAGGCATGTTTGTCTCCAGTATTAATGAATATGCCCCTTGATGTCTTCTTGAATTTCCCTAACATGGATACCATCATTATGGGAAGTTGAACAGAAGTCCCGTTTTTAGGAACACAAATTTGAGTTATTTGGCCTTGGCTTGCATACTGAGAATTCTTGTTTTGCCCACAATTTTGCTGGAAATTATGGAGTTTTGCATAAATACTACTCAAGATCCTCTAAAAGGTCCACAAAGCATGTCCATTGTGGAAGTCAGATATATAAGAAGATACCAGTTTGCTCCCATTAAGTGAGCTCTTAGTGGGGGAAGGCTGGGCTGCTGAATTCCATTGGCTGTAGGGCTAGATTACATGCTACCAAATACCCCATTGGCATATAGATAATACATGGAAATATCCAGTACATTTTTACTATAATTGTTATATAATATAACATTGCCACATGCACCGTGCATAAACCTGACCAGTATATTTGCACTTTAATACACAGTTCTTTGACATATGTGTAATGAAGGAGCTGTTTAGTGCAGGAAATACTCTAGTGCTATTGATTTGGAATGCAGTATTTTGTATCCTATTTGTCTTATGCTGAATATTTCATGTATGTACGACAAGGAATAATCCAGTTTATGTGCACCATATTAAGTATTCCATTATGTTTGTGGGGAAAAATCTACAATATATGCTCTATAATAAATATTGCAGTGATTTGTATTATTTAACATATTGGATATTCTACAGCAACAGAATCTGCCCATTTCATGTAATATTTGTGTCCCATATAATTCTCCTCACATTATGTTGAGCGCCAATTAGAGGGGGGCGGGCCCTGGCACGGGACGTGCAGCCGGCCCCCGCCCCCCTTCGTACGTCATTTTGCGCCGCCGGAGTCAGTGGCACGCGAGATGCCAGGGGGCCCTGAGGGGGTGCGGGCCCTGGCCCAATCACACCACCTGCTCCCCCGGTAGTAACGCCACTGTGCCAATATGATCCCTGTAGCTGTTCCCTCTCTCTCTCACTCTCCTGAACCAGGAGGAACCTTTTAATCTCTGCTTATCCAGGAAGAACTGGTTGAGGAGAGAGCGAGAGGGGTTCCTCCTGGTTGAGGAGAGAGCAAGAGGTTCCTCCTGGGTTGAGGAGAGTGAGTGGTCCCTTCTGGTTGAGAATAGAGAGAGGTACCTCCTGATTGAGGAGAGAGAGAGGTTACTCCGGGTTGAGGAGAGCGAGAGAGAGAAAGGTTCCTCCTGATTGAGGAGAGAGAGAGGTTCAGAGGTTCCTCCTGATTGAGGAGAGAGAGAGGTTACTCCGGGTTGAGGAGAGCGAGAGAGAGAAAGGTTCCTCCTGATTGAGGAGAGAGAGAGGTTCAGAGGTTCCTCCTGATTGAGGAGAGAGAGAGGTTCCTCCTGATTGAGGAGAGAGAGAGAGAGAGATAAAGAGGGAGGGAGACGTTCCTTCTGGTTGAGGAGAGAGAGAGAGAGAGAAAGTGGTACCTCCTGATTGAGGAGAGAGAGAGAGGTTTACTTCTGATTGAGGAGAGAGAGAGTTTCCTTCTGATTGAGGAGAGAGGTTCCTCCTGTTTGAGGAGAGAGTGAGTGGTTACTCCTGGTTGAGGGGAGAGCAAGGTTCCCCCAAACGTGTAATAGAAATAGAGTTAAAAACAACAGCGATGGAAGATTTGTTTGACTTAATGGGTTGAGCTACTTGACACTCCATTTTTTTATTCTATGTTATTTATGCTACACAGCCAGTGAGTTTGTGTTATGCCTTATACACCAATATCTACACTATATGTTCTATATTAAATATTGCAGTGGTTGTTTGTATTATTGAACATACAGTACCTGTATCTGAAAGTCTATAGCAACAGAATCTGCCCATAGTGTTTTAATTTAGCCAGTGTGAAGGGTCATGTTTACAGACATCATTTTTGGGGAGTTTTCTACCCACGCCCCTCTAAAACCTAACCCCATCCTAATATTCCCTTGAACAGATCTATTTCACCAGAATATTGGTGTCTTATATAATTTTTCTCACATTCTGTTAAGTGCCAATATGATCCCCATAGCTGTTCCCTTTTCTGTATTAGTGGGTCAGCCATGTTTGTACAACTGTTGGCTTTGTGTTTAAATATGAAATCATTTTTATTATTACCTTTCATGAAATTAATACCTGTCTATGATCTGGGAACATCCTAGCGCTGTTGCCCCAGAAAGATCTGCCTGACCCAGACATTCACTGGGACACACTATGGCTCCAGTTACACAGGCAGATAAGGGGAGTTAACAAGTGGAAATTTACTGTTCCTTTTAGAGCAGACAGAGAACAGATTCTGCTGTGGCACCCAAATACACATCAATCTGCCAGCTGGACTTAACATCTGAAGTGGTGGTTTGCCAGATATATCCCACACACTTGTACATGCACCCGAGCACTTTCTCTTGTTTTCATGGGGATTACATAGTCTGGTTACTGCTGCCTCAAAGCACCAACATTCAGCTGTATTTGTCTTTATCAGGCGGCCCCTTGAGATAACAAACAAGGCCATAATTGTAGAATGTCTGAGAGGGAGAGAACGATGATCTGTGCTTGATATTTGAGGCCTTGATGGTGGTTAAAAAAAATGACCAAGTGACTTTTAGCCTAACCCCTTTAATTTGGGAATGCTTAAATATAGGTAATAATGGACTCTCTTATGTAAAAATGTAACCCTCCTGAAAGCATGTGGCATTTACGATAACTTTACTGAGTCCTGTAGGCAATATTAAGCCTTGTTGAGGTTCCTCCTGGTTGAGGAGAGGGGTTTCTCCTGGTTTAGGAGAGAGAGAGAGAGAGAGAGAGAGAGAGAGAGAGAGATTCCTGATGGTTGAGGAGAGAGAGAGGTTCCTCCTGGTTGAGGAGAGAGCGAGGTTCCTCCTGGTTGAGGAGAGATCGAGAGGTTCCCTCTGGTTGAGGAAAGTGTGAGAGAGAGAGAGGTTTCTATTGGTTGAGGATAGAGAGAGGTTCCTCCTGATTGAGGAGAGAAAGAGAGAGGTTCTTCCTGATTGAGGAGAGAGGGGGTACTTCTGGTTGAGAAGAGAGAGGTTCCTCCTGGCTGAGTGGAGAGAGAGGTTCTTTCTGTTTGATCTAACGTGTAATAGAGATGGCGTTAAAAACAACAGCGATGGATTTGTTTGACTAAATGGGTTCTATGTTATTTCTGCTACAAAGCCAAATGAGTTTGTGTTATTCCTGATACACTAGTATAGAGAACAGCCAAAAGAACATTGACGTTCATAGACCAATACTTTGTTATAGGCTGCAGTTCATCTGGGTAATGGCACATGGGATTCATTGTATTTTGTCACAGGAGTGATGGGGAGGGGTTGGTAGTTGGCAAAATACACAGAATCAACACCCATTCATGACAATCACCTGCATCTCTGGTGTTTTCTTGCAGGTCAACCACTTGAAATTTCCTTACTCATGGGTCCAAGTGTTCCCCACGGAAATCAAGGGGGATGTCAAAGCATTCACACTGCCCCCTATGCTGGGACAGTGGTTGGGTTACCAAAACCACAAGACAGTGAGAGGGATAGAGACAGCACGAGGGATAGAGACAGCAATAGGGATAGAGACAACGAGAGGGGTAGAGACAGCGCGAGGGATAGAGACAGTGTGAGGGATAGAGACAGTGAGAGGGATAGAGACAGTGAGAGGGAAAGAGACAGTGAGAGGGATAGAGACAGCGAGAGGGATAGAGACAGTGAGAGGGATAGAGACAGCGTGAGAGATAGAAACAATGGGGATTGGCCTCGGCCATGTGTGGGGAACATGGCAATGTTGAAAGACAAGCATTGTAGCTGTTCATGTATCTTGTCAACAAGCCGACAGGATTTCATACATTTTCTGGGGAAGAGGCTAAATATATCTCTCTGCTGGAAGTGTTTTTCAAAGGAAAAGGATCGAAGGGCACCCCACATACCAGTAACCCATTCTGATCTGGGACTGGGGACATAAAGAGGCAGACGCTGTTTATAGGAGGCTTATTTTATGCCCTAGAATAGGAAATAGTGCAGCAAAGTGACAGTCATTCAGTACAGGGAACTGTATTTATCACAGGGTTCCTGTTATCCCGTTATGCAATACAAATACTATACTTAATTTCTGCACATATGTTCTTTTGAGGCTTTAGTTGTCCTTTGATAAAATTGAATGTTTCACAGTACATTTGTCCTTTGCTTCACTGCTCTAAGACACAAGGCTGCTGTGCTGAGTCTGATGGGCCCTGTATAGAGGAAATAATGCTACTCTGTACTCCAGCACTGGTGCCTGCCTCTACCCTTAGCCTGGGGCTCAGCACATGCTCAGTGAGTCACTTAATGCTGTTTTTCCCAGGAACTACCAAGTTCGTATCAAGTAGGTAAGTACTCCTCCTTTCTCCTGTCTTAGTGACAGCAATGTTTAACAAAGGGAACTCGGAGTATCACTTATGTATTATAAGGGATATTGTACCCCCTACTGTAAATGATAAGGATATTAGAAGTCACTAAGGGGTTGTTTTCTGACCATATAAAGGCACAAGGCTGCAGGCTGAGTTATACAGGGAACTCTGAGAATCACTCATGTATTATAAGGGATAATGTACCCCCTACTGTAAATGATAAGGATATTAGAAGTCACTGAGGGGTTGTTCTGTGACCATATAAAGGCACAAGGCTGCAGGCTGAGTTATACAGGGAACTCTGAGTATCACTCATGTATTATAAGGGATAATGTACCCCCTACTGTAAATGATAAGGATATTAGAAGTCACTGAGGGGTTGTTCTGTGACCATATAAAGGCACAAGGCTGCAGGCTGAGTTATACAGGGAACTGTGAGTATCACTCCTGTATTATAAGGGATAATGTATCCCCTACTGTAAATGATAAGGATATTAGAAGTCACTGAGGGGTTGTTCTGTGACCATATAAAGGCACAAGGCTGCAGGCTGAGTTATACAGGGAACTCTGAGTATCACTCATGTATTATAAGGGATAATGTACCCCCTACTGTAAATGATAAGGATATTAGAAGTCACTGAGGGGTTGTTCTGTGACCATATAAAGGCACAAGGCTGCAGGCTGAGTTATACAGGGAACTCTGAGTATCACTCATGTATTATAAGGGATAATGTACCCCCTACTGTAAATGATAAGGATATTAGAAGTCACTGAGGGGTTGTTCTGTGACCATATAAAGGCACAAGGCTGCAGGCTGAGTTATACAGGGAACTGTGAGTATCACTCCTGTATTATAAGGGATAATGTATCCCCTACTGTAAATGATAAGGATATTAGAAGTCACTGAGGGGTTGTTCTGTGACCATATAAAGGCACAAGGCTGCAGGCTGAGTTATACAGGGAACTCTGAGTATCACTCATGTATTATAAGGGATAATGTACCCCCTACTGTAAATGATAAGGATATTAGAAGTCACTGAGGGGTTGTTCTGTGACCATATAAAGGCACAAGGCTGCAGGCTGAGTTATACAGGGAACTCTGAGTATCACTCATGTATTATAAGGGATAATGTACCCCCTACTGTAAATGATAAAGATATTAGAAGTCACTGAGGGGTTGTTCTGTGACCATATAAAGGCACAAGGCTACAGGCTGAGTTATACAGGGAACTCTGAGTATTACTCATGTATTATAAGGGATAATGTACCCCCTACTGTAAATTATGTAGATGCCTTTGAATAGTAATCCTTATACCATACATTATTATTACACATCTAGTGGTGTGTAACTAATCCGACTCAGTTTATAATTTCTTTAAACAAAAAAAAATCCATCTGTACTGATTTTTTGTGTGTAAGACGCAGCAGTCTCTGTGTCTCTTGTGTTGTTAACCATGTTAAAATGCCTAAATATTTGCTTTGGTTCCAGTAATATTTATTTGATTCCTCGAAGACCAATTCCAGATGCTGAATGTGTTCAGGGAACGTCTCCAGATCCCATTATGTTGCCGAATGGCTTTTAATTACCCGAAGAATAATAATAATAATAGACCAGACTTTTTTTTTCCATCGTTGACTATAGAACTAAGCTAAAGTTATTAATTAGCATTTAATTATGCAGAGAACTATTATTAAACGAGAACCATATGTAGGAATTGGATTTTTTGCGCCATGTAGGTAAAATGGCCCGATTTGACCGAATTGTCATGCCTTATTTTGCATGTGCCAATGGGTAATGTGAAGCAAATGCCCATGTCCCTGTGTATTTGTTTTTTTAGATGGGGTCAGTAGTCAGAAGAAAAAGGCAAATCATTGAAAAAAACTGTAAAAATAAATAAATAAATAATGAAGACCAACTGAAAAGTTGCTTAGAATTCGCCATTCTATAACATAATAAAAGTTAACTTAAAGGTGAAGCACCCCTTTGGCCATGGATCATGGTTCAGGTTAGACCTTATCCTTTGGCTCACTCAAGGTCAGACTGGGCCAGCGGGAGCCTTGACCTGCGATTGGTGCTTCCCCCCCCTTCCTCCTGGCCCTCGGCCGTGAGCAGAAAAAAGAAGGTAGCCAGGTCCGGACTGAGAATTAAAATAGGCCCTGGCATTTCAGGTACACAGAGGCCCAATCAGCCCACACAGAGGCCCAAACAGCTCCCACCAGCCCACTAAATACTGACTTTCTATGGGACTTTATAGCAGCCCTTCTGGCATTTGCCAGAACCCACAGATTGCCAGTCCGGGCCTGAAGGTAGCCGTGGGGGGGGGGGCTGAGGTTAGGTTTGCCACCTGTCCGGATTTCACCAAGATAGCCCGATTTTTGGAAGTGCTGCCCGGGTGAAAAAGTTCCTGTCCGGATTTCTAAATGAAGATATCTGGACAGGTTATTAAAGTGAATGACATGCCGATCAGCCAATTGCTCATCACCATGTCAGAAGTCCCGCCCCTGACATCATCCACCCCTAACATCACCGGCCTGATGTCACTGCCCCGCCCTCCAACGTCACCGGCCCGACATCACTGCCCTGCCCCCTACTTTACCAGCCCAACCCTACTTGGCGTGCCTAATGTGTCTTTGCCGCAGGGGCCCGGGGGGGGGGTGTAGAGGCCCTGAAGAAGCAACCCCGGTGGGTCCCCCAGTCCGACGCTGGGTCCACTATTGGTTTGCACCCCGAGCAGACATGGCCCTAGAGGCATTTCAAGCCTTCCTATCAGATATCCCCCAGTAAGGCCGTCAACCGGCCCTAAACACAAGCCCAACAAGAGGGACCAACTACTGCTGCATTTACATGATTCTCATAAGTGGAGGTTTCCCCTTAAATCCACACTCTCTAACCTCATATTATTTATATTCCTTCCCGTAGCTCAGAAATGCACTTGGCCTTTGTATGAACCTAATGGGAGGTCATCGTGTTTGTGAGCTCGGCAGCGAGAGTGCAATATCAGTGCGACATCAGTGCGAGGAACGCATTTTAATCCTAAAGTCAGAAGAAAGGGTTAAGATGGGACATTTAACAATGTATAACTACTGTAGATATTACATGGCCCCACAGCAAATTCTTTTTCAGGCCCCCAAAATGTCTAGAATTTGATGGAAATTGTATATGAATTAAGGCCTCATGGGGCCCCTTATACCTCCTAGGCCCCCCTGCTTCCTCTGTATTACACCCCTGAATGTATCCACCGTTGTTTTTTTATAACATTAACGGGCAGATTTATTAAGGGTCGAATTGAAAATTCAAATTTGAATTTTCTAATTTTTTTTTTATGGTCAAAACTCTCAAATTCGACTAGGAAAATATTCAAATTAGATTGAAAATTGATTTTCGAGATTTATCATACTCTGGCCCTTTAAGAACTCAAATTATTCTATTCCCCACCTAAAACCTGACAAATTGGTGTTTAAAGAGATTGTTCACCTTTAAATTAGCTTCTAGTATGATGTAGAGAGGGATATTCTGAGACAATTTGCAAATGGTTTTCATGTTTTATAATTGTGGTTTTTGAGTTATTTAGCTTTTTATTCAGCAGCTCTCTAGTTTGTAATATCAGCCATCTGGCTGTTAGGATCCAAATTACCCTAGCAACCATGCATTGATTTAAATAAGAGACTGGAGTATGAATGGGAGAGGCCTGAATAGAAAGATAAGTAGTACAAAGTAGCCTTACCTAGTAGTTTTTAGATGGGGTCACTGACCCCCATTTGAAAGCTGGAAAGAATCAGAAGAAGAAGGCAAATCATTTAAAAACGATAAAAAACAAATAATGACAACCAATTGAAAAGCTGCTTAGAATTGGCCATTCTATAATATACTAAAATTTAACTTAAAGGTGAACCACCCCATTAAGTCACTGATAGAGGTCAAGGGATCAATTTGGAGTTGTTTGCAGCCTTCCTGACATTCTCGAATGGAGTTTTTTAAATTCGGATTCAATTCATCCGAGTTTTAAAAATTAATTAATAAATTTTGATTGGTCGAATTTATGGGAGTTTAGGGGAGTTCTTAAAAACTCACATGAATTTTAAAATTTGACCTTTGATAAATGGGCCTCTAACACTTTGCAGGGAATGTTTCATTGCTGCAGCCAATTGCTATGCCTGGACCAGTAATAGCCTTACAATAGGAAAACAGCAGCACCTTCCAGGTTCATATTAAGACTTACTTACAAGTGCAAGAGCAGCGTGCAAAGTGCAATCTAAGCCCACCTTTTGTATCCTCCAAGTGGGTTGTGTTGCACTTGGGCGCAATTGTGCCAGATGCATAATAATAAAAGCAATTCCAATTAACCGTCAGATGCCAGTGTGCTGACAGTTTTATTCCACCAATACAACAACACGGTGCTCACACTATTCTGACAAAGGGAAAACAATTAATTTTTTTAAAGGAACAGAATTCAATTAAAATGAATATTGACTTGTGGCAACTACAGTTATATGATCATTGGTTAAACGAATTTAATTATATTACAGCCAAAGCATATTTTTAGAGTGCGGTGACATTCCGGCATTCCTTTGTCACAGCAAGAAATCTGGGGAAGGTCCCAGAGAGGAGCGGCGACCCAGTTGTGTCGTTAGAATGTTTTTATTAGCCTTTTATTTATAGAAGGTAAAGTTTCACTGCCTTATGAATGTCACATGTTTTAGGTTATTAGTTTCTGTTTAAATGTTTTCATTTACTCAGAGACAAATATTTATGGGTATTAGACAGACGGACGGACAGCCGTACAAGTGCCGTTGAAAAAGGGCAGTGGCCCAGGAGTCATTGACCCGGAATATCCTTGCAAATTAGCTCTCCCAAAATGGTTGGACTTTCATTGTTCTTTAAGGGATCCCAGTATATTTCTATCACTGACAGAAATCTCATTATTATCAAATTTCATAACCTCTGTCATTTCCAGTTGTGATTATCCCACTGTTACTATAGACACCATCTCTCCCTACAATACCTGCTATCCCACAGTCACACTCCCTTCCCAGAGACTATTATCCCACTGTTACTATAGACACCATCTCTCCCTACTATACCTGCTATCCCACAGTCACACTCCCTTCCCAGAGACTATTATCCCCACTGTTACTATAGGCACCATCTCTCCCTACTATACCTGCTATCCCACAGTCACACTCCCTTCCCAGAGACTATTATCCACTGTTACTATAGGCACCATCTCTCCCTACTATACCTGCTATCCCACAGTCACACTCCCTTCCCAGAGACTATTATCCCCACTGTTACTATAGGCACCATCTCTCCCTACTATACCTGCTATCCCACAGTCACACTCCCTTCCCAGAGACTATTATCCACTGTTACTATAGGCACCATCTCTCCCTACTATACCTGCTATCCCACAGTCACACTCCCTTCCCAGAGACTATTATCCACTGTTACTATAGGCACCATCTCTCACTACTATACCTGCTATCCCACAGTCACACTCCCTTCCCAGAGACTATTATCCACTGTTACTATAGACACCATCTCTCCCTACTATACCTGCTATCCCACAGTCACACTCCCTTCCCAGAGACTATTATCCACTGTTACTATAGGCACCATCTCTCCCTACTATACCTGCTATCCCACAGTCACACTCCCTTCTCAGAGACTATTATCCCACTGTTACTATAGACACCATCTCTCCCTACTATATCTGCTATCCCACAGTCACACTCCCTTCCCAGAGACTATTATCCCACTGTTACTATAGACACCACCTCTCCCTACTATACCTGCTATCCCACAGTCACACTCCCTTCCCAGAAACTATTATACACTGTTACTATAGGAACCATCTCTCCCTACTATACCTGCTATCCCACAGTCACACTCCCTTCCCAGAGACTATAATTTTTTGGTACGGTGGTGTTAATTTGCTGCATGTCTGGTATAGATGTAAATTATTTCTGGTACTATACTAACCTTTCCAAGACTCTGTACTCTACATTGGGACAGGAGGGGAGTATTTTGCACATTCTTGTTGACTCCTTTGCCCTTCAAAGCATTGATTTCTCTAAAAATAGCAGACACTTAATGCGTTTAGGTCACTATGAACTGCTTTTTGGCTCTGTTCCCACTCTCTGTATCTTCCTACCACACCCCTCTGTGACCCTTCATTTTCCTTTCTTCCTCCTCGGTATTGTTTTCTGTTAAAGGTCTTCTGAGCTGCTGTCTGGTTTTCTCTTCATATGGAATGAGATATTGCAATTCTGTGAATTCTGTTCATACTGGAAAGATAAAAATCTGTTTTCCTTGCATTGAGAGGGAATAATGTTATACTGTACAGCTCTAGGAGATATTTATTTAGAGCTATGTCATTGGTCCCTTTCATGTTCGGAAACAAAAGTTATGGCAATAGGTCTTCATAGCTAGCTACGCTTTATGGCCAAAAGTATCTGAATAGTGTTTATTGGAACAGTCGCTGCTCAGTTCCACACTGTCTCTGGAAGCAATGTCAACATAGAAATATTTGTGGGGAGTATTTATGGATGATTAGAGGCAAACAAATCCAATATCACCATGTGCAATGCCAAGTGTTGGGGGATTACTTTAAAGTCCACCTCCTTTGGACTCTGGAGCAGTAGAAACGTCTTCTGGAGAGATAAAAAGGCATTTCACCATCTGACAGTCTGATGGAAAAGTCTGGGTTTGGCAGGTGCCAGGAGAGATCTACCTTCCTCAATGCCTTTTTTAGCAACAGTTTGTGCATGGGGAACAGGAACGAGACTTCCCCAAAGTGAGGTCTATACAGACTAGATTTGCTGAGATGGGAGTGGAAGAACTTGACTGGCCTACACATAGCCCTGACCTCAACCCAATGGAACTCCTGTGGGATCAAGCCAAGTCTGATCCCCAACATCAGTGGCCAAATTTACTGCTTTTCTTGTGGCTAAATGAAAGCAAACCAATCAGGGCCAGATTTACATAGTGGGCATCCCTAGGCCCACTGCCGTTCATCACCCCTGTCCCCTCCCCTTTATCCGAGCAAATTTTGATCATCAATGGGGATTGGCGCATGGGAAATTAAAAAAATGATTGTATCTCCAGCGCATCCCTAGTGTTTTTGAACCAATGTGGGTGTGGTTAGGCAGCATGCCGCCCCCTAATATCCTGCCACCCTAGGCCTGGGCCTAAGTGGCCTTTCCACAAATCCGGGCCTGAAACCCATGAGAATCGGTGCTGCTATGTTGCTTGCTTTGATGGTCACCTTTACTAACCTCCATGGACATTGCAGACAATATTTAAAGGAAGATGTAGGGCAATGTTCCCTTTAAATTCTTGTAGGCTTGAAGTTCATGTCCTTTCTATTTGTAAACCTAATTGGTATTCAAAGTAGTATCTGGTTCTGACCGCATGTACATTTCACACCATTGTAGCAGTAGGCAAAATACCATGCTTAAGCTGGCCACAGACACAGACGAAACGAAGATTTGTACGACGTTCAGACCGCATGTGGAGTGTCTCTACATTGTTAGTGCCATGATGATTGGTCGTTCAGTCAATCGGACATATTTATATTCGGATTTATATTGCATGTATCTGATGATATCAATGGGAGACTACTATTTGTCGGACATAACTACCGTATGATTGCGGTCTGTGATTTTAATGGCCAGAACATTGTCTGATTTGTTCTTTTTACTACTTCATTTAATCTGAATGTTTAGTGGTAGGTCAGGAGATTGCAACATCCGATCTTTCTTTGGACATAAGAATATATCTGCACGTCTATGGCCAGCTTTAGTCTTTAACTACTGGTCTGTTAAACATGTTGTGGGCATTTGGCTGGAGGAGCACTGGCAACTGCTACATAGTTTCATTGGTACGTGTAGTCAGCGCCGGAGGGGAGGGAGGCAGGAGAGAGCGCTGGAGGGGAGGGAGGCAGGAGAGAGCGCCGGAGGGGAGGAAGGCAGTGGAGAGCCCCAAAGGGTAGGGGAGAGAGCACTGGAGGAGAGGGAGACAGGAGAGAGCACAGCAGGGGAGAGCAGCGAACATGGACTAGGGGTAGGCAGAAGACAGGTACCTGCCCAGCGCCCCCCTTTTGTTGCGCCCTAGGAACGTGCCTCTTCTGCCTACCCCTAATTCAGGCCCTGCATGTAGTCAGAAGCAGCAGTGCACACAATAGCGAAGGTCATATGTAACAGCTATTAAAAACTATAGAATATGTATTGGAAAGTTGCTTAAATCAAATTTCTTTCTTGATGCCCAATTTTATATTCAGATTTAAAGTAAAAATGAATGAATGTGTTCAACCGGATAACTCACCCATTGCGTCCATTCAGTTACCCCTCCCTAACATACAGTATATCTTGTATCAATTTCTGTCCATATAAAGGAGACGTCATCTGTATGATTTCTGCCTCTCTCAAAGCCGCCTTCAGACAGCATGCAGCGTATATTATATTATAAGAGAGAGAATTGTTCTTTCGCTTCCAAATTACAACCGGATGCTGATTCCCATCCACACTGATATATAAATCATTCAAAATCGAGTCTTTGCATTGGTGTATCCAGCGTGCCGGCTATTGAATAGACCCGTTCAGTTTGGCTACAGGGAAATATCTCTGCTGTATTTATTATGACTTCATGTCCTACGTCTCCTTAGTGGCACAGCAGCCATAATTGGCCCTTATATAGCGTATAAAACAAAGTTATTCCTATCTGAATGCCGGTAAAGCTACAATAGGAGCTACATACGTACGAGATGATTGTGAGTCAGTTTAATGAATATGTCGGCAGTAAACACATTGCTTGTGGAGGAGCTCTCTTTTGTTGTGAAGATTGGTTTATTTTTTCAGTAGGGACACAGTCGTTGAATAAAGCCAATGCTGTTTTCTTCCCTTAAATGGTTCCATTTAGTTTACTCGTATTTGAGGCATCGCATCTGGATTTTGTTTCTGTGCTCTTGTCTTTCCCACAATCTTGTGCTTTATTTCAGTAAAACCCCAACTTGAAGCAATGGGATCATTTGTAGGAAGCCAGGGTGCTGTGAATAAAAGTGCCTAATTGTCATGGTATATATACAGTCATATGGAAAACTTTAGGAAACCCTCTATCATTGGCTGAGATTTCAAAGTAGCAACTTCCTTTTAATATATAACATGCCTTATGGAAACAGTAGTATTTCAGCAGAGACATAACGTTTATTGGATTAACAGAAAATATGCATCATAACATAATTAGACAGGTGCATAAATTTGGGCACCCAACAGAGATATTACATCAATACTTGAGCCTCCTTTTGCAAATGTAAAGCTGGCCATAGACGCAAAGATCCGATCGTACGAATCAACGTACGATCGAACTTTCCCATCTCCTGACCCTCCACTAACCATTCAGATCAAAGTCTTTACCATTCCGATCAAATAAGAACAGATCACCCAATGTTCTGCCCCTGACAGCAATCGTACGATACTTATGTCTGACAACACTAGTGACAGTCTCCCTCTGAAAATCGTACGATCGGCAATACACGCAGAGATATTATCGGCAGGCGACAGAAATTTTCTAACCTGTCCGATCGACCAAACGACCGATCTCCGGCGGAAGAAAAATGTCGGGACTCTCCACGCACGGTCCGAAAATCGTACAAATCCACGATTCGTACGATCGGATCTTTGCGTCTATGGCCAGCTTAACAGCTTCTAGACGCCTCCTATAGTCTTTGATGAGTGTCTGGATTCTGGATGGCGGTATTTTTGACCATTCGTCCATACAAAATCTCTCCAGTTCAGTTAAATTTGATGGCTGCCGAGCATGGACAGTCTGCTTCAAATAACCCATAGATTTGCCATGATATTCAAGTTGTGGGACTGTGACGGCCATTCCAGAATATTGTACTTGTCCCTCTGCATAAATGTCTTTGTAGATTTCCAAGTGAGTTTAGGGTTATTGTCTTGTTGGAATATCCAACCCCTGCAGCGTAACTTCAACTATGTGACTGATGCTTGAACATTATCCTGAAGAATTTGCTGATATTGGGTTGAATTCATCCGACCCTCGACCTTAACAAGGGCCCCAGTAGTCCATGAACTAGTCACACAGCCCCACAGCATGATGGGACCTCCACCAAATGTGACAGTCGGTAGCAGGTGTTTTCTTGGAATGCGGTGTTCTTCTTCCGCCATGCAAAGCTCTTTTTGTTATGACTAAATAACTACATTTTTGTCTCATCAGTCCAAAGCACTTTGTTCCAAAATGACTGTGTCTTGTCTAAATGAGCTTTTGCATACAACAAGTGACTCTGTTTGTGGTGTGAGTGCAGAAAGGGCTTCTTTCTCATCCCCCTGCCATACACATGTTCTTTGTGCAAATTGTGCTGAATTGTAGAACGATGTACAGACACACCATCTGCAGCAAGATGTTCTTGCAGGTCTTTGGAGGTGATCTTTGGGTTGTCTGTAACCATTCCCACAATCCTCCGCATATGCCGCTCCTGTATTTTTCTTGGCCTGCCAGACCTGGGTTTTACAGCAACTGTGCCTGTGGCCTTCCATTTCCTGATTACATTCCTTACAGTTGAAACTGACAGTTTAAACCTCTGAGATAGCTTTTTGTAGCCTTCCCCTAAACCATGATACTGAACAATCTTTGTTTTCAGATCTTTTGAGAGTTGCTTTGAGGATCCCATGCTGTCACTCTTCAGAGGAGAGTCAAACAGAAGCACAACTTGCAATTGGTCACCTTAAAGTGGACCTGTCACCCAGACATAAAAAGCCGTAAAATAAAAGTCCTTTTCAAATTAAACATAAAACCCAAATTATTTGTGTTATTAAACATCCATTCCAGTTATAAACTCTTCTAGAAATCTCAGCTGTCAATCAAAAATTGGCTGCCCCTCCTCTATGCCTTAGTCTTAGAGGCGGCGCAGACAATTACTTTCACTTTCCATTCAGCACTTCCTAGATGTCACTGCTCTCCCCACATTCCCCTCCCTCCTAACCATATAATTGTGTATCCAGTGCATAAACATGGGTATCGGGTGCCCCATTCTGGCACAAAAACAAGGATGATGCAGCGCCTGCCCTAATAACAGCGTCTTCAAAATGGCACCTGCCTGTCTGCTGTTATTGTGAATTCCAAGACTAATAAACACAAGATTTCAATAGTTTTTCTAGTGTAAGTGTAATGTATTTTGCTTGACTAACATCATAAATTAGGATTTGACTGTTTATATTAGGGATGCACTGAATCCAGGATTCGGTTTGGGACTCGGCCAGGATTCGGCCCTTTTCAGCAGGATTCGCATTCTGCCGAGCGCTATGTTTATTTATCAAGTCAAGAATCTTTCAGACAGGTGGTTCTTTAGTTGTGACTTTTGATACTCTTCCCCTCTATTAAAGACATAGGGTGGTTCACCGCTAAGTTAAATTTTAGTATGTTATAGATTGGCTAGTTCTAAGCAACTTTTCAACTGGTCTTCATTTTTTCTTTTTTACAGTTTTTGAATTATTTGCCTCCTTCTTCTGACTCTTTCCAGCTTTCAAATGGGGGTCACTGACCCCATCTAAAAACAAATGCTCTGTAAGGCTACACATTTATTGTTATTGCTTCTTTTTCTATTCAGGTCTCTCCTATTCATATTCCAGTCTCTAATTCAGATAGGTGCATGGTTGCTAGGGTAATCTGGACCCTAGAAACTAGATTGGTGAAATTGCAAACTGGAGAGCTGCTGAATAAAAAGTGAAATAACTCAAAAACCACAAATGAAAACCAATTGCAAATTGTCTCAGAATATCACTCTCATCATACTAAAAGTTAACTCAAATCTGGAACAACCAGTTTAAAGGAGAATTCAACCTGTAATTAAAAAACCCCTCCCCTACCCTGGGTAGACCCCCCTCCCTCCTCCCCCCAGCCTACCTGCCCCCCCTCCTCCTGCGGGCAAATGCTCCTTATTTTTTACTCACCCCTCCGTGCAGATTCTGGCCTCTGAGTTCACGGCAGCCATCTTCTTTCTTCTGTCTTTTTCGGAAGTTTCGGCACATGCGCAGTTGAAGAAAATTTATGGTCCCAAATTTTCGGCACATGCGCAGTTGGAGTAAATTTCCGTTCCCGAACAACTGCGCATGCGCCGAAAGTCACAAATATTTCCTAAATTTTTGTGACTTTCGGCGCATGCGCAGTTGTTCGGGAACGGAAATTTACTCCAACTGTGCATGCGCCGAAAATGCAGTCAAGACACGAAGATTAACAGAGAAGAAGAGGCCAGAATCTGCACGGAGGGGTGAGTAAAAAATTAGAAGCATTTGCCCCGGGAGCAGGGAGAGGTTTTTTTATTACAGGTTGAATTCTCCTTTAAGTCCTAAAGCTTGGCAGATCATGTGCTGTTCTTTTAACAACATCAGGAAACAAATGATCACCGGCGGATCTTCGTAAATGAGGCTGAAGGATTTCTAAAAGAAGCAGACTACCTGTGTTAGCGCATATTGCTCATAGTATGTTTGGTGGCTTATTTATGACTGTAAATGTGAATGTAAATGCTCTTTACTTGATTCCAATGCAGATTCGTTAAGGAATATCCAGTCTCTGAGACACGGCCCCAGGTCTTCTCCGGCAGAGTTCAACAACTCCTCTCACCACCTTCTCAGGGAGAGAAAGTCTTCAGCACCTTCCCATTCCAGTCAGCCAACTCTGTTTACATTCGAGTCTCCTTCAAACCATGCTCACCGGACATCGTTATCCACCAGTGCACCTCAGGATTACCTGTTCCTGCACCAATGCATGAGCCAGAAATCCGAAACCATGAGGTAAGAAGCGCCGCAGTAACCAGAAAGCCATGATCTGGGCATGGGAGATGCCTGTAGCAGTGACCTTCAACATGTTGTTCCTCTTCTGCACTGAAGAAGGCAACCAGGGTTGCCAGGTCTAATTTTAAAACCCAACTAAAGTCAGCTACAAAACTAGCCCAAAACTAGCCAAGAGACACTTCAAAAGTCACCCCAAAAATAGCCCAATATGTGCAGTGAAAAAAGTCTAAAAAATAAATAAATATATGTGAAAATACGCCGTTTGCAAATTTCACTCTTTTGCACATTTTTCCACGAAGCAAAATGGGACAGATTTGCCCGTCACCAGAGGAGTAACTACAGAGGGGGGCTCAGGAGATATAGGGGCCCCATTAGGCCCTAATTCATATACAATTTCAATAAATATTGGTAAAACAGGTCAACCTCTAGACATTTTGGTGGTCAGCAGATTTTTGCTCCAAAATTGTCTGAAATTTAAGAAAGTTGCAGGAAAATGCTTAAGCGTGACAGAGCCCAAAATCTAGTAATTCCCGACTTCTGCACAAATCAATCCCCATTGCATGCTGGGTATTGTAGTCTAGTATTAAACTTGGCAATTGGCAAATTGTTAAAGGACCAGTAACATGATCTTTATTAAGAAATAACTTACCGAAACTCCGCTTGCGCTCCTCTTCAGAAAAGGCGACAGGACGACGATCCATCGTGCGTCGCTCAATTTCTCCTCCCTGGCTATCTCCTATTAGGAAGGCAGGGAGGAGAAATCGAGCACCGCACGATGGATCGCGGATCGCCTTTTCTGAAGAGGAGCACAAGCGAAATTTGTAAGTTATTTTTTAATAAAGACAGCGATTTCAAAGTTTAATTTGTCTTTGTGTTATTTTTTTGTTGTATACTAACAAATTTTTTAAAAACTATATTACCCAACATGCATTGGGAGAAGCAGGCACAGCACATTAGGGCAGGAAAAAAGCTTTGGCTTCACAAACCAGACAAAGGCCTAAAACGTAGCCCAAATCCCTACCATGGCTAGTTTGTACTTTCAAAACCCGTCTGGGCTTTAAATTAGTAGCCCTATTTGGCTGGAAAACTGACAACATGTCAACCCTGGAGGCAACGGTGTGCCAGGAAACTTTTCTTCTACTGACAAAGAAATTATGTTTAATGTAGAAAAAAAAATTGCAAGCAAAGCTCAAAAGAGCAAATTTATGGGGGAGTTCTGTGCCTAATAACCAGAGAAAAGCTAATGTTTACAAGTTAAAGTGGAAGATTTAGAGTGCCAGTTTTATTGCCCTTGAAGAAGACACAAATGACTGTGTAGATACTGATCAGAGACATCTGATGATCAGAGAGGAAGTGAGATAATCATAAAAATCTTGGAAGGAGAGCAGTAAAACACTATATAAATTAGAGCGCTGATAATGATCAGAGAAAGTGAGATAAGCAAACATAAAGACTATACAGGAACAGGGAGCAATGAAGGCAAAAGTGGCCATAAACTGTAATATTAAAACTCTAGGTCAATACTGAGAACTTGCCGTAAACAAAATATTTCTTCTGTGATTAGGAAATTGCTGTTCAGATCCATGAATTTGAATGTGCAATGTAAGAAGACATGTGTTTGTCATATTATACTTTAGAGTAGTTGGGGTTGCAAAAAAGATACAAACCCATCAAGTTCAACCCATTTGTCCATGCGCACCTGCTTTATCTGCTACATGATCCAGAGGAAGGCAAAAAATCCCTCCTTGATTTAATAAGTCAATCAGACCAGACCATGGGTTAAAACATTATACTGTATCTTGAAGCTATCTAGTATATCTGCCAATCCAACCACTTTAGGGAGAGAACTCCACAGCTCTCACTCCCGTCTTGGGCAGCCTTGACCTTAAAGTTTATTTGTTTGTTTGTTTTTTCCAGAAGCGCCAGTTTTTCCCAAGCCACAAGGTCCTCCTTTTTTATGAGAAGCGACTCGGCTGTCCAGAAGTTGGTCCAGGGCTACGGGCACTGTTTGAATGGGATCAGCGGACAAGTGCATGGCTTTTATAGTTTACCCAAGCCGAGACGGCTTAGTTCTGAGCTTAGGGACAGTGCCTACGACCTGCCAAGGAGCTTTGGCTCAGACACGCCCACCAAGTCAAGCCTTTCAGGACTGGAATCAGAAAACGAGGATGTTTACTGCTACAAAACTCCCAGCAATGCTCTGTGTAAAGAGTTTAGGGAACTCTCAACAGATTCCTATGATCTCCCTGGGACCCCTCTTTCTGTTTATCAGATCCCAAGAACATTCACTCTAGACAAGAACCACAATGCTCTGGGTCTTGCCTCCAATGACTTGCATTCCACACCTCCTCCCCGTCCCCCTAAACCAGGACAGGCAGAGACCGTGTGGGGCAGCCCACAGCCGCAGCATCATCATAACGGTGATAATATGGCGGTGGTCAATCTTCCAAGGAGGAACACTTTACCAGCCATGGAAAATAGGCGCCATCGAGGTACGACTGGGTTTTCCATAATGTTTAGCCATACAACACTATTCATTGTTCCTTATTTAATATTTCAGTAGACTATGATCACCAATTTTTTTTGATTGACCCTTTCCTGATGATTATTATAGATCCCAAACTATTGTTCTGTCTCAATATCTGCATTCCATTTGGTGGCCCTTTCCGAAAAAGGAAATGCTCCATGCCAAAGTGACAAATACATGTCAATAGTTCCAGTGATTTTAGGAATTAGTGGCAGAAGAACCTTCTGAGGTCCAGCTACTGTTCGTGATCCCTTCAGCTCATATCCAAGTTTAGACATAGAAAATATATTGGTGATGGTTTGAAGATCATGAGGAAACTTCGGGGTGACTTTGGAAAACAAAGAGCTCCAAGTGCCATCCCGCCGGCGATTTTCATTCTAGCCGGCAGGAAGGCAGGGGAAGGAAGTTCAGGGAGATTAATCTCCCCAAATCTGACTGTGTGTCTCTACCCTTAGACAGCTCCAAATCCAAAGGTTAGGTTTCCACATGAACCAAGCAGAAGGAAAGGATATTCTCTCCAAATTTCCCCCTAACTGGTCTTCAAGCTGCCCCTCCAGTAAGACCACACTACATTGAATTCTCACCCATTTTTAATGGCTCCGCATATTGAAAGTTTAAAATAGAACTAATAAAATACATCTGCTTTACATTAGTGTACGTTCCCTTTCCCTTGAGAACAAATTGCTTTTAACTCTATACGCACATGTGCCCATATGGCTTTGGTTGTGTCTTATTCTGAGACATCTACAGTCCCTGGATAACTAAAAGAGCAGTAACAAGAATGTTGATTGATTCATTCATTTATACTAAGGAGTCAAAAATAGACCTCCAAAAATGTCCTTTTTTTAATCCCCAAAAATCCCTGGTCACCAAATATGGGAAGGCTATGGAAAGTGGTAAGGTTGGTTGTGAGCAGCTAGCCTGAGAGATGGTGGCAGTTTAGGTATAGGTACAACATCTGAGTCGGTTATTTCCATAAGACACCACTAAAGGCAAAATTATATTATGATATAGTGACCCTTTACTCAAGCAGTGTGGGTGGGTCTAGAATATTCTGATGGCAGCTTACATGGAGCAGACATTCTGTAACGTTGGGGTGGTGTTTTCCTGCAGCCTATTACGTTATTAGGCCACAATTCAAGCAGGGAAATAAGTGCTGTGATGGTAAGCTGGACGAGACAGGGCTAAGGCCTACATTGAGAGATGAAATCCATACAGAGAGGAAGGGAAAGTTATAAACAACCCCTTGGGGACAAAAGGATTTATAGAATAGTAATAAAGACGCCATCATAAGAACCGTGCCCCTGTGACTCATAAAGTCGGATAAATACGGCCACCGGTGACTAAGTAATTGCAATAAGAGAGGCACAAGAAATAGTTGCTCTCAGACAGATGTCTATTAACATCATTAAGGCCTACATGTATGCACTGATAGAGAGCCTGTTATATTGCCAGAATCTCTTCTATAGAGAGAAATGCTAGAGTATTTTTATTACTAGACTGCATGTTGATGACATGGAAGATTCTGTGCCCTTCTGCTGCCTGAGGTGGTAGTTCCCATCCTCTGCACTTCCCTCAGTTGTGGGTTTAGATGGTCCATGAGTTGGACAGAGAGGTGACATTTCACATTGGCACCTCCCTGCCCAACTCATGGACCATCTCATGCACAGGATCAAGTAGAATCCAGAACCGTACATTTGACAGTGCTTTTATGTCAACATCAGTAACTTTTTCTGGGGTACTGATATGGTTCTTCTTGGTGTTGCCCAGGCCTGGACTGACAATCTGTGGGTTCTGGCAAATGCCAGAGGGGCTGCTATAAGGTCCCATAGAAAGTCAGTATTTAGTGGGCTGGTGGGGGCTGTTTGGGCCTCTATGTGGGCTGATTGGGCCTCTGTGTACCTGAAATGCCAGGGCCTATTTTAATTCTCAGTCTGGACCTGGTGTTGCCGCTCATGTTTGAATGACACCTCCTAATATAGGAGCACAATTCAGCCGTGCAGCTTCCTATAGCAACCAATCAGCATTACTGGCTGCTTTGGGCAGAACCAGAACTAGGGTTAGGCGACAGAGTTGTGCATCCTGGTGGGGGATTTAGCCGCTGGTGGGGACTGGGTGAGAGAGAATGAGGGACTGGCAGGGTTAAAGTTAAAGGGATTCTGTCATGATTTTTATGGTATATATAGTTTTATTTCTAAATTACACTGTTTATTCTGCAATTATTCACTCCATGTAAAATTTCATTCCTAACCTAACAAGTATATTTTTTAGTTGAAAGGGTCAGGGCACACAGGCAGATTCGGGAAGATTAGTCACCCGGCGACAAATCTCCTCTTCTTCGGGCGACTAATCCCCCGAACTGCCTCCCCTGCCTTCCTGCCTTCCTGCCTGCTAAAATATAAATTGCCGACGGGATGGCACTTGGATAGATTCAAATCACTCCGAGTGCCCTCCTGCCGGCAAGTTTACATTTTATCCGGCAGGAAGGCAGGGGAGGCTGTTTAAGGAGATTAGTTGCCCCAAAGAAGAGGAGATTTGTCGCCGGTGACTAATCTCCCCGTATCTGCTTGAGTGCCCTGACCCTAATATTGGTGTGTAGGTGCATCTCAGGTCATTTTGCCTGGTCAAGTGCTTTTAGAAAGAGCCAGCACTTTAGGATGGAACTGCTTTCTGGCAGGCTGTTGTTTCTACTACTCAATGTAACTGAATGTGTCTCAGTGGGACCTGGATTTTACTATTGAGTGCTGTTCTTAGATCTACCAGGCAGCAGTTATTTTGTGTAGGGAGCTGCTATCTGGTTACCTTCCCATTGTTCTGTTGTTAGGCTGCTGGGGGAAGGGAGGTGGGTGATATCATTCCAACTTGCAGTAGTAAAGAGTGACTGAAGTTTATCAGAGCACGTGACTGGGGGCAGCTGGGAAATATGTCTAGCTACAGGTCAGATTTCAAAATTAAATATAAAAAAATCTTTGTTCCCCTTTTGAAAATGGTTTTCAGTGTAGAAGTCTGCTGGAGCAGCGCTACTAACTCGTGGATTTTGAAAAAAACGTGATTTCCCATGGCAGTATCCCTGTAATAAACCAGTGGGCGAAAGCAGGAAGGGAGTGGCATGACTGGGCACCAGACCTTCGGCACCAATAAAACTTGGTCTGGCACTGCCTATAGGTAAAGGAATCAGGAAATTTTACTACCATAAATCAGCCCCAGTTTGCTTGTGAAATGCTGTTCTTAATATCCAACATCATCATTGGTGTGAATGGCCACCAACATTCTACAATGAAACTGTTGCCAGTGTTTGCTTTGCTCCTGATTTCTGCAGCTCACCTGCCATAATGCCCAAGCTGTAGAAAGGTGAGACCGGGGAATTATAAGGTGGGATATTCGCATATATAATGGGTGATCGATATTCTGTCACCATTTAACTTGAGTTTCCTCTTGTTTGTGTTGCAGCTTCCTCCTGTGAAGCCTACGACTATCCTGGTGACTTCAGTGCAGACCAGTCTGTAGAGTCGGTACACGATGGTTTCAACTCCTATCTGGTGAGTCCTTGGCCAGCGAGGCCTGATAAATGTTTGCTTAGTCATATCTGCTTTGTTATGTAAATGCTTATTTGCACTATTATTTTATACACTGTCAGACTCAACCAATCACATTGTGACACTGGTGCGTCCAGCCATTGGCTGATATCCATGCTACTCTCCATTATTCATCCCTTTGAGCTCTCCCAGCACTCTGTTCTTAATGTTCTTCCCCCTTATTATAATCCTGTTATGTATCAAAGATCCTGAACCCCCCTCCCTCTCCATGGTATAAGGCAGCTGGATGCAGTTCTGTTTAGGGATGCACCGAATCTAGGATTCTGCCTTTTTCAGCAGGATTCAGTTGAATCCTTCTGCCGGGCGGAACCAAATCCTAATTTGCATATGCTAATGAGGGGTCGTGAAGGAAATCTCGTGTTTTTTTTTGTCACAAAACAAGGAAGTAAAACATTTTTCCCCTTCCCACCCCTAATTTGCATATGTAAATCAGGATTTGGTTCTGTATTCGACTGAATCTTTCACAAAGTATTCGGGGGTTTGGCCGAATTTAAAATTCCTTAGGGTTGCCACCTGTCCGGTTTTCAGGAGGGCTGTCCGGGTGAAAACTGCCTGTTCGGGAGAAAAACTGCCATTCCGAATTTCCACACCTGGAAATCCGGACAGGGCTTTAAAGTGAATGGAGCAGTGATCAGGAAAACGACAATCACTACTCCATCAGGCCCACCCCTGACATCACCAGGCTCCGCCCCTCAAACTGCTCCCACCACCCGGTCTGCCACTCAGCAAAATGTGGCAACCTACGTTACCAAGCCCTGGCTGTGGATCTCCTTGGTGACCTCCAGTTTCTTTATATGGTGAAACCTCAATTTTACAGCCACTGATTTAAAAGGTTTCCCATATTTTACATCATTTTTTTTTTGTCCCACAAATATATAATGCATTTCCCTGTTTTTTTACATTTTCCTGGATTTTACACCATTTTTTTCTGGTCTCTTGAAAAAATGTAAAATGGGTTTTCTACTGTATGTAAACAATGGGGTAAATTATCCATTATGTACTTGACCATTTGCTTGATATCTTTATTGTTCTGTGTTGTTAATGGATAAAACTCTGCTTTTCAGCAAACCAAATCCTCGCTTGTACGGTCAGACAGTGCCGATTCTGAAGATAACTATGTTCCCATGAACCCCGGCTCCTCGTCTCAGTTTAACCCAGAGAAAATGAATGACAACGCTCAGAGCGCCTACCTCCCCATGAGCCCCGGCCCTCAACAGTTTGACTTACTGGGTTCTTCCTCTAACTCACTTCCTGCCCGGAAAGGAAGCACCGCCTCCTTGTGTCCAAGGCCGAGTCGAGTGAGCGATATCCAACCCCCGCCTGTGAACCGGAACCTTAAGCCAGATAGAAAATGTAAGCCTGGTATATAGTTACTGACCAAATAAAGGCACAAGACTGAAGGTTGAGTTATACAGGGAACTCTAAGTATCACTCATGTATTATAAGGGATAATGTACCCCCTACTGTAAATGATGACAATATTAGAAGTCACTAAGGGGTTGTTCTGTGACCATATAAAGGCACAAGGCTGCAGGCTGAGTTATACAGGGAACTCTGAGTATCACTCATGTATTATAAGGGATAATGTACCCCCTACTGTAACTGATAAGGATATTAGAAGTCACTGAGGGGTTGTTCTGTGACCATATAAAGACACAAGGCTGCAGGCTGAGTTATACAGGGAACGCCGAGTATCACTCATGTATTATAAGGGATAATGTACCCCCTACTGTAAATGATAAGGATATTAGAAGTCACTGAGGGGTTGTTCTGTGACCATATAAAGACACAAGGCTGCAGGCTGAGTTATACAGGGAACTCTGAGTATCACTCATGTATTATAAGGGATAATGTACCCCCTACTGTCAATGATAAGGTTATTAGAAGTCAATGAGGGGTTCCATATAAAGACAAAAGGCTGCAGGCTTTGTGCATTAATTACAGGTGATCACTAAGCTTTGTTTATACAGGTATAAAGTACATGTCTAACTGTTCATTGTACTTTTCTTTACTCAAGTTGCCTGCTATTGTTCCATTCTACCTGCAGCCGGCTGAAGAAAGTCATTCACTGAGTAGTTGCTATGGGTTACTGCCCATGGGCAAATTTCCCCAACATTGATAAATGAGCCCCACTGTCTACATGTTACTATTGTTTACAATTAACTAAAAGTTCATTTGTAGGTCATCTCTTTAACTTAAATTGGCACTTTGTGACGCTTCTGTGTTGAAGGCATACTGCAAACAAATTGCCAGTGGCTTACAAAGTGCTTGCCAATATTTAAGCAAAGTTAATGTTGAAAAGCTCCAGGGCTGGCTGGAGTACACCCACTAGTCTTTGTAGAGCTTAAGGCCCCCATACATGGGCCGATAAAAGTCGGCAGCTTATCGGCCCATATGTAGAGCCCCCCTAGGGGCTTTCCCGATTGAAATCTGGCCTAAAGTCGGCCAGACAGATCCTCTCGTTTGGCGACATCCCAAACGAGCGGATCTCTACGTCTATGGCCACCTTTAGTCCAGTTTAATCAGGTCCTTATTTCTGACTTTCTCCTTTTCATCGGGTATGGCACTATAGACTGAAGGAAAGTTGATGTTATTTCAATATTTAAAAAAGGCATAACAATCTCAATCAGGCAATTATAGGCCTGTAAGTCTGACCTGTGTAGTGGGACAGTTACTTGAAGGTCTGAAGACAATTGAGATCCACTGTTAATAAATGTATGATTACAGTATATACCTGGGATTCATAAATTTGTAGTGACATATCTTATACTAAAAAGTTGAGGAACTAGTGGAGGAACAACTGGGGTGGCAGGGGGTGCAGCTGCTATACCGGCCCCTCTGAAATTCTTTATTGTGGGGAGCCTGTCCATAGTAGTTACACTACTGGTGGAATTGTTTACATTGGAGAAGAGGCATTTAAGGGGCTTTTTATACTGTACTATACCCTCTCAACAATCCCTTTTTCCTTGATGAATCTTTATTCTGCTTGCTGAAGTGCCTTCCAGTGCAACATCGACTGAATATCCTTTTCCACTCATTTGCAGCCAAGCCCATGCCACTAGATCTGAGGGGTTCGACAATAATCGATGAACTTCCTTTCAAGTCCCCAGTCACCAGGTCTTGGAGCCGACAGCCGTATGTACCTTTTGCTCATTAACTTCACATGGATTGTTGGGGCTGCCTGATGTGCATTTCTCTTTGCTGTTCTGGATCACACACCAAATCACACACACACAAAAAAACATCCAGTTGACAGATTTTTGGGGGACTAGAGAAGGGGTTGGCAGTTTCCAGTGGATTCTTTGTTCGGTTATATCAGGGGTCCCCAACTTTTTGTTAATCCTTAGCCACATTTAAATGTAAAAAGAGTTGGAGACCAACACAAGCATGAAAAAGTCCATGGGGATGTCAAATAAGAGCTCTGATTGGCTGTTTGGTAGCCCCTATGTGGATTGGCAGCCTACAGGAGGCTCTGTTTGGAAGTACAACTGGTTGTAATACAACCAAAACTTGCCTCCAAGCCTGGAATTCAAAAATAATCACCTGCTTTGAGGCCACTGGGAGCAACATCTAAGCTCGCGAGCTACTGGTTGGGGACCACTGGGTTATATATACAAATATAATACTATCATTATATAGCAGAGCCATATATATAATGCTAGATGTATATTTCAGGCATTCTATGATGTCCAGCTCATCCCAGTACTGCCGCCCAGTGTCTGCTCAGAGTATTACAAGCACCAGCTCAGGAGACAGCGAGGAGAATTACGTAGCCATGGTGAGTTTACCCTTTGCTTTTATGGAAAATGGGGGGGGCATTTTAAAGGTACAGGACTATAAATACATTTGCTCATAAAGCCATGTGCTCAGACAAGGTGATTATGACGGACAGCTGGGACATATATAGCCTTAGTGATGCCTCATAAAAGAGCAATGCTGAGACTCCTTGTTTTATAGGACTTTTTATGTTCATCGGGTTTAGTGTTGTATAATGGAATATTGTTTTATAATGTTGGCATCATCTCACAGTCGTGTTATAGGCGTGAGCACCTGTTGGTATCGCTTCTTTAGCTGTGTTCATCTGTGGTTAACCAACTCCAGCTCATGTCTCTCATTCAGTCCCCATATTAGATTGTTCTCAGGACTAGTCCAACAAGCCAATCGGTACATTTGAATGGTCCCATAGATAAACCAGCCTGTAGCCAGAATCTTGGGATGTTAGCAGCGGTTGACCAATCCATAGTGCCCCACTTTCTCTTTTCAGTTGGTATCAGCTGGAATAAAGTTGTTTTAATTCTTGGCTTTATGCCCCCCTCCCATGGCCCTCTCCCAGACAATTGTTATTACATGACTGGGGTAGGTCACACCAGGCTGATTATTTCATCTAAATAAATGGGATTCACATGCAGTCGCAGTCATTTCCCCCCACCCCCCAAAATGGATTCTTCTGTTGGTCACTATATCATGCCAGACCTGCAGCCCTCCTGCAGTATATGCTGAAAATATCTAGGGCCTAAAGCAAACCAGCCTTGGGAATGAGTCCTGAACACCCCTTTACCCCACCCCAAGCCCCCTTTTAGCTGTATGTTGTGTAACTGTGTGCACCAGTGCAGACTGACCAATCAGAATGGTACAGTCCATTGTCAGCATATATGACATTAGGGGGTTATATTATCCCGATTCGGTGCATCCCTAATAATAATCCTTCATCAGGTGCTCCTCCAATATATACAATGTGTTTTAATGTCATCAGTTATAATCATTGCTTAGTGATGTCATTGTGTCACATGATTAAATGTGCGGTTACAGTAAAGCTCTGCATTAAATGACAGGGGGATGTGGAATTCAGATATTTTATTATCTAGCTTTCCTTCCAAACAAAATCACATTTTTAATTTTCTGCCTTTTTTGTTGTTGCTCCAGCAAAACCCAGTATCTGCATCTCCGGGAACCAGCGGAACCAACAGTCCGGCTCAGAAGAAGAGCACGGGAAGCGTGGATTACTTAGCCCTCGATTTCCACCCTGCTTCTCCCAGTCCTCACAGGAAGGTAACCAAGTACTCTTTGCAATGGCTGAGAAGGGGGGATAGAGGTTATGCTAGTCAGGGGCCCCTAAAGATGCAGATTTCTGGGTTGCTTAATGGATGGCTTGTGCAGGGAATGAATGGGGTTTGGGTGATCATGGGTGGAGTTTTGGAATAATGGGTCTTGGTCTGGTGGACCATGGCATGTGTGGAGCTGAGCTCACTACCTAGGGGGCCCTGGTGACTGTTAGACAAATAATTGGGGCTTCCTGGGATGTGGGGCCCCTGCTGACTTGGCATGAGGCCCCATGATTACTGATGTCCTGCTTGCTGGTCTATTGACTGCATTTCATGGGTTTGGTTGCGGGAAATTACATGAGGTACGGTTGGCAATTTTTCATGATTTTCCCCCTGGACACGAACCCCTGCTGTATGACATCAAAAATAATTATAATATGATTCTCCCCGAACATGGGCCCCTGCTATCCTTTTTATTTCATTACTGCAGGTAGCAGTGGAGGGATTAGAATCCATAACGTCAAAACGCCCAAAATTGCACTTACATTTAGAATGATGGTGAAAATGTTGCAATGGAATGTTTTTTTCAGAAAGTGTGCGACTCTGAGCACCAGGGGCCCTGGGATCATATGGTTCATGTACGGGGGGAGAACATTAGCAGCAGTTATTGATCGGGAGAGCAGAATCATTTCAGGACAAAGTCCCATATGTTTGACTGTAAATAGAATTGATGCTGCAGAGTTGGGTGACCTTCGTCAAGGTCGCCTTGATAACGAGCAGAAATCCATCTCCCTGAAAGGAACTGCAGACTCTACTGTAAATGCATCTGGGAGACGCGCAACTCATGCCTGCGATATATACAAGCTGCACTGCTGTCACACACCGAAGCTCATTTATATGGTTGGAAGACTCTACTTACATTTACATTTCTATCCCAGCATTAGTCGCCTTTCTACTACAATAACAATCATTATAAATTGATGGGGCTGGTGTAGAATTACAGCTGCAGCCCAAAGCAAATAATATGGCAGCACCGACTCTTATATATAACTATAAATAGAGATTTAGGTTGGACTGATCCACTGGGATACCAGGAGATTTTTCATCCTGGGTCCAATCCTAAAGAGCTGCTTCCCAACCCAAAGTCCTCTTCTATTCAACCCACACCCAACCCAACTCCTCATCTGATGATGTCATGAATGGGTGGGTTTAGCATTTAGAGAGGAGGGGACAGTAGAATTACATCAGCACAAGGGTGGGGCCCTGCTTAGAGTTTGACCCTTCACCCCCCTGTAGATGTTCCTGTAGATCACCCATGGCCGAAGCAGAAGGAAAGGTACCGAAGCAGTTTATTGTTAATAGATTAGGCACAATAGTGCAAGCTATAACACTATTTATTCTGTAAAATGCTTTAGCATACCTGAGTAAACAGCTCTAGAAGCTCTCTCTGTTTGTTTAGGATAGCAGCTGCCATATTAGCTTGCTGTGACATCACATCCGGCCTGAGTTTCCCAGCTCAGTCATAGCTCTGGGCTCAGATTACAGCAGAGAAGGGAGGAGGGAGGGGGAGAGGAACAAACTGAGCATGCTCAAGCCCAAGCCCTGGAAGTTTAGCTGAAAACAGGAAGTCTGATACAGAAGCCCATGAATACACAATAGAAGGAAAGAAATGCTGTGTTTCTTTTGACAGAGGACTCAGAGCAGCATTACTTTGAGGGTTTACTGGTGTATTTATATAGACCTTTCTGATAAAGCTTACTTTTAGCCTTTCCTTCTCCTTTAAGGTTATGTGATGATAGTTAGTTTCATTTAAATACCAAGAGCAGTTTGCCTTTAATCTGTCTCAGGACACATTTAGGAGTCTGATCAGATACTGCAACTACGGGGGGCCCAGGATGCATAGTAGCCAATGATTTATATGGGGACCAATGGGGCACTGTCTAATAAGTTAATGGAAATAGAGATTTCACTGTGAGGCCCAGTGCCCTCTAGTTACACCACTGGGCTTGTTCTCAATGGTTCTCAAAGATTGGAGGTGATTCACCTACTGGAACATGGCTCCTATTTATCTGCCAGACTGTCCATATGACTCCTCCTTACTTCCTTCTGTACAATATGGTTGAACGAGACGTGTAGAGTATTTGCTGGGTAAAACAAACCCTGCCTGCCTCACATTGATGTACAGGGGAAGCTTATGTCAGATCTTTTATAGAGATGATCAGTATCTGGGTCTAAGTGCGTAGGCCTGTGAGATGTTAAAGGTATACTGTCATGGGGAAAAAAAAATTTTAATAGTGCTGCTCCAGCAGAATTCTGCACTGAAATCAATTTCTCAAAAGAGATCTTTATATTGTCAGTTTCCCAGCTTCCCCCAGTCAAGGGACTTGTGCTCTGATAAAATTCAGTCACTCTTTACTGCTATACTGCAAGTTGGAGTGATATCATCCCCCTTCCTTTCCCTTCAGCAGCCTAACAAACAGACTAACCAGACCCGGGCCACACCGGGCAGGCTCCCTAGGCAACCTGGACGGGCGCGGTGCCGGCTGAGCTGAGCGGAAGATGGGGGGGTGAGGGGACCAGACATGGGGTTGCCGACAGAGCAGGTATGTGCCTGGCGCCCCCCCCCCTCAGCGTTGCATCCTATGCACGTGCCTACTCTGCCTACCCCTGCTAACAACAGAACAATGGGAAGGTAAACAGATAGCAGCTCCCTAACACAAGATAAAAGCTGCCTGGTAGATCTAAGAACAGCACTCAATAGTAAAATCCAGGTCCCACTGCAACACATTCAGTAGGAGAAACAACAGCCTGCCAGGAAGCAGTTCCATCCTAAAGTGTTGGCTCTTTCTGAAAGCGCATGACCAGGCAAAATGACCTGAGATGCACCTACACACCTATATTACAACTAAAAAATACACTTGCTGGTTCAGGAATGTAATTTTATATTGTAGAGTGAATTATTTGCAGTGTAAACAGTGTCATTTAGAACGACATCATAAAAATCATGACAGAATCCCTTTAAGAAGACCTTATTTACATTGTTGTAACCTCCTCTAAAACAATAACTTTTCTCCTTCAGCCTTCTACTTCATCGGCAGCATCTGATGAGAAGGTGGACTATGTCCAAGTGGACAAGGAGAAGACTCAAGCCTTACAGAACACCATGCAGGAGTGGACTGATGTGCGCCAGTCTTCAGAACCAGCCAAGAGCACAAAGCAGTAGTGGGCCATACCATAACAACCATCTGGACCATACCATTACCATTCATGGAATGCTGCTCTGACTCCTCCTTGCATGACTGTCGCACCACTTTAGAATGCAGTTTAGGGCTCTGCCTTAAGTTGTTGATTGTAACTGTGAGCTTTTTGGCACATGTAGGGGATGAGATTGCTGTAGAATGGCATAAGGGACCCGAGACCTCCAAATGGAGGCCAAAGAACAGAAGTTCTATAGAAGTAGATTCCTCTGTAACCTAGTGGCACATACATAGATAGAACTAGAAACAAAAAAATGTCTAAAGAGGTAAATTAGATGGTTAGACATTGGATCCTGCCATGTTTTCCAAGGGGTGCTCAGCTGTGATTTTGTGGGTGCCTATATTTGTCCAACTGGTTCCTAATAGATTTACCCCCCTATAAAGTGCATCCATGCTCTGGTCAATGTTTGTTGGGCTACAACTACCATTCTTGACCCCCACTATAAGCTCTGTTGGGAGAGCATGCTGGGAGTTGTAGTTCGACCACAGCTGGTGCTGTGTTATAAATCCCAAGTTTAATTACATGTCATACATTTGGTGTTGAACTGCAGCTTCCTTTACCTTCTGCCTGCCATGAGGATGAAAGGAGATCTGTATTTGTTAGCCGCTGCTGTTGTTTAGATGCAGTGAAATTCTACCGCCCCAGTTTTATCCTATATTTAAGGTCAGTTTTAAAGGCTCCCGCACCAAGGGGAGGAAACTAGTATTATAAGTCAGTAACATGGGCATCATGATGAGATGTGACTTTAAGCACATTTTAAGGTTCCCATGCTCAAGAAAGCCATGTCCGTTATTCAGGCAGTTGCATTTGTCACAATAAAAAAAGTTTACCCTGTAACCCTGTTTAATCGCACGTAAAGTTGGCTTTTCTTTGTCTCTGTTATCAAGTTTTAACAAGGAAAGAAATATTTTTGGGTTTTCTTTCCCTTGAAAAAAAGAAATGGGCTCAGCAGCAATGCATACCATTCTTATGATGTTTTTTTAAAAAAAATTTTATCGGGTGACAGTTTGCCACCGTGGGTGAAACGCTCCTTGTTAAACCATAATAAGTGGTGTAAGCTCCGCCCCCACACAATTTTATAGTTCCCGGCAGTGATATAAGCGTCAGTTTAATGGGGAAGCGGCTACTGATGCTGGGAGAGCTGGTCTGGCAGGTACCAAGTGTTTCCCTGTATGTGGGTTGGGCCTGATGATAAACACACATGACACTTAGTATTTGCTTTCATTGTCAGCTGTCACTTTCTAAAAGATGGGGCCTCTCTGCTGTCCACATAACTGCACTGGGAATTAAAGGGACAGTAACCTTATTATTCAGAGCTTGTTGGGGAATCTAAGTCCAAAAAAAATGGCTACTCCAGATTGTTCCTCAGTTTACATTGTTGTTAGCAGTTTCAGTTATATTGGCAGTTTTAAGGTGGCCATACACGGAGAGATCCGCTCGTTTGGCGATGTCGCCAAACAAGCGGATCTCTCTCCGATATGCTAACCTTGAGGTGGGCAATATTGGGCTGAGCCGATCTAGGGCCCGACAATCGGATCCTAACGAACGGGAACGGGCTGGTCGGATCGCGGGACCGCATCAACGAACAGATGCGGCCGCAATCCGACGGGATTTTTGTCCCATCCGATCGAAATCTGGCCGACTTTTGGCCATCTCGATCGGGGAAGCCCGTTGGGGGGGGCCCCATAAACGGACCAATAAGCTGCCGACTCGGTCTGTCGGCAGCTTTTATCGGCCCATGTATGGCCACCTTTAGACTACTAACACCAGGCTTCCTGCTCAACAGCTCTCTCTGAAAGTGATGGTCCCATAACTGACCCTTACTGGACCACGAACCCCTAAATCTATCTCTCTGATTTGGCAATAAGAACACCTTGAAAGTTGTCACTACTATGGAGAAATCCTTCTATGGCTGAGCATGTCTCCAGTAAAACCAGCCCATTGTTCTTTTGCTTATTAAGACACAACCCCCCCCCTTGTTTTAAGTTGGTAAACAAGGAGGGCTATGGGAGGTAATAAGTAAGGTTGCAGGCCGTGGCTGCTAAGGAAAAACTGATACTCCAATTCCATATTACCTCCATATTGTGTTAATACAGGGTGTTCACAGGGAGAGTTTAGAGATCTGTTATCCGGAAACCCATTATCTAGAAAGCCCTGTTATCCAGAAAGCTTGCGGAATGCCCATCTCCCATAGGGGCAAATTTACAAAGCAGCTTGAATTCACCAGCGACGGCTTTGCAGGCAGCGCAACACTTCACCAGGCCAAAATTGGCTCACACAATGCTAATTCAAAATAACATGCGAAGTTGAGTTGAGGTTGCCGAACGCTGGCGTAGTTGTGCTAGCGGTAATTCGGAAAGCAGAGTGAAGTTGTAGGGGGGAAATGTAGGGGTTTTTTAGGTTACCCCAAAAAAAATGTATGCTCTTTGGCAGACTATCACCCTGAAAAAACGAATGGACGCCAGCGTTTTTTGGGACTTAGAAAAATTTTCAACTAAAGTTTGAGGAAGTCATATCTACTATATTGCACATCGCTTGATCTGAGGTGGCGAAGGCAAGTCTGGCGCAAGAGGTAACGTTCAGTAAAATCTGCATCTTAGTGAATTTGCGTAGATACTTCCCTTCGCCAGAGTGCAACTTCGACTGGCGATTGAGTGTGAATAAGCACCAGTGTCAGTCTCTTTCGCTAGCGAAGTTACGCCTGCGCCCATTAGTAAATCACCGAATACTGAAATTACGTCACGCTGGCGAATTTTTGCCAGCGTTAGTCACTTTGCCCCATAGATTCCATTTTATCCAAATTCCCCATTTTTAAAAATGATTTCCTTTTTCTCTGTAAAACAGTAGCTTGTACTTGATCCCATCTAAGATATATAAGATTAATCCTTATTGGAAGCAAAGCCAGCCTATTGGGTTTATTTAATGTTTACATGATTTTCTAGTAGACTTAAGGTATGAAGATCCAAATTACAGAGCGATCCGTTATCTGGAAACCCCCAGGTCCTGGATTCTGGGTAACAGGTCCCATACCTGTAGTTTTTTTTTGCGTGGACGCTTGTCTTTGCCTTCCACATGGACCAATGTGCTGCAGTTTGGTGTGAAGCCCTCATTCTAGTCCTCCATGTTTAAATACCATCCTGAGTCCTTATTGGTTAGAAGGTGCAACACAGCATCAGCATTTTACATCTCACACTAATTATAATAAAGGATTGTTGCCCATAAGCATTCCACGCCATTATTTGTTGGCTTCCTATAGACCATTGCATTTTATTATGGCTGGTGCTTATTCATGGGATGATGCTCCTTTGTAGGGAAACCTAAATAATTAATATGGTCCCTTAAAGGGGGGTTTCAACTTTAAGTAAACTTTAGGTATATTATAGAATGGCCAATTCTAAGCAACTTTTCCGGTGGTTGCTTTTGATTATTTATTTTTATATAGCGTTATAATTATTTGCCTTTTTCTTCTGATTCTTTCCAGCTTTCAGATAGGGGTCACTGACCCCATCTAAACAACAAATGCTCTGTAAGGCTACAAATTTGTTGTTATTGCACATTTTAATTTCTAATCTTTCTAGTAAGGTCCTCTCCTATTCATATTCCAGTCCCTTATTCAAATCAACCATGCACTGATTTGAATAAGAGGCTGGAATATAAACAGGGGAGGCGCTGAATAAAAACATAAGTGATGAAACTTAGCAATCAAAATAAATTTGTAGCCTTACAGAGCATTTGTTTTTTTTTAGATGGGGTCGGTGACCCCCATTTGAAAGCTGGAAAGAGTCAGAAGAAGGCAAATAATTAAAAAAACTATAGAAAATAAATAATAAAGACCAATTGAAAAGGTTGTTTAGAATTAGCTATTCTATAACCTACTAAAATGTAACTTAGAGTTGAAACATCCTTTTAAAGGGAAAGCACTATTGAACACTGAGCAGTATCTGCCTATTTATATCAGACACCACTGTAAATGTAGAAACCTAACCATTTTTATTCTTTTATTCAATTCAACATTCAGTATGTTATAGAAGAGCCCATTCCTATCAACTTCAAATCTTAATTTTTTTCCTCTTCTGCCTCTCTCCAGCTCTAAAAGTTTTTTTTGTTTTTTTTTCCAGTATTGTTATCAGGTCCCTGCTATTCATATTCCGATGTCCCATTCAAACCACTGATGGTTGCTAGGATAAACTTGCCCCTAGCAACCAGATAGCTACTGAAAATCCAGACTGGAAAGCATCTGGACAAATAGTTATATAATTCAAGAATTCTAATAAATACACCTTTAATTAATCAGGAATGAAACTATTGCTATCAGGTCCCTGCTATTCATATTCCAGTCTTTCATTCAAACCACTGATGGTTGCTAGGGTAAAAAGGCCCCTAGCAACCAGATAGCTACTGAAAATCCAGACTGGAAGCATCTGGACAAATAGTTATATAATTCAAGAATTAAAATAAATACACCTTTAATCAGGAATGAAACTATTGCTATCAGGTCCCTGCTATTCATATTCCAGTCTCTCATTCAAACCTTTGGTAGTTGCTAGGGTAAAAAGGCCCCTAGCAACCGGATAGCTACTGAAATTCAGACTGGAAAGCTGCTAGACAAATAGTTTTATATAATTCAAAAAAAAAAAAATACCCCTTTATTTAGTTTGGCTTTTTTAGCATAGGGCGTGTATGTTGTGTGGCTGTAGTGTCTGAGATGTTGCTCACTGCTGTATCATCTCATTCATATCAACACAGGCCCTTGTTGTTGTTGTTCTTAGAGAAGGGCATATATAGGTATATTTATATATGAATGATACATATGGCATACCTCCCAACATTTTGGAAGTAAAAAGAGGGACAAAAAATGTTTTCCCGCGCGTAGCGCAGCAATTTTTTGACCACACCCCTTTCTGTTGCCACACCTCCTAATTATCATGTTTGTTTTACAAAATTTGGCAAGTTATGAAAGTTTGAAAATATTTCTCCTTATCTAAACTGTGTTTTTGTGTCTCAAAATTGTTACAAAGTATCTTATTTGCACCTGTTAGCTGTTCTGGGCTCTCTGCTAAAAGCCAATTAAGTGAGAAACTTTGTTTCTTTTTCTGGCTGTTCAGTGCATAGAAAAGAGGGACTTTCCAGTACAAATGAGGGACTGCGGGTTGAGCTGTCAAAAAAGGGACTGTCCCTCCGAAAAAGGGACAGTTGGGAGGTATGCATATGGAGCACTCCTTTCAAAGTCAAATGCCTGTGTACCAATAATATTAGTTATATACTGAGCCAAGTACTTTGCTCCCAGGGCTTCATAAAAGTGTGTATTGTATTTAAATGGGCCCAATGTTTCAGTCAGTGACAACGACCACCTTCAGGGACAAACAAACAGTGTATAGTTCTGGCAGTGGCTTCTGATCGGATACACTCACTCTACACTCTGAGCTTGCCTTTCATTTTAATATTCTATTTTATTCACCACACATATTTTGCTTCTGGCCTCAGCAATTCTTTCTTTTTGTTTTACAATTGTTTTGTCACTTCCTGGTTTGTCACTTCCTGGTTTGACACGCCTTGGTTGCTAAGGCAATCTACTTGCTTTGGCTCCATATTTGTGGTGTGGGGAATAAAGGGTCCTGGATCACTGTGTGTGTGTGTTTGTCCTTGAGGTCACTGCTGCTGACTGAAATGTCCACCCCTTGGCAAGGTTGGCAGGGCCAGATTTACATAGCGGACACCCCTAGGCTAGGGTTGCCACCTTTTCTGGAAAAAAAATACCGGCCTTCCTATAGATTTATGTTTTTTCCCTATTAATAACATTGGGATCAACCATCATTTTTACCAGCCAGGCCGGTAAAATACTGGCCAGTTGGCAACCCTACCCTAGACCCTCTGACGTTCGTCACCCTGTCCCTTTCCCTTTCATTTGTTTTCATCATCGGGTCAGGAGCTCTGGGGATTGGCACATGGGAAATGTAAAAAACTATAGTATCTTCTGCCCATATCCAGTACTTTTGAATCATTGTGGATGTGGTTGGGCAGCATGCCGCCCCCTAAAATCCTGCCTCCCTAGGCCCTTGCCATTGTGGCCTTTCCACAAATCTGGGCTTGAAGGTTGGTGGCCAGACCAAAGGCCAGTAGAGAGGCTTGGGTAGATTGACCTTAGATCAGGAGTGCCCATACTGTACTAATGCAGGGTCTACTTTTAGTGATGATGTCCCATTAGGATTCTACATCCATAAAAGCATTGTTAACATTCTGTTCCATGGAAAATATTACTTAAATACAGGTATGGGATCCGTTATGCGGAAACGTTATCCAGCAAGCTCCAATTTATGGAATGGCTGTCTCACATAGACTCCTTTTATCATAATTTTTAAAAATAGTGTCCTTTTTCTGTGTAATAATAAAACAGTAGCTTGTACTTGATCCCAACTAAGATATAATTAATCCTTATTGGAGGCAAAACAAGCCTATTGGGTTTATTTAATGTTTACATGATTTTCTAGTAGACTTATGAAGATCTAAATTATGGAAATATTTGTAAAAGAAACCCTGGTCCAGAGCATTCTGGATAACAGGTCCTATACCTGTATTTATTTTTGAGAAAACTGATATTTCTATATTTAATAACAATATATGTAACCTTAACATAATAAATATTAGGGATGCACTGAATCCAGGATTCGGCCTTTTTCAGCCGGATTCGGCCAAACCCTTCTGCCTGGCCGAACCAAATCCTAATTTGCATATGCAAATTAGGGTCAGGGAGGGAAATCATGTGACTTTTTATCACAAAACAAGGAAGTAAAAAATGTTTTCCCCTTCGCATCCCTAATTTGCATGTGCAAAATAGGATTCGGTTCGATATTCGGCCAAATCTTTCGCGAAGGATTCGGTAAATCCCAATCTAGCTTTTGGGCACCCCTGCTTTAGATACTTCTGAAAACCTAGCTTGAAACTCTGAGTGAGATTTGGGGGTGACTATTGATTGTCCAAGATATTCCTGCTTCCAACAAATAACTGATACAGTGGTTTATATTAGTGTTGCCACTTTTGCTGGTGGTTAAAACTGGGCAAAGAGGGTGGGTCTCTGGTGAGTCGTGATTTATGGGGACCTGGTTATTGAGATGCTCAGAAGCAATCGGGTGGATCTCTATCTGATTTTAACCAAAACTGCTCTGTCTGGTTCAGAACTAGATGGGTGGCAACCCTAATCTTATATACACGTCTGTACCCTTGCTGTGAGCTCTGGGGGCCCAGCCAACTGTCCGACATGTCCTGAAACCACTACTCCGACAGTAAGGTGGTGCTCCCAGAAAATTAGGAGGCAGCAAGTTGACTCCCAGTGTTGCTTAGTTACTTGTTAGCTGTAGATCCACAAATATTGCAGAAACAGTATCCCTTTAAAGGGTTGGTTCACCTTTAAGTTAACTGTTAGTATATTATATAATGGCTAATTCTAAGCAACTTTTTATTTGGTCTTCATTATTTATTTTTTATACTTTTTTAATTATTCACCTTCTTGTCTGACTCTTTCCAGCTTTCAAATGGGAGTCATTGACCCAATCTAAAAAAAACAAATGCTCTGTAAGGCTACACATTTAGTTGTATTGCTACGTTTTATTGCTCGTCTTTTTATTCAGCACCTCCCCTGTTTATAATCCAGGCTCTTTTTCAAATCAGTGCATGGTTGCAGGGGTACTTTGCACCCTAACAACCAGATGGCTGAAATTGCAAACCGGAGAGCTGCTGAATAAAAAGCTAAACAACTCAAAAACCACAAATAATAAAAAATTAAAACCAATTTCAAATTGTCTGAGAATATCACTCTCTACATCATACTAAAAGTTAACTCAAAGGTGAACAACCCCTTTAATTACTCAATTGGTGCTTATGTACTATATATATATATATATATATATATATATATATATATATATATATATATATATATAGAAAGATGATAGAGCTCGCACTCACAGGACTTACAAGGTCAAAAAGTGTTTATTTCAAACAAAAAAACGACTAACGTTTCGGCTTGCACTCAAGCCTTTCTCAAAGGAAAAAGGAGAAAGGCTTGAGTGCAAGCCGAAACGTTAGTCGTTTTTTTGTTTGAAATAAACACTTTTTGACCTTGTAAGTCCTGTGAGTGCGAGCTCTATCATCTTTCTATTTATTTCTTGGGCATTTTTGCACCCAGGCAACTTTAACCCATTGACGAGCAGTGCCGGCTTCCAGACTATTATATATATATATATATATATATATATATATATATATATATATATATATATATATATATATATATATATATATATATATATACTGTGTATATATATATATATATATATACATAAATATATACTGTATATATGTGATGTGTGGGTTGATTGTGCCAGCAAACAGACATCCACCAACAGAAGTGTGGCCCAATCTCTGCCCAACTACAACATTATTAGGCCCTACTACCCCCTCTGAGAGTTGCCATTTATATACTCCCTTCCTTCTCTCCCCACTCCTTTTGATGACATTATAGGCAGGTGGGTTGGACACAGGTATATAAAAACAGGTGGGTGGGTGCCAACTTTCTGTCGCCCCACATCGCACATGGCATGGGTATGAGCCTTAATTGTTCAGCTGCCCTGTTGATTCGAATAAATTGTAACATTTTGATTGGTTCTTGTCTCAGATAGCATTGTGGTTTCCAGTAGCCAAATATGTATAATATTATAATTCTCTATTGGCACTGACTCAAGGGCAGCCATGCCAGTCGCCTCTTATCCTAAATTCACCCATATCTCCCTCTGAGCCTCAGATATTCACTAGTCCGTGTTTATTTCTTTGACTCATTGCTCTGTAAATATTGTGAGATGTTATTTTTGAAAGAACTCCTTGCTGAGAGGGTTAACGATTGTCCCCAGTATCCTAGTGACTGCACTAATGATGTAGCTGACCCCCACGCTGTCACACGAGCGACTGACACTTTGCTTTCAGTGCCTCCTAGTGGTGAAAGAGCTGCACTCGCCCTTTGTACTTTAATTTGTCATGTTCTTGTCTTCCTGCCCCCCTGTACAATGTTAGACTGGAATGTATATCTTGTAATATTAACAGCTACGTGTCTCTAATTCACACGTCACAGTGACGTAACCACATAAGTTATTAATTTATTCCTGTATTATTGATCACAGTCCTAGTCTCTGTTATTATTTATGATGTAAGTAGGGCCTCATTTGTAAAATAGAAAAAACCTGTAGAAAAAACGTGTTAGGCATAGTCATATTTTTCTGCCATCAATAAATATGGTACATTCATCTTTCTTGTCTTCTGCCTGTTCTTTGCATGTGTGGGTCCTGCGTTAAGTAACTGACTTCCCATTATGTTTATGGTCTATTATTTTTTATTATTATTTATAGGGCCATCATTCCACACAGTGCATTACGGAGTAAAGGGATACCAATACAAGTGACATTTAATTGTGATAGACTAGTTAATTGGTATACAAGTTAATTGGTGCACTAGTTCTGTGCATTCACTTTGGTGTAAGTCTGGACTGGGACCCCGGCTTACACCAAAGTGAATGCACAGAACTAGTGCACCAGTTAACTTGTATACCAATTAACTAGTATATCACAATTAACTAGTATACCAATTAACTAGTATATCAATGAACTAGTATATCAATGAACTAGTATACCAATTAACCAGTATATCAATTAACCAGTATATCAATTAACTAGTATACCAATTAACTAGTATATCAATTAACTAGTATACCAATTAACTAGTATATCACAATTAACTAGTATACCAATTAACCAGTATATCAATTAACTAGTATACCAATTAACTAGTATATCAATGAACTAGTATACCAATTAACCAGTATATCAATTAACATACATTTTTATTTGGTTTCTTAAGCCCACCCACTAAGAACCAGAATAGTACAGCATCTGCTTCCACTTATTTCTTCCTCGGAGGATAGTAATAAACTCAATATGACACAAACTATAGATATATTTCTATACATCTATTTATTATGTAATAATCTCGGCATGTGTGTTATATTTAGATCACAGAATTGCGGGGAATCCTGCAACATAGCGGTTTTGCTGCCAAACAAACAAAAAAAACAATGCACTGGAAATAATAAATTAAAGGACAAAATGAGCTGAATTTACTGTGGGTGTCATTATGTTCGGGAGTTAATTCAGTTGCTGAGTTGTTGCAGGTCATGGAGTCCTTGGTGCGGCATTGGGCAAGTCACATTCTACCTGTGCATCACTGCCCTGCCTATGGCTTAGAATAATTACTAAATTTATTAAACAATAAACACAGAATTTAAAACATTTTAAAGGGGTTGTTAACTTTTAGTATGATATAGAGAGTGACAATCTTTGCTATTGGTTTTCATTCATTATTATTTGTGGTTCTTGAGTTATTTAGCTTTTTATTCAGCAGTTCTCCAGTTTGCAATTTCAGCCATCTGGTTGCTAGGATCCAAATTACCCTAGCAACCATGCATTGATAGGGATATGAATAGGAGAGGCCTGTTATCTACTGTGTATCCTGTGCTTGAATGGCTGCCCCCATGGCTACACTGCAGCTTGTTTATATAAACTATAGTAGTACTTATCTGTTATCTACTGTGTATCCTGTGCTTGAATGGCTGCCCCCATGGCTACACTGCAGCTTGTTTATATAAACTATAGTAGTACTTATCTGTTATCTACTGTGTATCCTGTGCTTGAATGGCTGCCCCCATGGCTACACAGCAGCTTGTTTATATAAACTATAGTAGTACTTATCTGTTATCTACTGTGTATCCTGTGCTTGAATGGCTGCCCCCATGGCTACACAGCAGCTTGTTTATATAAACTATAGTAGTACTTATCTGTTATCTACTGTGTATCCTGTGCTTGAATGGCTGCCCCATGGCTACACAGCAGCTTGTTTATATAAACTATGGTAGTACTTATCTGTTATCTACTGTGTATCCTGTGCTTGAATGGCTGCCCCCATGGCTACACAGCAGCTTGTTTATATAAACTATAGTAGTACTTATCTGTTATCTGTGTGAGATCCAGACCACGTGTGAGGTACTTCTGCTGGAGGTGCTGTACTGCCTTGACTACAGCCTCAAGGAATGCACCTGCCTCTACCTCTGAAGCTCTGTGTGAGTTTTATGTGCCTCTCTATATTCTGCCTCTATCTATGAGCTCTTTGTGAGCCTGCCAGTTCTGTGGGAGCTGTGTAGTATAGGTGTGCCTGTATATTGCCAATGCCTCTGTACCACTTTAAGTAAACCTATGGGTCATTTGTCTTGGACAAATAAAAGTTATTTTGTTATGTTGCAAGAACCTCCTGGCACCCATTCTTTCCTGTTTGTTGCACAGTAGCCTGAGAGTTGTAGTTGCACTACACCATTCCTGAAATCTTCCATTTAGCAAAGGCCCTAGCCTTGGGTGTTTGAGTCACATGAAACCCATGCTCTAAGCACTAGCTGGACATTAACCCCTTTTTGCTTAGCCAAGTTAGCGTTACATGGTCATTAGTTTAAAACACTTTAATTTTTTTGCTGTTACTGTTCCTTCCAAGGTGAACCACCCCTTTAATGGAGCACACAGGGGAGACCTATACCCAGGACCCCTATAAATAAAAAAAAGACATTGGAATTGGAATCTGATGAGCAGCGATTGAAAACCTATTCCAGTCTGGTTCTGAGTCAGTCTTGCCCTTTATGCAAATGCGTAACCCTGATAAATCTTTTTCCAGTGCCAAAAACTAAAAAGGTGTCACTATGATTGCACTCAGCGGCTATAAAGGGATTTATATTGTAACGTATGGCTGCCGTATGTATCGCTGGACAAGCCAGTTGCTAAGTATGACCATTGTAGGCTGGTCATTATCACAGATACCCTTGTGCTGAACCAGTCCCACTCAGTGAGATGATATAATTCAATCAGGACTTTGTATATCTGCCTAAAAAACAAGGCTGTGGAAAGACCCTGAACCTCCTCCTGCTGGTCCCAAACTCCCTGCGGACCCATCATCATCATCGCTGTCCTTGTCATAGTCTTGCCACCAGAGGGGAGACTTCAGGAGGGGGGACATGTAGGCACTTCGGTTCCGAGCTTCCTTCTCTTGCTCCTGCAATGACACGTGTTGCAATTAAAGGCTACATCTAAAATAACAATCCCATGGCAGTCACAGGTAACCCTAGAAAAATACTACAGCCCAAAAGGCCTTGCATGAATGAGTTCTAATATGGTTCCACCAGACCAGTAAAAGAAGGAGACTAAGAGAAGTACTATCCCTAATGCATATCTCCCAACGTCTGAACAGCTAAAACCGGGACATTTTAGGCAGCGTCCAACAGGCCCGGACTGGCAATCTATGGGTTCTGGCAAATGCCAGAGGGACTGCTGTACGGCTCCATAGAAAGTTAACATATACTGGGCTAGTAGGGGTCTGTTTGGGCTGGTAGGAGGCTGTTTGGGCCTCTATGTACTTGGAATGACAGGGCCTCTATTCACTCCCAGTCCAGGCCTGGCGGCCAAGATCTATCCAAGCCATTTTATTCGCCTTTCGGAGACTGTCACAGTGAAACAACAAATAGGGGCACAGGACTCAATCTCTAAAGTACCACATAGAACAGGTGGTCCAGGTGCACAGGCCCCAGACCCTCAGCTTGGGGAGAGGATATAAACCAATAGCACAAAACAGGTGGCATCCAGGCACTCAAAAAACAAGAGCCACCAAAAATAATTTAAAAAAGATTCAATCTCCATTGGCCCCATCTAAAGCAGGCCATACAGGGGCCGATAAAAGCTGGTGATTCAGCTTCTCCAGACCATGTTAGCAGACCTTAGGAGTGTCTGCCTGACCCATATCTGGGCAGAAAACTGACCAGATATCTATCGGGCAGGTTTAAAAATCCCAATGGGTGAGGACCACATCGGAGCAACTCATCTTCATAGGCCCCAATTATAATATTTTTGTCCTGATTTGGCTGACCACATTGATTGCCTAAAGCCCCATCTATTCTTTTTGTCCATACATACATACATACATAAATATATAGGGATTTTTATTAAAATAAATGCTTACAATAAAGAAACAAAGCATAATACAATTCTTAAACTAACATAAAATGAATGGCAGGTTAAATAAGTCCACTTAAGATACCCACCACCAGAAGACTCCCTCCCCATTCCACCCATATGAGGAAGGCCAACTATCAAAGTCCACCTATTTGTACATATTGACTGCCTCCCCTCCCCACATACTCACCAATTCCAACAACACCCAATGGATAGCCAGTTTCAAAGACTTATCTCTGTCCAATCTGGATTCCTTTCCCCTCCACCAAACCAAAATATCCAGAGCCCACCACCTCCCTAATCCTGTCCCCCTCCCAAAAGATAAAGAAGACCCCCAAACATAAGGGGATTTATACTTTCAATAAATACTTTTCTTAGTAGGCCCTCCTGTCAGTGCAGACGTATGGGTCATGTCCAGTTTCACAATTAAACTTAAATATGTCTCTGTGAACCACAGCCTGCAAAACTTTACGACCGGTGTAGAAGCAAAAACATGTAACTGGTAAAACTTAATAAAAGTGTTGGGTGAAGCCCATGTGGCTGCTCTGCAAATTTGTTCTGGAGTAGCCAAATTTTGGAAAGCCCAAGAGGTGCTCTGTGTCCTTGTAGTGTGAGCTACCACTCTGAATGGTTTCTTTTTGTGGCTGAGAATGTAGGCTTGGTTGATAGTCTCTACTAGCCATCTAGCAATAGTGCGTTAGGACACCGCTAGGTCTTTGTGTGTTGGGGAATATGAGACCATAAGTGAATCCGATCGGCGTAGTTTAGCCGTTCGTTTTTTGTACATCTTAATTGCCCTCACAACATCCAGCTTGTGTAATTGTCTTTCTTTGTCATTATTCGGATTGGGACAGAAAGACGGAAGAACAATGTCCTGGTTGATATGAAAAGCTGACACTACTTTCGGAAGGAAATGAGGAAATGTCCTAAGGACTACTTTGTCGTTATGGATAACAAGCCAAGGTTCGGCATGGGATAATGCCGCTATCTCAGACATTCTTTTGGCTGAAGTGATAGCAATAAGAAAGGCAACTTTGAGGGTCAACCATTTTAGGTCACAGGTATGAAGAGGTTCAAATGGTTCCTTTTGTAAGGTCGGTAACACTATTGTCAGATCCCAAGAAGGTGTAGGATTCCTAAAGGGAGGCCTGACTCTTAAGGCAAGAATTGCCGAATATCTGGTTGTTCCGCCCAATTAAACTGGAATAGTACAGATAAGGCCGATATTTGTGTTTTGAGAGTGCGCCTAGGTGCCAATCCCTTCCTAAAGCCCGAAGCAAGAAAGTCTGTGACAATCTGTGGTGTGCTATTTACCCACGACTGTTGTCTATGGGAGCACCAGTTAATAAAGGTTTTCCATACTTTATAGTAGGCTTTTGTTGTAGACTGTTTACGTGCTTGCAGAAGAATATCTATTGCCATCTGGGAGAACCCCCGCTTGGACCACAACTGGGTCTCAAGTGCCAGGCCGTTAAACGCAGCATGGACAGGTTGGGGTGGTCCCTGCATCAGGAGGTCGGACCGCATGGGCAGTCTCCATGGTCTGGAAATGGACATGCTGATCAGATCCGAGTACCACAGTCTGTTTGCCCAATCTGGGGCAATTAGTATAGTGGTCGTTTTCCTTTTGATTTTGGCAATGATTCTGGGTAGGATCGGTAGTGGAGGAAAGGCATAGACCTTGCAAAAGTTCCAAGGTAGCACCAGAGCGTCTGTGAACGCTGCTCCTGGATCTTTGATTCTGGAGCAGTAACATGGAACTTTGAAATTGTGTCTGGATGCTATAATGTCTATGTCTGGTATCCCCCACTTACTGGTTATTTGGGAGAATATCTTGTGATGCAAACTCCATTCCCCCTGGTCGAGTGTTTGTCTGCTGAGGAAGTCTGCTTCCAATTGAGCACCCCAGGAATGAACACCGCCGAGATGGTTGGAACATGGAGTTCGGCTCATTTCAAGATCTTTGTAGCCTCCAGCATAGCCTGCTTGCTGCGGGTTACCCCTTGCTTGTTGACGTAGGCTACTGCCGTGGCGTTGTCTGACTGAATTGGCAAGCAGGATTCCTGCTGGTTCAAGCGACCTTGTAGCGTGTGATTGCGGTATACCGCTCCCCAGCCGAACAGGCTGGCATCAGTCGTTACCACTTCCCAAGTGACTGGGGCCCAACTCCTGCCCGATTGTAGGTGTGTTTGGTTGGTCCACCAATAGAGGCTGCTCCTGACTTGTGGAGAGATGGGAATGGTTTGTTGGAGATCCTGATGATCTTTGTTCCAGAATTGTAAGAAATTGCGTTGTAGAGGACGCAGATGAAATCTGGCGAACAGGATTGCTTCTAGAGCCGATACCATGAACCCTAAGAGCTGAAGGCAGTTGCCAGCCGTCACTGTAGTTTGCTTGATGAGCTTTGTAGTGTTGTTGACAAGGTTGTTTACCTTGTCCTCTGGGAGTTGTACCGTCTGGTACCTGGAGTCGAATTGTAGACAAAAAAAGGTTATCTGTTGGGCAGGGAGAAGTGAGCTTTTGCGGTGGTTTATCAGCCAACCGTGTTGTGCCAGGGCCTGCAGGGTGATTGTCGTATCCCTGACTGATTGCTCCCAAGACGCTGCTTTGAGGAGCATATCGTCCAGATATGGTAACACATGAATTCCCATTGTCCTCAAGTGAGCTATCAGTGGTGCCAAAACCTTGGTGAACACTCTTGGGGAAGTACAGAGCCCGAAGGGAAGAGCTACAAATTGAAAGTGTTGGTATCCAACTGCAAATCGTAGGAAGGGTTTAGAGCTGAGGTGGATGGGAACATGGAGGTAAGCATCCTGGAGGTCGATCAACGCCATGAGGCATTCGGGTTCCATCTTTTTATGTGACCAGGAAAAGGTTGGAATAAAATCCTTTGAATTTTTGAAGCTTTGGTACCAGTGTAATGACTCCTGATTGCCACAGACCTAGTATGGCTTCGTTCAAGGCCTGATGTTTGTGTGGAGGCACTATAAATGGAACAAACGTCTTGGTGGTAATTTGTTGAAATGTATTCTGTAGCCATTGTGGATAATTTGCAGAACCCAATTGTCCGTAATATGTGTTTCCCAGCAGGATAGGAAGCTTGACAGTTGACCTCCTACTTTGGTGGGGGCAGTCAGGTAGAGGTGGGCTTGGTGGTGGTAGGCTTTCTGTGTCTACTCTTTTGTTGCCACTGTGGCTTATTGCGTACTTTGTTCTGTGTTGGTGTTACGAAAGGAAGAGAAGCAAAATGAGCAAAAATTGCGGTTAGGAGTGGTCGATGATCGTCTATTGGTGGATCTGTTGGGTTGATCCATGCGACCCCCTTTTTCCTGGAAGTACCCTCCCGTGACCTCTGTGACTTGAGGTCTGGTCCAAACAGGGACTCACCTGTATAGCGGAGTTGCAAGAGCTTATTCTCGGAGGCTGTATACCCTGACCAGTGGCGTAGCCAGAGAGCCCGTCTGGCCATTACAGAATTGGCTGAAGACATTGCTGCTAGCAGGATGACTTCTAATGCCGAATCAGCTAAAAAAGAAAGAGCAGTGTTAAGTCTGGTAAAATCTTTGAATGCTGCCTCTTCGGTCGGTAGGGTAGTTTGTTTTGAGAGTCTAGAAATGGCTGAATCTACCCTAGGAGGCTCATCCCAGACTTTATATTGTTGTTCTGGAACAGGGTAAGTATCATAAAAGCGTTTTGACAAGGTAAATCGTCGGTCTGGTTGTGACCATTCCGTATCAATAGTTTTAGTGATTGAGCTAAATATAGGAAATGCACGTGTTTTCTTTTGGTGAATACCACAGCCACGGTTTCATCTTTTATTTCCAATGTTTCCATCATCTCCCTCAGGAGTTTTCTGGAGATATCTGGTTTGGCAAAGGTGAGTGGTTCAGTGTCCCAGTCACTATGTGAGTCTGAACTCACCTCATTCCTGTGCCACAGAAGCATGAAAAGACATGGCATCTGAGTGGGAGGAAAGGCCTTCCTCGCAGTCTGAAACATCAGGTGGAGAGTCAAGTGTCTTGCGCTTAGTGGCCTTTTGCTGGGAAGTGGAAGGCTGAAGGGCAGTTTTTCCCATTCTAAAAATTCCCCTATTTGCGGTGGGATTTGTGATGGCGCGTTGCCTGTTATGGGTGTATGAGGCAAGGAATCCTCATTACTTTGTAAATCCAATATGGGTGAATTGGTTTCAGTGGTAAGCTGTTGAGGGGACAGTATTGGTGGCTCAGCGGGCATGCAGTCAGAACAATATGTCGCTTCTGACTTTCTAAGTGTGTGTTTACACTTTTTGCATTTTATCCCTTTGACAGGCCTTTTAGCTGGCTTTTTAACCGATTTAACAGCTTGAATGTCCTCTCTTAATTCCCTTAATGAATCTGATCTCTCCATGGTATACTAATTTGAAATAGTTACCAGATACTGGGCTTTTCACTACACTGAAGTGTGTTGTAGTTCCCTGTTTAGTGCCGCTGAAGAGATGAAAGCAGTCTTATTCGTGCTGTTGGAATTGTTCCACCGGTCTGAGAGAGATAGTGCAGTGCGTGTACATGCGGTCAGGATCTAAAATGGCGGTGATGATGTCATTGCGCTGTACGTGTTTACGCACCGCTGTAAGCGTGACAAAATGGCTCATGCCAAGAGCCGCGGTGCCCAGATCCAAATGCGCAACCAACGTAAGGAAGCAGTTAGTGAACCAGTCGCTTCTGCTTGCCTCACTGACCGCCGCAACTTTTCTTAGCCCATCAGTATAACATATGGACACGTTTCTTAGCTAAGGGATAGCCAGGTTGGTGTAACTGCACAGGAAGAGGAGTTAGGGGGGTCAACTTTTGTAAATATGGCAGGCCATAGATAAGGGGAAGATCGGTAGCTCAGCATACCTAGCCCAACAACCTACTGTACCAGGGTACTGGATTGTTCAGAGCCAGTCCACTTGCTGCAACTGCCAGCAAGGCATACCCGTCGGGAGACAGCTCTTCATGCCTCCATGGAAACTGGCGTAATGGTTCTACTTGCTACAAAATGCCAGCAAGGAGGGAATGGCCATAATGCTGGTGGAAGAATCCATGGAATGTGTAATCAATGTTCCACTTACTGCAACATACCAGCAAGGAGGGAACATATATCATGTTGGGAGACAGCACTGCATGCCTCCATAGTTTCTAGAACGCTGTAAGGAAAAATAAAAAATGAAAAAATAACAGAAGAGAGATTTCTATTTCATCTCCAAGGCAGAAAAACTGGGGAACAGAGGCGGAGCCAGCCTATATATCCTGAGGGAGGGGCCAAGAGACCAATTCTTCTGTCCTGCCTCCAGAGGTGAACCTGGACATGACCCATACGTCTGCACTGACAGGAGGGCCGACTAGAGAAATAACATTATAATAAACGCAAAGGCGTGAATCCATCGAACATGCCTAAAAAAACCCCCACAGAATCATGTTCTTGAAATAAAAATATGACAGTAATACTAAAAGAAACTCCTTATAGAAAGAAAACTGCCATGGCCTGAAGGCTACAGAGTAAATCCCCTCCATAATGAAACGGTGTACCAGGAGCGAGGTGACTCTAAAGATCTTGTATATCATAACTCTCCCGTGATGGATTTAACAATGCTCTCAGGAGTCACATCCGAACCAAAAGTATAACAACATCAGCCATGCCATAGATGGTACTTATATACTGTGATCACCAGGTATATCGTCTCGTGGCTGCACTGTCTGGCTGACACTCCATAGGCCAGTTCAGCATAGCCCAGGGTGTGCAGGAGCGGAGCATTTAGAGCTGGGGAGACCTGAGAGCGCACCCTCTTTGCCAAGGGACAATGCTGCAAGAAAATGCTCCTGGGTCTCCTCCACAACTAGGGTTGCCTAGCCAGTAAAACACCTGCCAAGGTAGGTGTCCGGTATTACAAATTTACCAGCAATGTAGTTGACGGTAAATTTGTAATACTACTAATAAAGGCCCTCGGCCGCCCCCAACCCGCTCAAAATTTACCTTCAGGCCAATCGCGCGTTTAGGTCCCCCCTTACATCATGACACACCCCTTTCTACATCACGGCCTGCCCCCTTTTACATCACGGCCCGCCCATTTGCTCCCGCCCCCACCACCAGCTGGTAATCATTGTTTTAAAAGGTGGCAACCCTATCCACAACCCCAGGGGCAGTTTCGGTTGACCACCGATAAATACTTGACATTCTCCCTAACAAAAAACTTTCCCTGAAGGGAGACATTTACTACCCTCATATAAAGAGCACAAGGAGGTTGTATACGTACATACTGTATATAGGCCAATGATAGCTGCCAACTCCAGACCCAAATCAGCTGCTATCGAGTGTATTAGTTTATGGGCCCTTGGAAGGGATTGGCTGACCTATATCTGGCAGTGCTTTCCTAAGAGGCCTTCACAGGTCTCAATTATGATCTGATTGTCAGCCCAGGGTCCAAACGAATGGATTATCATTTGACCCACCTCACGAGGTGATCTCATTATGTATGGCCAGCATAATTTAGTACCACTTGGGGAGGTATGTCTACTAAAAAGCCATGGAAACACTGAACTAGACTCAGTTTGTGATTGTGTAGCTTGTTACTGATACCCCAAGATCTGATGAAGCCTTAATAAGCCACTGCTAAAATCCACTAGGAAAAAATCCTGTGGGTCCTGGCCCTTTTGGGCCCCACAGACCCAGGCCCAATCCCTGCTGGGAGCTGGGAGCACTTCCTTTGCATTTCGCATCACGAGATGGGGTCAGGTGGAGGTGCTCATGACAAAGATGGGGGAGGAGCTAAGCTGCATGGAGAGAAGGTGGAGGGGCAGGAGCCCACAACTGAGGTAGGGGCCCCTGAGATGGAACCCCTGGTGGGCCCCAGACACCCCAGTCCAACACTGGTTGGACCTTCACTAACACCCACCTATAGGTTGAAGGCTCTATGAAGGGTAACAACTGTGATTGGGATCTGCATTGATATGTTGGCTTCTGCAAAGATATTTATAGTTAATATTGCTGGGACGTTCCTACAGGGAATTTTGACCTGACATTGCACTTCTATTTGTTTTTATGGCTTACCTGCAAATACTTGATGTTGTCTTTAGAAATGGCTTCCATTAATTCCTTGCTCAGAGAAACCTCCCCATGTGACAAGGAAGGAGCACCAGCCTCCAGGCCTGATGATGCCCCAGCCTGCTGAGGAGGTCTATGTCTGTAGAAAAGAACATAAGCAGTGTCCTTGGGGAAGAAAGAAGTTATGTTGCTGACCGATTCAAATGAAGAGAAGGAGACTCTGGTGTCATTGAAAAGATACCACTGAACTTCCAAGTCCAAGTGTTTATCAGTATTTAACTTTCTGACACCCATACTGGGCAGTTTCTGGTTGTCTTTGTCCATGCAGTCTCTAGCGTAACAATAGTAGTGTCCAGTTTCTGAGGATAACCCAGAATGCACTATAACAGAACAGAGGTCATAGGTGACAGACTGGTGGCTTTTGCTAGACGTGCACCTACTGTCTTGCCCAAATCGAGCCTCGTTCAGTTCTGTCCCTGCCACCTGAATGGGTAACTTCAGAACCAGAGGAATGGACACATTGTCAAGGATCTTTCTTCGTTTCATGGCCTTTAAATCGAAGGCGAACCTGAGCAAAGTCAAAATGAGATACTGAGGACCTGTGGTCAGTTCCACCACCTTCTCTGCGTCCTGCAGTGAGACACAAGTGTCACATCGGTACTTGTTGTCTGCAGTCAGCATCTCGGGGCACAAGAAATGGTTGATTAAATCCGACAAAGACAGGGAACCCCTTTGACCTCCGGTTTGTTCTTTCAACGACACAGAGAGAACGTTCTTGTTTCTTACGATGGAATGGTTATTCTCGTCTTGGCTTTCCAGTCTGGAGATGAAAGGATATGTCTTTTCTATGTTTCTACTGAATTCTGAGTTCTCATCGGGAGGCGTTTTATTGGTTCTCCACTGCAATCTGACTGTCTCTGGAGACTTGGTGGTGGACTGTTCCTGGACTTTGCACGTTAGGTCCGATTTCTGTGGCCCAGTTTCCCCAGCTGAGGGCAGGTGTGAGGTCTTTGAGAGTTGCTTTGGGACATCATCGGTGGGAGGGAACGCAAGTGACAAGTCCGTAAAAACTTCTTCTCTAGAGGAAACACCGTGGCATTTCAGGCAACGGATTTTCGTTGTGATTCTTCCACCAAACATCTGCTCGAGCAAGGTCCTGTCACTGGGCACCATCTTCTTCAAACTAGAGCTACTGTTGGTTTGTGCCAGGGCTTGGGTGATCCTTCTCCCTGTTTTTTCCTCTTCGTGGAGCCTTTGGAATAAGTGGAACAGATACGTTAGAATTTCACTTATAGTTTGGTATTCCCTTTGCTTTGGCCCAGCTTCATCTTTTTTTCCTTTGCGAGAGAAGGATTTATCAAAATTTGTTAATTTTCAAGCAAAGGCACCAAATTGCAGGGGTAAAAAAATATTTCCGACTAGCTTCAGTGCTGAAGACTTGACTTCTATGGCTTAATATTCATTTTTCTTATTTACATTTTTAATGTATAAATGGTGAAAATAATCAGTCTATTTTCAGTTATTTTTGCAGCAACATTAGGATCCCCATTGATCAACACTTTCATTTTAGTTGTTTTAGAGTTTTTGAAAACTACGGTATGGGATCCATTATCTGGAACCCGGTTATCCATAAAGCTCCAAATTATGGAAAGGCTAGCTATCATAGACCCTATTATATCCAAATAATCTGAATTTTTAAAAATGATTTCCCTTTTCTGTGTAATAATAAAACAGTAACTTGTACTTGATCCCAACTAAGATATAATTAATCCTTATTGGAGGCAAAACCAGCCTATTCGGTTTATTTAATGTTTACATGATTTTCTAGTAGACTATGAAGATCCAAATTACTGAAAGATCTGTTATCCAGAAAACCCCAGGTCCCAAGCACTCTGGATAATAGGTCCTTCCTGTACTATTAAACTGTTCTTCTCTAAAATCACAAATGCCATGTAATTTATTAAAATATCCGTATATAAAAAAGTATGAATGAAAAAAAAATACTGAACTATCCACAAAAAATACGAATAAACACTGTAAAAGTTTTTCCAGCAATTACTAGCAGGAAAATCCTAAAAAAGCCACTAACAGTCCGAATAGCTAAAAATTGGACCAACAGGATCAGCGTAGCTCTCATTGACTTATACAGGACCTTGAGCGATTTTATTTGCCGAAGTTAACTAACATTTTTGGAGCTTTAGAGGCATTTAAAAAAAAAATCATGAATATGATTTGTGGGAAAAAACAGAAATTGGAATGTTAGTAAATAAGCCCTTAGAACCAATGGGATGTTTGCTTTCATAATTTTAGCTGCACAAAGCTGATCATATTCTCACAGATTATTACGGCCCACCAGGCAGAGACAATGTTTGCCCCTGTTGCTGCATAATCCACTGATACAGGTATGGGATCTGTTATCCAGAAACCCATTATCCAGAAAGTTTCGAATTATAGTTGTCTCCCATAGACTCCATTTTATCCAAATAATCCTAATATTTAAAAATTATTTCCTTTTTCTCTGTAATAATAAAACAGTAACTTCCCTTGATCCCAACTAAGATATAATTAATCCTTATTGGAAGCAAAACCAGCCTATTGGGTTTATTTAATATTTACATGATTTTCTAGTAAACTTAAGAAATGGATTTACAAATTAAGAAATGCTCCGTTATCCGGAAAACCACAGGTCCCGAGCATTCTGGATAACAGGTCTGATACTTTTACTCATATCCTATAATGCAAGATACAGAATTCTCTAAGGTTCCCTGTGCTGGATACTTACCGATCTAAAAGGTACTTCAGGTACTCGGAACAATCCTGCTGAACACCCGGAGTAAACCAAGGAGGCAAAGAGGATGCCAGGAAATTCTCTGGTGAAATCGCAGGGCGCTGGTTACCAGAAATGAAAGGCTTATTATAGGCAGGTGATGCACAATAATTCACTTACTGTGATACCTGTATATCTACTGTGAAACATTATTATCCTATCCTTTGATAAATGTACTCGGCTGAAAATGAATTTTCTGAGAAAAGGAACAATGTTGCTCTGCTTAGAACCAACCAGAGAAACTCTTCTCTACTCACTAACTTCATTGTCTATGTTTCTCTTCTCAGGAATATCATTGTCACAGTCGGTACAACCCACCAGCAGGTGGCGCTGTTGCTTTTAAACTCATTATATATGGCAGAATGAAAACTGGTATTATCTTGAAAATGAATTCATGTAAACAGCAAAAGTCCTTAGAAGAGCATTCTGAGCAAGTTACTTTTCATTTACTTTAAAGGATAAGTAAACCTTTAAAATAAGTGAATGTAAAATAAATGAGGGGGTCATTCTAAGCACTTTTGTTATTTACATTCATTATTTATTTTCTTTTAATTCCAAGATATTAAGGGATACATGTACTGTTAATATGAATGAATTTTGTTACAACAGCGCCACCTGCTGGTCAGTTTCCCACCAGTCTGACCACCAAGTAGTCAAGGAAGTTGTCAGGAGAAAGAAAGAGGCTGCTCTGATGTTCTTCTGCTTAGGAAAGATTTGAGAAAGGTTTCTAATTTTATTCCTAAGCAGAAGAACATCAGAGCAGCCTCTTTCTTTCTCCTGACAACTTCCTTGACTACTTGGTGGTCAGACTGGTGGGAAACTGACCAGCAGGTGGCGCTGTTGTAACAAAATTAATTCCTATTAACAGTACATGTATCCCTTAATATCTTGGAAATAAAAGAAAATAATTAATGAATGTAAATAACAAAAGTGCTTAGAATGACACCCTCATTAATTTTATTTTAACTTATTTAAAGGTTTACTTATCCTTAGAGGGATTACATTGACAGTGAAACAGTGAAAGATGGAATTGAGCAGAATGATGTTTCACGGGACGCTTGTCTCCTGACCTGACTGTGCTCCAGAAAAGAGAACAGACACTGCAGCTTCATCATCAGCGGCTGAGAATGGGTCTCCTTTAAAGAGAGCACTGCGTGCCGGAAACTGAAACAACAGAAAACCTCAGAAATTCAGAGAATCAGGAATTAACTCAGGACTGAAGCAAGCAGCCGCTGGTAATAAAACCCCCTATTTAGAGCCAAAATCCAGAGCGGAGATTTAGCAGTCACCTACTCTGATGCCATGAATAAGGCCTGGAGGATACTGTTCATGTAACAGGTGTTTCCCAGGTTGAGGAGGCCGATTTTTCCCGTGTCGGATTTGGATGCCAGTCGGGGGTAATAAGCTGCCAGCTCATTCTTCTGCGCCGTCCAAGCGTTCTGTCCTAGGAGCACTTTTATTCTCTCTTCATTGGGCACTGGAAGTTTCTAAAGAAAAAAGACAGAAACACAAAATCAAGGTACAGGAATGGGATCCATTACCCGGAAACCAGTTACCCAGAAATCTCCGAATTACAGAAAAAGGCCGTCTCCCGTAGACTCCATTATAATCAAATGATCCACATTTTGAAAAATAATTTCCTTTTTTTCTGTAATAAAAAGTAGCTTGTACTTCATCATCATCATCATTTATTTATTAATATGGCGCCGACAAATTACGCAGTGCTTTACCTAAGTTATATCTTAGTTTTTATTTGATCCCAACTGAGATATAATTAACCCTTATAGGAAACAAAACCAGTCTATTGGGTTTATTTAATCTTTACATGATTTTCTGTGTAATAATAAAACAGTCGCTTGTACTTGATCCCAACTAAGATATAATTAATCCTTATTAGAAGCAAAACCAGCCTATTGGGTTTATTTAATGTTTACATGATTTTCTAGTAGACTTAAGGTATGAAGATCCGAATTATCCAGAAAGCCCCAGGTCCCAAGCATTCTGGATAACAGGTCCCATACCTGTATTTCTTTTTATACCTTGGGCAGATGAATCAGTATGGAAGGATTTTGTGCAGAATCGGCCATAGCTACAGTATGATAATTATTCATTTGAATCCATTGGTTTCTATGCAGTCAGGTGATATGGAATTATATACAGTGGAATTAAACACTATTCAGCCATGCAGGGTGTGTATTTCATGTCCAGCTCATTATAAAAGGAATGATTTATCAGTCTCAAGCTTCTCGTTGCTCTGTAGGAACACTTATTTCATTCTAGTGTTCCAAAATGAATAGTCATTAAATGCATGTACCTAGCGGGGCTGCGAAGGTTTCACTATATCGGTACCCACATGGCTAATTTGCAAGACAAATGCAGAATATATTTCATTTACCAGACATTGTTCCAGAAGCAGCGACACCAAGTGGTGAAAGACAGAAGTGCATGCAGTGCCTTGGGAAGCACAACATATTGTTCCTATTACTATTATTATATAATCTGCAATTGGTTTTCATTTATGTATTATTCGCGGTTTTTGAGCTATTTTGCTTTTAATTCAGCAGCTCTACCGTTTAATTTCAGCAATCTGGTTGCTAGGTTCCAAATTCAGGGTCGGACTGGGGGGCCCGGGGCCCACCGGGACTACTGGCCAGGGCCCCTTCCGACCCCCCCTGCCCCCCATTGTGATGCACCGAGTGCGCCCACACAAAGGCGCCACTAGGCGCACCAGCGTGAAGGCGCCTAGGTGCCTGGCGCATGCGCAGAAGGCGCTGCGCTGATCGGCGCTGCGCCGATGGCGCTGCGGGAGAAAAACTTTTTCTTACAGATCTCTGGAGAGGTGTCTGGCCCGGCGGGGGCCCATTAAGGGTCGGGGCCCACCGGGTATTTTCCCGGTGTCCCGCCGGGCCAGTCCGACACTGTCCAAATTACTCTAGCAACCATGCATTGATTTGAATAAGAGACTGGAATACGAATAGGAGAGACCTGAACAGAAAAATGAGTAATAAAAAGTAGCACTAACAATACATTTGTAGCCTTACAGAGCATTTGTTTTTTAGATGGGGTCAGTGACCCCCCATTTAAAAGAAGGAAAAAAAGGCATGCATTAATTTGAATAATAGAGTGGAATATGAAAAGGAGAGGGGCTGAATAGAAAGATGAGTAATAAAAAGTAGCAACAATAGTACAATTGCAGCCTTAGATGGGGTCAGTGACCCCATTTGAAAGCTGGAAAGAGTCAGAAGAAGAAGGCAAATAATTCTAAAACTATAAAAAAAATAAATGAAGACCAATTGAAACGTTGCTTAGAACTACCCATTCTATAACATACTGAAAGTTAATTTCAAAGTGACGCATCCCTTTAATCATATTTAAAGTAGAACATGAAAATGCATGTAGGTACATACCCATATGCTGCTTTGCACTTTGTCACAATAGTAAATGAGGCCCATGTAGAATAAAGGTGGAACAGCAGGTGCAGGTTGGGCAATAACAAAGGCTGCAGCTTCTGCACAAACTGCTAAAATATACAGTAAACCAATGTAATAAACCCAATAATAAACCAAATTCCCCCTGCTATCATAAAAATACACATACAACCATAAAACATAATAAATCTACTCTGATCCTTTACCTCCAGTAGAAGTGGAAAATCCTGTTACTGCTGAGATCTCTGTGTTTTCCATGGTCACCAAATAACTGGATAAAACATATGTCTGATCCAAACAATCAGTCCCCTTGGGTCACCAATCAGACCACTGGGGCCCTGTATCTTTGGTTGGGGACCGACCTCATATGTAGGTCAATACAACAGCAGAGATGTCCAAGGACCCCTTGTCAATAGAGGGATAATGATAAAGGGTAACATGGAGCAGAGATCATTATCTCATTAAAGGGATACTGTCATGGGAAAATTTTTTTTTTTTCAAAACGCATCCGTTAATAGAGCTGCTCCAGCAGAATTCTGTATTGAAATCTGAGAGCAAACTGCATTTTTTATATTTAATTTTGAAATCTGACATGGGGCTAGACATATTGTCAGTTTCCCAGCTGCCCCCAGTCCATACCTCCCAACTGTCCCATTTTAAGACGGACAGTCCCTCTTTTGACAGCTCAACCCGCAGTCCCTTGTTTGTACTGGAAAGTCCCGTTTTTCTCTGCACTGAACAGCCAGAAAAAGAAACAATGTTTCTAACTTAATTGGCAGAGAGCCCAGAACAGCCGCAGCAGCAGATAACAATTTTTTGTAACAATTTCGAGATAAGCAAATAAGTAATTGTAACAATATAAGATAACAGGTCCCTTGGGAGAAGTTAGACTCGCAATTCACCTTCATTAGCAAAACTGTAATAACTGAAAAAACATAGAAATATGTTCAAACTTTCATAACCTGCCAAATTTTGTAAAATGAACATGGTAATTAGGGGTGTGGCCACAAAAGTGGGCGTGGTAAAAAGCACGGTAAAAATTCACCGTGCTACGTGCGGCAACTTCTTTGTCCCTCTTTTTATTTCCAAAATTTTGGGAGGTATGCCCAGTCACGTGACTTGTGCTCTGATAAACTTCAGTCACTCTTTACTGCTTTACTGCAAGTTGGAGAGATATCACCCCCCTCCCTTCACCCCCCCCCAGCAGCCTTACAACAGAACAATGGGAAGGTAACCAGATAGCAGCTCCCTAACACAAGATAACAACTGCCTGGTAGATCTAAGAACAACACTCAATAGCAAAAATCCATGTCCCACTGTGACACATTCAGTTACATTGAGAAGGAAAAACAACAGCCTGTCAAAAAGCAGTGCCATGCCTTGTCATGTGCTTTTCTGAAAACACATGAACTGTTAAAATGACCTGAGATGCAGCTACACACAGGGCTGACACTAGGGCGCAATTATGAGGGGGGGGGCACACTTTTAAGGGGAATTGTTTTCTTATTTTTAAACCCTGGTTTGCTTGGCCTTTAATAGTTTTTCAATTTTATAAACCGCCTGTTCCAACTCCCTCTTTACCATAGGTAAAGTTTGGGGGTGACAATATGATGGATGTTTTGACTTAAACTGATACAGGTACAGATTGGGGGCAATATGAATGGGAAGGTGGGAAGTGGTAATGTAGGAGCGGGTGGGGGACACTGATTGAAGCTCTGATCTAGGGATCCACAATAACTTGGCCTGGCCCTGCCTACACACCAATATTACAACTACAAAAAATACACTTGTTGGTTCAGGAATGACATTTTATATTGTGAATTATTTTCAGTGTAAACAGTGTCATTTAGAAATAAAAACGACATCATAAAAATCCCTTTAAAGACATGTGGTTACCAGACAACTCTGCCAATGACCTGAATTTCCACCCAACCCCATAAATATCTAAATATCTAAATACAAATGAAAGGTGATGATTTAGGATGATTTTCTTTTTAATAAGAAACGTCAAACTGTCAGACCATGTGGGACCCCAAGCAGGTCTGGACTGGGAGTCAAAATAGGCCCTGGCATTTCAAGTACACAGAGGCCCAATCAGTCCCTCACCAGCTCAATAAATAGTGACTGTCTATGGAATCTTACAGTAGCCCCTCTGGCATTTGCCAGAACTCACAGATTGCCAGTCCCGGCCTGACTCCAAGGAGCACAAGGACTCTAATGACTCCCAAGATGAGTAGAATCCAGATAAGAATCCAAGGAATGTAGTTGCAGAAGTCAGACCCTTACCCTTACTGCTTCCATGACGGGTTCATAGAGGTCGGGGTATCCGGAGAAGCGGAAGATCATACAGTGGATAAGCTCTGCGAGGTGCTCCAGGCAACTGGCTGCGGAGTTGGAGTTTTCATTGGAGAGATGGAATATGAGCTGGGGAATGTGGGGGATAATCTGAAGGAAAACAGAGATAAGGGCCTTATAGTTGTTATTATCTGTTGGATTTATAATACAGGGAAACATATAGATTTACGGGGTTTCTTTAGACAGGCTATGAGAAAACTTAGGAAGGGGCCCCTGTTATGGAGAGTGCCATTAACAGCGCCTCTTGTGCTTCTTATGCCCCACATATTGTTACCAGTGAGTCATGAGTCCAGATCTGTTGGACCAGAAACTAATAGAAAAGGTTTTGGGGATGAGAAGAAAACTCAAGGCCACCCTGCCAGTGAGACAATGGCCACGTAGGCAAGGCTGAAACTGCAGGCTGAGCCTGGGGAAAAACCAGGTAAATATTTATTCAACTCTTAATATATTTCCATTGGACAAATCCATGTTGCTTTCTTACAGAATTACAGAATTAGTGTTGGACTGGGTCCATTCCTGGATTTTGGGCTTGGGTTCCACTAGACTGCTGGGTCCTAGTGCCCGGTGTCCATGTGCTGGAGCACTAGGGGATTACATTGACAGGAGTATGTGTCCCCGACAAAGATCATGGAGCCAGATTTAAACAGATAAACTGGGATTCTATTTAGAGGATTATTTTGCTGCAGCCACTGGTTCTGCAGAGTTGGAGAAAGTTTGTATTAAACAATACAAAAACTATAAAATCCACATTAGATTACATGACAGATATCAATTGGGCAGGTTTAAAAACCCTGTCGGGGAAAACCAATGTGGTTCTATTCCCTATGGCTAGTGTCCCCATTTTTGTATCCCCAAAGGCAAACAACGGATCAGCCCAACATCATCACCTCAAGGATCTTTCATTGTATGGACACCTTAAAGGGGTTGTGCACCTTTAATTTAATTTTTAGTATGATGTAGAGAGGGATATTCTGAGAAAATTCACAATTTTTTTGTTTGTGGTGTTTGAGTTATTTAGTCTTTATAAGAGACCGGAGTAGCAATAGCAATACATTTTTAGGCTTACAGTGCATTTGTTTTTAGATGGGGTCAGTGACCCTTCATTTGAAAGTTGGAAAGAGTCAGAAGAAGGCAAATAGTTATAAAAAATAAATAATGAAGACCAATTGAAAAGTAACTTAGAATTGGCCATTCTATAACATACTAAAAGTTCATTTAAAGATTAAGCATCCCTTTAACTGTATGGTTGTGCATATGTGCAGGGGATAACCCAGTCCTTACCAGATGGAAAGCTTCAGGCGAGTGCTGGAAACTGAGCAACATGTATCTCAGGACAGAAAGGGCCGCGTCCCGCAGTACAGGATACAAGAGCTTAGAGAACATCTAGAATCAGAAGAGATGGGACAGTGAATATAAGTGGAAAGTGACAAATAACAGCTCTGACATCTTATATCTCATTGCTCCATTGGTATAAAAAAGGGATGCACTGAATCCACTATTTTGGATTCAGCCGAACCCCGGAATCCTTTGTGAAAGATTCGGCCGAATACCGAACCGAATCCGAACCTTAATTTGCATATGCAAATTAGGGGTGGGAAGGGGAAACATTTTTACTTCCTTGTTTTGTGACAAAAAGTCACGTGATTTCCCTCCCCACCCCTAATTTGCATACGCAAATTAGAATTCGCTTCGGGCCAGGCAGAAGGATTTGGCCGAATCCGAATCCTGCTGAAAAAGGCCGAATCCTGGATTTGTTGCATCCCTAGTATAAAACGGTGTTTCTTCCACTGCCTAGGGGGGTTCTCTGTTACGTCTTTGATAAAATCAAAAGTCTTCCTACATTTGGCAATAGTCATTAAAATAAGGTGAAAAATTAACACCAACAGACTTTCAGAAAAATAATTCTAATTTTCAGTAACGATGCACCGAATCCAGGATCTGTTTCAGGATTCGACCAGGATTTGGCCCAATCCCCGTGGCCCAATCTGTGTCCTAATTTGCGTATGAAAATTTAGGCGCGGGAAGGGAAATAACTTTTTGTCACAAAACAAGGAAGTAAAACAAATGTTTTTTCCCTTTGCATACGCAAATTAGGACACGGATTCTGTTTGGTATTCAGCCGAATCTTTCATGAAGGATTTGGAGATTCGTCCCCATCCCAAATAGTGGATTCAGAGCATCCCTAATTTTCAGCAATTATTCAATTTTTCCTCTGTAATAATAAAACAGTAAATTTGTACTTCATTGTAACTAAGCTGCAAGATTTATCCATATTGGTGGCAAAAAAAAACACATCCTATTTGGTTTACTTAATGTGCACATGATTTTCTAGTAGACTTAAGGTATGGAGATCCAAATTACAGAAATATTCCTTATCCAGAATACCCCAGGTCCTGAGCATTCTGGATAACAGATCCCATACTCATATAATAAGGAACAGGCCCTTTTTTTATTGAATGTTATATGTCACTGAGTGTAAATCGGCTTCTTCTTGGCTTGAGGGTTTAACCACTGAGAGGTTTGGGGTTAAATTAAATAAAAACACAATGTGGATGGCATCACTAGTTTTGGAAGGTGCACCTTGAAGACTGGAAGATCTGTGGCAGTTTTTTCTTTATTATAGGCCCCAACATTCTAAAATTAAGTAGGGGTGCAGGTTTACTTCTGATGCTCACATAGGCACTAATGATATAGATGATGTGGGGTTTTTTGGTGGTTTGACTCTTAAATTACAAGCAGGGCCGCCATCAGAAATCACGGGCCCCGTACAACAACATTTTCTGGACCCCCGCCCACCAGATATATGTCATGGGTACTATTAATAATGTTTCTCCCCCACCAGCCCATCCAGGGCCCCCCAAAAAAGTCACCGAGCGTGTCAGCAGATATAGTACTGACCTTCTGGATTTTGGAAATAGAAACTTCAATCAATATACTAAATTTTTTCACGGCAGCCAGACCCTTCAGTAAAGCAATTATCCACTTGTCGATATTCTTCCCCAGTGGCCACGAGACCCACTCAATCATCCTGCGAATAGACAAACACATATGAAGTTATTGGTAAATAATATAAATTGCCAGTAAAACATGGCAGCAGGAACACTCTCCATATCTGGGCCAAAATCCAAATTAAATTCTTTAGTCACTAGATGAAATGACCAGCAGGTGGTGCTGTTGTTTCAAATTCATTATATTCGATTATACTAGGAGTAAATGAACCTCAAGCGGTAGCATGACAATTCATTCTATGTAGATAATATCCTCCATAAACCATTTATGTTCTGAGGATTCCAACACATACCTGCTAATGGCCACCATGATCTGTGTATCTGACACATTGTCTGCATTAGCCAAATTCTTTACAACACCTTCCATCAGTTCCAAGGGAATATACTGCACCACACTGGCTAGGCAGTTAGACGGAGCTTCATACTCATCTGTACAAAAGACATATAATGATACAATACACAAAATACATACATAACCTGTTAAATATATTGTTAAATATATAGTGAATAAAGTACCCCCTCTTGTAAAATATAAGGATATTATAAGTTACCGAGGAGTTTCATGACCACTTAAAAACACGAGGCCGAAGGCCGAGTGTTTTTATACAGGTCATGAAACTCCGAGGTAACTTCTAATATCCTCATATTTTGCAACTGGGGGTACTTTATTTATTATAATACACAAATTTCAGTGAGTCATGTGACAGAAATGACATAAGATACATTACAGAACTCACCGTTTATAACTGATGAAATCAGAACTCACCGTTTATAAGGATATAATTTACAAGATATTCATGGCTTTTGTGTATTATATCCTTATAAACAGGGCTAGGCAATATCATCTCTAATAACTGTTGCTTAAAGTTGTAATTTGTATCACATGATTCATTTATGTAAGTATTATAAGAAATGTCATTCTAATTTAAAGTAAAATGATGATCCAAAGAATTATAATGATATTAGAAGTCACTGAGGGGTTCTGTGACCATATAAAGGCACAAGGCTGCAGGCTGAGTTATACAGGGAACTCTGAGTATCACTCATGTATTATAAGGGATAATGTACCCCCTACTGTAAATTATAAGGATATTAGAAGTCACTGAGGGGTTGTTCTGTGACCATATAAAGGCACAAGGCTGCAGGCTGAGTTATACAGGGAACTCTGAGTATCACTCATGTATTATAAGGGATAATGTACCCCCTACTGTAAATGATAAGGATATTAGAAGTCACTGAGGGGTTCTGTGACCATAAAGGCTGGGTATCATTGAGTTTCAGGGAAGCGCAATGAATTCTAATAGCCTTTAATATAAAACATCCTGGTGGGGCACTTGTTTGAATAATTTTCTTTACCTGTTGACGATATGATTGCAAAAAGCTCTTTTAGACATGGAAGGACTAAGGAAGTCTGAAAACTCCAGATCTGTTGCAGCAGTCCACCGACCCTGTTCACCTGATCCAGGAACTGCACTATATATTCCTCTGCTTGGGACGAGCAATGGAAGTGGCCGATACAGCGGATGAGCTGCTGTAAGAACAGCACTTGGTGTTTCCCGGTGGGAATACATTGTGAGTATGACATTAAGATCTTGCTGATCCGAACACAAAGCTTAAGCCCTGGCCTTTCACAGACCATACGAAGAACTTCAATCCGCAGCAACCTGAAGATCTCCTCAGCCGTGGGCTTGTCACACACAAACTTAAGCCCAAGGTGGACATAATCCAAAATGTGGGTGCTCCTCTTCCCCAGCACCCCATAACCTTCCTGTAGAAGACTGAGGAGAAATCTAGCGTTGAAAAATTCTTCAAACTCCTCCGGGTGGTACCGGCCATACACTTCGAGGACTTCTCTGGCCGTTTCCCTGGAGAAGTGAGTCTCTCCCAAAAAGAAAAGCTTGGTGGAAAGTTCCAGCATTGACCAACACTGATCACTGTCCATGGGCTGCTTGGAAGCTTCAATGACCCGTCGGGCCAAGCTCTGCTTTACATGCAAAGGGTAAGAAGACTGAATGACAGCCTCTAATATCTTATCCATGGTCTCCTCTAGATCCTGAAACAAATACAATATTTATAAGACATTTATCTGACCAAATACTGATTATAACAAGTACATGAGTATATACACAGCTGCCCTGTGCAATGAATGAAACCCTATAGGGCTCATTTACCTCCACAAGTGCAATGAGCAAAGTGCCATATTGAGCAAAATCATGTCTTTTCCCATAATGCATTGTTTTTTCCCCAAAATTCCAAAGTTGTTGTGGTAAGTCCAGGTGGAAGTGCTTACATGTGCAACTTTTAGTATGTAATAGAATGTCCAATTCCTAGCAACTTTGCAACTGGTCTTCTTTATATTTTATCATTTTTGGGTAATTTGCCTTTTTCTTGACTTTTTACAGCTTTCAAATGTCCACATTTGATTCAAGTACCTTTTAAGGGCTGGTTCACTTTAGTATGTTATAGAATGGATAATTCTAAGCAATTTTCAACTGGTCTTTGTTATTTTCTTTTCTATTAGGGATGCACCGAATCCAGGCTTCGGTTCGGGATTCAGCCTTTTTCAGCAGGATTCGGATTTGACCGAATCCTTCTGCCCGGCCAAACCGGATCAGCATATGCAAATAAATATTAGAAGAAATCCATGATTTTTTGTCACAAAACAAGGAAGTAAAAAAAAATTCCCCTTCCCACCCCTAATTTACATATGCAAATTAGGATTTGGATTCGGTTCGGTATTCTGCAGAATCTTTCGCGAAGGATTTGAGGGTTTGGCCGAATCCAAAATAGTGGATTCGGTGCATCCCTATTTTCTGTAGTTTTTGAATTATTTGCCTTCTTCTTCTGACTCTTTTCAGCCTTCAAATAGGGGGTCACTGCCCCCATCTAAAAAAACAGATGTTCTGTAAGGCTACAAATGTATTGTTATTGCTACTTTTTATTACTCATCTTTATATTCAGGCCTCTCCTATTCCAGTCTCTAATATAAATCAATGTATGGTTGCTAGGGTAATTTGGACCCTAGCAACCAGATGTCTGAAACTGCAAACTGGAGAACTGCTGAATAACTCAAAAACTACAAATAATAAAAAATGAAAACCAATTGCAAATTGTCTCAGAATATCCCTCTCTACATCATATTAAGGTTAACTCCAAAGCCCTTTAATTAATTGGGTTTTACCTGCAACTGCCTTGCAGTTGTTAATGAGCCCTTTTGTCTAAACCTTGTCTAATCTGTCACCTTCTCTGCCACCATATCTACACCTGGGTAGAAGAAACCGACCCCTAAATCCCTGTGCTCTGAGAAGCCCGGCTGTTAGTTCATAGATGGGGCGGATTTTGGCGGAGGAACACAAAAGTACAGATTTTGAAGCATACTAAGAGTTAGACAGGTATAGGACCTGTTATACAGAATGCTTGGGACCTGGGTTTTCCAGATATGGGGTCTTCTGTCATTTGGATCTCCATATCTTAAGTCTAATAAAAAATCATTTAAATATTAATTAAACTGATAGGATTCTTTTACCTCCAATAAGGATTAATTATCACTTAGTTGTCATCAAGTACAAGCTACTGTTTTATTTAATACAGAGAAAAAGGAAATCGTTTTTAAAAATGTTAATTATTTTATTAAAATGTAGCCTGTATAAGGGTTTCCGGATAACAGAATCCATACCCATACAACTATAGCCAGAAGCTGATAAAGGATTTCCTTGGGGCTCCTTTCCAGCCAAAATTCCAGGAAGCCAATAACCAGAAATTTGTTCCACTCCCATTCACCCCAACTCCCACCTCCTTGTGGCATTGCCCCCATCACAATTTCCTTTTTCTCTTTTGTACTGAAGAATATGCGCAACCACCTTGTCGGTATTTTATTGACCTGCTGCTAGTAAAAATGATGCTTGATGCCAGTGTTATTAATAGGGCAGAAAGATAAAAATACAGGAAGGTATTGTGTTTCCAGACACAGTGACCCCCCTATCCTGGGGTCATGGAGCTGGGCAGTAGTCGTGGCATCTGCACCCTTGTAGTTATGCCTGTGCCCCCAAGGCAGTGGCCTAACTATAGAGGAAGCCCAGACTGTGGGGTCTACTTCCTCTATAGCTAATAAAAGAACCCGCCTCCCCAGCCGCTCTCTCTTACCGTAAGGAAGGGGGAAGCAAGTTAGGCGGGAGTGGGCGGAGTTGGGGCAAGCCATGGGTGGGGCCAAGGTGGGACTGGAAGTGGGCGGGAGGATGGGGCTCGAGTGCGCCGGGCCCTTCTGAAGATATTTTTGCAGGGGAACCCAGCGCACACTCTAGTTAAGCCAATTCCCCCAGGGTTCCCCTTCATCATGTATTTCTTTTCAAAATAGGATGTAAAACTCAACAATTACACTGACAACTTTGCAACTCATTCAAATGTTATTTGCAGTTGTATCTTAAAATTAAAAGGGGTTAGTCACCTTTATGAAATTATTTTCCTTTTTTATTATTTGTGGTTTTTGAGTTATTTAGCTTTTATTCAGCAGCTCTCCAGTTGGAAATTTCAGAATTCGAGTAGCTAGGGACCAAATTACAAATTTGAATAAGAGACTGGAATATAAATAAGAGAGACCAGAATAGAAAGATGAGTAATAAAAAGTATCAATAAAATTTGTAGCCTTACAGAGCATTTGTTTTTTTTTAGATGGGGTCAGTGACCCCCATTGAAAGCTGGAAAGAGTCAAAAGAAGAAGGCAAATAATGAAAAAAATACATAAATAATAATAATAATAATGAAGACCAATTGAAAAGTTGCTTAGAATTGGCCATTTTATAATATACTAAAAGTTCTCTGTAAGGTGAATCATCCCTATGAGGCAGAGCACGGCTAATCTCCCCAGCGCAGGGATAGAAAAACATCACAGGCTCTGATTTTGTGCCGCAGAGTTGCAATATATTTCCAACGGAGAGTTGTCATTTTAATCAGCTGGAAATAAAACTTGGCAACATATCACCCCTGTGAAAGGGGCAGATTTCCAATAATCAGCTTTGTGCATAGGAACACTTACTGTTCTATTGTGTTCCCCACATTTAGACAGACATGGTTTATATCTTGTACAATTGTGATACTGTGTTTCACGCAGATGATCGGCAAACTGCTGCGGTTTCAAATCTCGTCTCAATCTGAAATCACAGACGTTGTGTCTAATCATAAAGGGAAAAAACACGATACGGCTATGGGACATGTTATTCAGAATTCTCGGGACCTGGGGTTTTCCACATAAAGGATCTTTCCATAATTTGGATCTCCATACCTTTTAGTCTACTAAATAATCATTTAAATATTAAATAAACCCAATAGGCTGGGTTTGCTTCCAATAAGTATTAATTATATCTTAGTTGGAATCAAGTACAAGATACGGTTTTATTATTACAGAGAAAAAGGAGATTTATAGATAATGAGTTTCTGAAAAATGGATCCTATACTCATACTTGATCCAAACTAAGGCACAATTAAACATTGTTGTTAGCAAAACTAGCCTATTTTGGTCTATTTGATGTTTTAATTATTTTTAATAGACTTAAGGTATGAAGATCCAAATTATAGAAAGATCTTTTAACTGGAAAACCCCAGTCCTGAGCATTCTGGATAACAAGTCCCATACCTTGATTGTATTAACAATCTGAAAATACATTGCTGAACTACAGTATTGACTCTCCCCCCTCATTGTTATACTGGTTGTGCCCATGAGGTCATACAGTTACACTCACCTTAGGTGCACAAGGGCATCCCAACTGCAGGCAAGGAGGGGAGATTCAGAGAACTCGTTGCAGGACAGGGTCCCAGCTAGGTAGCAATGAGCCCATCCCAGGATTTCAGCTCAGAAAGAAGAGATAATGCTGTGCTTTCCAGAAATGACGATTGTGCTGGGCAGCTGGGATCCTGGATCAGAACTCTGGCTGCAGAGAGAGAGAGAGAGAGAGAGAGAGAGAGGGCAGAGATGGGCAGCTCTTGTTCCCACGCAGAGATCTGCAGACAAATATATAGAATTGCTTGTCCCATGCAGAGATGATCTAATGCTTTGCCCATTGATTTATTGCTCCTGCACAGCTATACAATTTCCATGGGAGTATAAGCCAGCCATTATATACAAATATACCAGTTTTATCATAATAGTATTGTGACTTATCCCTTACTCCAGGCTGGGATGATCCAATCATATGCACACATATAAGTCCCAGGCTGGGATGATCCAATCATATGCACACATATAGGTCCCAGGCTGGGATGAGCCAATCATATACACACATATAGGTCCCAGGCTGGGATGATCCAATCATATGCACACATATAAGTCCCAGGCTGGGATGATCCAATCATATGCACACATATAGGTCCCAGGCTGGGATGAGCCAATCATATACACACATATAGGTCCCAGGCTGGGATGATCCAATCATATGCACACATATAAGTCCCAGGCTGGGATGATCCAATCATATGCACACATATAGGTCCCAGGATGGGATGAGCCAATCATATACACACATATAGGTCCCAGGCTGGGATGAGCCAATCATATACACACACATATAGGTCCCAGGCTGGGATGAGCCAGTCATATACACACATATAAGTCCAAGGCTGGGATAAGCCAATCATATATACACTTATAGGTCCCAGGCTGGGATGAGCCAATCATATACACACATATAGGTCCCAGGCTGGGATGAGCCAATCATATACACACATATAGGTCCCAGGCTGGGATGAGCCAATCATATGCACACATATAGGTTCTAGTCTGGGATGAGCCAATCATATACACACATATAGGTTTCGGCCCAATCATATACACACATATAGGTTCTAGGCCCAATCATATACACACATATAGGTCCCAGGCTGGGATGAGCCAGTCATATACACACATATATGTCCAAGGCTGGGATGAGTCAATTATATACACACATATAGGTCCCAGGCGGGCATGAGCCTGGGACTTTTCCATTGGTCTTTTATTTAGTATAGTTTTTGAATTATTTGCCGCCTTCTTCTGACTCTTTCCAGATTTCAATTGGGGCTCACACTGAACCCATCTAAACAACAAATGTAAGCTCTGTAAGGCTACACATTTATTGCTATTGCCACTTTTTATTGCTCATCTTTCTATTCAGGCCTCACCTATTCATATTCCAGTCTCTTATTCAAATCAATGCATGGTTGCTAGGGGAATCTGAACATTAGCGACCAGATTGCTGAAACTGGAAACTGGAGAACTGCTGAATAAAAAGCTAAATAACTCAAAAACCACAAATAATAAAACTTGAAAACCAATATCAGAATATCACCCTCTACATCATACTAATAGTTAATTTAAAGGTGAACAACCCCTATAAGTCATAGTGGATCTTATAACGACCTGTACTATTGGATACAAAAAATACTAATAGACTTTATATAACTACTAAAAATATCTACTGAGGACAGTGAAGGTGAAATAAAGAGAATGGTGAGATTGTTGGTGCAGTGAATCTGGGGCGGATCAATGAGACACACGCACCTCTTGTGACCGATATCCATAAAAATCAATGGTTTTATCTTATACTGCAAGGTTATTCATGGTCAGAACAGAAATCACCATGTAAATGACTTATAAACCCAGCCGCAGAAGTCTGCCCATTAAAGAGCCGGCAAGCCTATCAATATTTACTATGCACATTGCCGGAAATACTCGGGGCTGGTGGCTGCTGTCTGAGGGGCAATTAACTGACAAGGGAGCGTGGGGAAAGTTTGTTCCTGAAATCAACTCTGACTTAGGTACAGCAGCAAACGTAGTATCTTCTCCTGAAAACCTGAGAAAATACAGAGCTTTTTCATTAAAAGAATGGGCAGAATGTATTGTCAGCAGAAGTTCTATTTATTTAGCGGAGGTGTGTATAGGTGCTTACTTCCCCTTTAATATAAACAGAGCTACCAATTGAATGTAAAGCCCCTACTGCATGCTGGGCTTCTGAAGTGCCACCAATGGCTACTTATGTTTGTATTTTTTTTAAAAAATAATCCATGTATATGCCTGTTCTGCAGGGGGGTTCTTAGGGGGGTACAAGCATTGGCGTAACTAGATTTTACTGGGCCTCACTGCAACTTCATTTTCAGACCCCCAAAATGTCTAGAAATTGACCTGCTCTACCAATATTTACTGAAATTGTATATGAATTAGGGCCTCATGGGGCGAGGGTTGCCACCTCACCCCTTTAAAACCTAACACATATGGAATCCAGAACCTGCATGGCTGATTAGCAATTTAGATGCAGACTGGACTGATTTATGTGAAGCCATGCGTCAAGCGTCTAAACAAACTGATAATTAGTCATGCAGGCTGTGTATTCCCTATGTGTTCAGCTTTAAAGGGGTGAGGTGGCAACCCTACACGAGGCCCCTGCAACTGCAGGGTCTGATTGCTCTATAGTTATGCCCCGGGTACAAGAGATACTGCAGTCTAGGGCCCCAAAGCCATGGGGGGGGGTCTAAGATGGAAAAGTGCTTTGTGAAATGGGCAGGGCTTGGTGGGGGGAGTAGGCAGGGTTTTGGGGATCATGTCCTGGTGAGTGAGGCCTTTATTCCCACTGGGTCTCACTGTCAGGGTTGCCAGGGCTAATTTTCAAAGCCAGCCAAAGTCGGGTACAAAACCAGCCCAAAACTAACCAAGAGGCACTGGTGTCCTAGTGACACGAAACGCGTCAGGCGAGAGATGACTATATATTAAAGCTTCAATTTTTAATTCACTATTTTTCTGGTCTGATCAATTACGTGAGTTTGCCAGTGTGCCCGGCACCAACATTTATGTTTTTTTCTATAGGGATTGTCCTCTCCCTTGAGCTGAGGGCCTGGGGCTGGAGCACCTGGGCCACATCTTTGGTGAGTGATTCTACTACATCTGCCTTATGCTTGAAAACTTATTGGTTCAAGATAAAGTCAGCTACAAAACCAGCCCAAAACTAACCAAAAGGCACTTCAAAAGTAGCCCAAAAAAAACCACAATATGTGCAGTGAAAAAAAAGTCTAAAAAAATAAATAAATGAATATATGTGATAATACAGCTTTTTCAAATTTTCACTGATTTGCAAATTTATGAATTAAAATGGGACAGATTCGCCCATCACCAGGGGAGTAACTACAGAGGGGGGCCCAGGAGATTTAGGGGCCCCATAAGGCCCTAATACATATAGAATTTCAATAAATATTGGTAAAACAGCTCAATCTCTAGACATTTTGGTGGCCAGCTGATTTTTGCCCCAAAATTGTCTGAAATTGAGGAAAGTCACCTCAGAATGCTTAAGAGGGATGGGAGACTGGGGTACAGAACCCAAAATTTGGTAACACCCGAATTCTACAAATGTCAGTCCCATTGCATGCTGGGTATTATAGTCTTACATTAAACTTGGCAGTCGGCAAAAACTACAGTACCCAAGATGCATTGAGAGATGTAGTATTGGCACATTAGGGCAACAAAACATTTTGGCTGGTTTCCAAAGTACAAACCAGCCAAAGGCCCAAAAAGTAGCCCAAATCTGTACCTTGGCTAGTTTGTACTTTCAAAACCTGCCTGGGCTTTAAATTAGTAGCCCAATTTGGAGGGAAAACTGCCAACCTGGCAACCGTGCTCATTGTACTGGGTGCACTATCCATGGGGTGCAGAGAGTGGGGATACAAGGCAGACCCCATACAGTGCCCTATTCTTCCCTGACTTGTGTTACTGGTGCTATACTGCGCCTGTGTCTTAAAGGGCTGCTTCACCTTTAAATTCACTTTTACTATCTTATAGATTGGCCTATTCCTAGCAACATTGCAATTGGCCTATTTTTTATTAGTTTTTTAAATTGTTTGCCTTCTTCTTCTTCTGACCCTTTCCAACTTTCAAACAGCAGCTAGGGTTGCTACCTGGCCGGTATTTTGCCGACCCAGCAGGTGAAAATGATGGTTGATCCCAATGTTACAATAGGGGAAAAATATAAATATATAGGAAGGCCAGTATTTTTTTCCAGAAAAGGTGGCAACCCTAACAGCAGCACGAAATGATTGGTCCATGAGGCTACAAATGTGTTGTTATTGCTACTTGTATTATTTATATTCCTATTCAACCCTCTCCAGATATTCCAGTCTCTTATTCAAATCAATGCATGGTTGCTAGGGTAAGTAAAACCCTAGCAACCAACTAGCTGCTGAAATACCAAACTGGAGAGTTGTTGGCCAAAAAAAATGAAATAACTTACAAAGCCATAAAAAGACCAATTGCAAATTATCTTAGACTGTCAATGTCTAAATCAAACAATAAATCAATTTAAATGTGACCCGTCCCTTTAAAAGTATGCGATAATAAATATAATGAGTGCAGCACATATAGGGAGTCTGCAGCCCACACTGCCCTGATTATGCTGGCTCTGATTATCCTGGCTCGGGCAGCTCTTACAAGCCCCCCATTTGAAAGAAGGAGAGTCAGAAGAAGAAGATAAATAATTAAAAAAATTAACAACAATGATATCATTTGGAAAGTTGCTTAGAACTGGCCATTCCTTAACATACTAAAATTAACTTAAAGGAGAACTAAACCCTTAATGATAAAAAAACCCTACCCCCCACCCTATATAGACCCCCTCCCTGCCCTGCTCCCCCCCCAACCCTGGGTAAATGCACCTAACTTTTTACTTACCCCGCGGTGCAGATTCAGGGCATTGAAGTTCACAGGCGCCATCTTCCAGCACTTCAGTAATCCTCGGAATGAGAGCGGTGTATCGGTGCAGTTGGAGCAATCTTCCGTTTCGCAGCAACTGCGCATGCTCCAAAAGTCACGGAAATTGCTGAAGTGAAGGGAGAAGACCCGAAGATTACCCAAGTGCTGGAAGATGGCGCCTGTGAACTCTGATGCCCTGAATCTGCACCGAGGGGTAAGTAAAGAGTTAGGGGCATTTATCAGGGGTAGCAGCTAGACTGGGGGAGCAGGGCGGGAGGTCTATGTAGCGTAGGGGGGGGTAGGGATTTTTTTCATTAAGGGTTTTAGTTCTCCTTTAAAGGCGAACCACCCCTTTGAATAAATGTGAACAACCCCTAGGCAGAAAGGCAGAAGAAACCCCTAGAAGAAGAAGGTAAATAATTTAGAGACTATCAAAAGAAAAAAATGAAGACCAATCGAAACATTGCTTAGGTTGGCCATTCCATAACCCACTAAAAGTTAACTTTAAAGCGGTTGTTCACCTTCCAAACACTTTTTCAGTTGTTTTCAGATTGTTCACCAGAAATAAAGACTTTTTTCAATTACTTTCCACTATTTATTTTTTACTGTTTTTCCGAAATCTAAGTTTGAAGTTGAAAGTTCATGTCTCTGGCAGCTCAGTAATTCAGGTGCAGACTCTGGGCTGTTACAATTTCACAACATTTAGTTGATCCATTTCTCAGCAGCATCTCTGGAGTATCAGCAACTATTGTATCAATTCTAACAGCTGCCTGTAATGAAACCCAGAGATTCTGCTCAGCAGGGACAAAGATAAGAAATGCATCAACTAAATTGAGCATTTTAGTTTACTGTCCCTGGGAAAACATTCTTTTTTCAAAACGCATCAGTTAATAGTGCTGCTCCAGCAGAATTCTGCACTGAAATCCATTTCTCAAAAGAGCAAACAGATTTTTTTATATTTAATTTTGAAATCTGACATAGGGCTACACATATTGTCAGATTCCCAGGTACCCCAGTCATGTTACTTGTGCCTGCACTTTAGGATGGAACTGCTTTCTGACAGGCTGTTGTTTCTCCTACTCAATGTAACTGACCTGGGTGGGACTTGGATTTTACTATTGAGTGCTGTTCTTAGATCTACCAGGCAGCTGTTATCTTGAGTTAGGGAGCTGCTATCCGGTTACCTTCCCATTGTTCTGTTGTTAGGCTTCTGGGGGAAAGGGAGGGGTGATATCACTCCAATTTGTTGTACATCAGTAAAGAGTGACTGAAGTTTATCACAGCACAAGTCAAATGACTGGGGGCACCTGGTAAACTGACACTATGTCTAGCCCCATTTTAGATTTCAAAATTAAATATAAAAAAATCTGTTTGCTCTTTTGAAAAATGGATTTCAGTGCAGAATTCTGCTGGAGCAGCACTATTAACTGATGCGTTTTGGGGGGAAAAAAGTTTCCCCATGACTGTATCCCTTTAACCTATTGGTTACCAGGCCTGCTGGGCAGAGGGTCCTGCCAAGAGGTTGAAACAAAGGGATTCTGGGAGTTGTAGTTTAACAGCAGCTGAAAGGTTGGTGTTGCAGTACACTTTAGTATGCAACAACTGGCTAAACCCTGATGGCATACAACAACGTAGGCCGATGAGCCAAATAGTTTATTCTAAGGCACAATTGGCAAGCTATGAAGTCCGTAAAGAACGTGGTTGTATGGGATGTGGCTCAGGCATATTGTATATATTCGAAGCCCTATGGCATCAAAGGTTAAACACCCCCACTATGGTCAGTATGTAGCCCGTCAGATACATGCCATGCACTCGTATTATCATGATCTGATTATTGCCAATACTATTACAATGGCTGATTCCCATCAGTTCTCATAGTGGTTTTGGTTGCTCTGCTTCTGATGAGCTTTCTCATAAATTTTTATTGATTTTCTTTAATCCAGTATAGAGTTCAAAAGATGGTTTAACAAAGAGACATCAACATGTGTATCGACATTGAATGTATCTTCCAGTACTGTACAACATAAAGTTTAGTCTCTGTTAACTGGCTATTTTCATAAAAGTCCTGTAACATCTGTACCATTAATTAACAGGGAGGGGGGAAGAAAAAAGAAAAAGAATACGGGGAAGTGGGGGAAAAGGGAAAAAGGTGAGGAAAGTAGTGCGAGTGTTCCGCTGTCTGCGTACATCAAAAAGGTATCGTTCCTTGCATAATCTGTGTGTGTGATACCTTATGTTGCAGTATTTGTCCCCGTCTGAAGTATTTCCAGGTGTTGGGCCCAGGGATGCCGCTCCAGCTCCCCCTTGTAGCTCCTGTCCAAAAGTCTGTCTCTTATGGATTCCCTGTTCCACCCATCCTCTAAAACATGTTCCATGGTCTGGGTTGCCGTTTATGCGTGTGGGGGTGTAGTACCACCAGAATATAAATTTGTATGCTCTTTCGTTAGAGACTGCACAGATAGATGTTGATTTTTTTTTGCCCGTATCCCATATGCATGACCAGGATTTTTCAGAGATTGTAAGGCCTAGGCCTTCCTCCCATTTTATCATATAGGGTTGGTGTATTTCTGTGGTGTCTGATGCTAAGCTTCTATATAGACTGGTGATCAGGTGTGTCGGCTATGATCGATTTTGACTAGGGATGCACCAAATCCAGGATTTGCTTCGGGATGCAGCCTTTTTCAGCAGGATTCGGATTCGGCCGTGTCCTTCTGCCTGGCCGAACCGAATCCCTTTGCATATGCAAATTAGGGGTGGGGAGGGAAATCTCGTGACTTTTTGTCACAAAACAAGGAAGTAAAAAATGTTTTCCCCTCCCCACCCCTAATTTGCATATGCAGATTCGGATTCGATTCGGTATTCGGACAAATCTTTTGCAAATGATTCGTGGGTTCGGCCGAATCCAAAATAGTGGATTCGGTGCATCCCTAATTTTGACAGATGGTTTCAAAAGATGTTAGCGTGTTCAGTGTCATACCATGGGCCCTCTTGTTTTGGCCTATTTCATGGTCATTCCCTATTTCTTTATGGGGAAAAATGCTTAATAAAGGGAGAATATTGTAAGTATATACTGTATAAAAGACTAGGAGAATAAAGAGGTTGAGTGAGTAGAGGATAAATAATAGATTGGAAATGTCTACTGTCTAAGGTTTTCTGATGGGCTCACGGTTTTAGGTTTTCTGGTGGGCCCCTGGCATCCCAGTACGACACTGAGCGTGTTGTTCGTTCTAGTTTTGAGTGCAGTTTCCACATAATGTCTGATTTGTAGATATCGAAAAAAGTGTGAGTGTGGGTGATCCTAATTTTCTTTACTTCGTAGAAACGTTATCACCGTCTGGCCTACAAGAAAGGGCATTGAGAGTGAGCATGTTTGCTGCTATCCATGGGGTGAAGTCTGTTGGGCTGCAGCCCGGTATGAAGTCTGTCTATTGTAAAAAATGGTCCTAAATCTGGAATCAGGAGCTTAGTTTAATTTTTAGGAATATTGCATCCCACAAATCTAGTGCTTGTTGTGATAGGGGTAGGATATCCAGGGAGGTAATTCTGGAAGCCTTTGGTCTAACTGTAGAGGGTTTGTAAAGTGATTCTCAATTTCCCAGCTTTCTCTAATCTTGTTACATTCCAATATTTACTTTCTTGGCTAAACTCAAAGAAATGGAAAAATTTATGTTTTTAGATTATGATGTGGCTTTTTATAAAATCTGGCCAAGACAGCCATTTCAGAGCGTACTGGAAGCTTATTGGCCCATGTATAAAGTTAAAATGATGGACAGCCCTATCAGTATGTCTGCATTGTACAGAAATCACAAGGGGGAAGGGGGTCTGCATAAAGACACATTGAGCTAATCTGATCGGCCAAAATATCTGTGTTAATAGGACTGACCCTGCCCTTCATTTCTTACAGCCATTCTACAGATTTTGTGTCCAAGTGGTACTATGAGGTATGTCCATGATCTGGGTACACAGATAATACTTGCCAATAATATTCTTTATTAGCTCCTACATATTCCCCAGTGCTGTGTAGAGATATTATATACATTTAGTCCCTGACCACAATCTAAGGTCCCTATCCCTGTTCCATTGGAGCTTACAATCTAAGGTTCATTTCATATTCCAATCAGTTTCTGTCCCAGGAGAGCTTACAATCTAAGGTCCCTATCACATTCCCATCAGTCCCTGTCCCAGCTGAGCTTACAATCTAAGGTCCCTATCACATTCCCATCAATCTTTGTCCGAGTGCAGCTTACAATTTTAGGTTCCTTTCACATTCTCATCAGCTCCTGTCCCAGTGGAGCTTACAATCTAAGGCCCCAATGACATTCCCATCAGTCCCTGTCCCAGTGGAAATTACAGTCTAAGGCCCCAATGAAATTCCCATCAGTCCCTGTCCCAGTGGAGCTTACAATCTAAGGTCCCAATGACTTTCCCATCAGTCCCTGCCCCAGTGGAGCTCACAATGTAAGGTCCCTATCACAGTCCCGCACACTAGGGCCAGTTTTATCAGTGGTCCATCACCTAGCTGCATGTATTTGGCGTGTGGGAAGAACACAGAGGCACCCACACTGGCATGGGCAGAACATACCCTCTCAATACAGATAGTGCCCTGACTGGTATGGAACCTAGGACTTAGTTATAAAGTAGGGTAGACAATCCCACACCCCAGCAATGCATAAACTCTGTATATCCCTTACATATTGAGAGGGAGCCCAGACATTCCTTTTGCAATATTGTACTTTTAATTGTAATGATAAATATAAAACCGTAAATTCCATGAATAGCAATTTTGTTCAGGTGCCCCCTGTTGCCCTGTCCTTTAACCAGCTAAGCGGAGATACCCAGCCCTAGCATACACATACACATTTAGTATATTCTTTAAATTGTACCATTTTCTGTGTAAAATATATATGGGCCCTTTAAAGGTGTGGGTCACCTTATAGAATTCCTAATTATAAGCTTTTCATTCCTTTTTTTTTTATATAGTTTTTGAACTATTTGCTGCCTTCTTCTGACTCTTCTTCCAGCTTCCAAATAGGGGTCACTGACCCCATCTAAAAAAAACAAATGCTCTGTAAGGCTTGTTATTGCTACTTTGTATTACTCCTCTTTCTATTCGGGCCTCTCCTAGTCTCTTATTCAAATGAATGCATGGTTGCTAGGGTAATTTGAACAAAAGCAACCAGATTGCTGAAACTGCAAACTGGAGAGCTGCTGAATAAAAAGCTAAATAACAAATAATACAAAATGAAAACCAATTGCAAATTGTCTTATTATACTAAAAGTTCATTTAAAGGTGAACAACCCCATTAAATCTGTACTGTCCCATCAATGGGTGACTTTTGATACATGGAATACGGTATTCTTGCTGCCTGCAGGCAACCTCAGAGTGGACGTTGGATTACCCGCCGTTCTTTGCGTGGTTTGAGCATGTGCTCGCCAAAGTGGTGCATTACGTTGACCTGGAGATGCTGAAGTTGGAGAATGTAAACTATGGCAGCCAGGAGACTGTCCTCTTCCAGAGGCTTTCTGTTATCATCACTGATCTCCTCTTCATCTATGCTGCCAGCCAGTAAGTGCCCTCCCTTCCTCGCTTCTCATTTAACCAGCAATAGGAACAGTAATGGGGAAATCCACCCTAGAGACCGTTTTTTTTGCAACGTGAAAGAAATGATCATTCTAAGCAGCTTCCCATTTTCAGTGGTTTTAACTTGTTTTAACTGTTTATATTCTCTGCTCTGCCGGATCTGGTAAACAATGTAGCAGACATGGACTTTTGCTACATTCTTGCGAGAGTCCGAATCAGATCGTATAAAAGGATAAACAATAGTATGTTATCTGGAAACCCATTATCAAGAACACTCCGAATTAGGGAAGACTGTCTCCCATAGACTCCTTTATAATAAAATAATCTCACATTTTTTAAATGATTTGCTTTTTCTGTGTAATAATAAAACAGTAGCTTGTACTTGATCCCAACTAAGATATAATTAATCTTTATTGGAAGCAAAATCAGCCTATTGGGTTTATTTAATATTTAAATGATTTTCTAGTAGACTTAAGGTATGAAGAACCAAATTACAGAAAGATCCGTGATCTGGAAACCCCCAGGTCCCGAGCATTCTGGATAACAGATCCCATACCCAAAAATTCAATAATATTTGAAGGGCAGACAATCTGACTTATATACCCATGCCCACTTTGCCCCCCTATGACATCACCAGTGGGGCAGTAACGCGCTCACCAGCAAGGAAGGGCATTGTTACTGGCAACGGCTCCAGGTATAGAGCATTGAAAAACGTCTTCTATCTGTACCCCCAGACTTTCCAGGGGTACAGTGTGAACTGTTTTGGCTCCAGTGGGGAGGGAGCATTCCAAAGGCAATAGGTGCCCATTAACCATCTGCTGAGTATTGAATTTGTTCTGAAAGCATATTATACATAAAGTATAGAGATATATATTATTATAATGAGCTCCGAGCCCAGGTTTCGATTCCCTCGAGTGGCCACTGCATGATCGTTTTTTTGCCCCTTCTGCTGTTTATCTGCTCACAGATGCTGTAAGTGTGTGAATGGGAGGAAGGATCGGAGGGATCTCATGCAGAAGCTTCGGCCTGTTGATTGTGGATCGTATCCTTTCCTTGGGTAAATGGTTCTGTTTCATAGGGGTCAATGTCCCCGGAGGCTGAATTGACTCACTGGGGGTCATTTTTAAAGTTTGCGCAGTGCATATTTTTTCGCAAATGGTTGTATTGCCCATGTTTTTTCCTGAACGCTAATATATCGCACTGCTCTGTCCGTCTTTCCTGTTTTTGCGAATTCGCATTGTGAATAAACTTACGCAAATGAGATGGGTGTTTGTTTGTGTGAGTGCACTCACTGTACGAAGTTGTTGTGTGCAGAAAAAGCGTTGTTTTGCAAATATTTTCTCCACCGCCAAAGTTGTGGCGTAATTCAAACGCAGAGGGTGCACCTAATATTTGCAGTTTTTGATATATTTAAAAAGCTTTTATAGACATTTGCCTTGTGAAAAAAAAAAATCGCAATTCTGTTTGCACACTCGTATTCAGCTTTATAAATGTAACTATGTGCAGGGCTAATATATTCACTGTGCGAACCAATCTGCCCTGCATGAAGTTTATTAATGAGCCCCACTGAGACTGATACATGTAACAAATGAGGGATTTAGTTTTTTTCCTAATTTAATCTCAGATATTCACCTCCAGTACAATGGGTTCCTCTCGGGCATCATGCTGCTCTCCATAACAGTCAGGGAATCATACCCACTCATCAGGATTTAGCCTTTCAGCAGAATTCGACCAAATCCTGGTGCCTGGCCAAACTGAATCCTAATTTGCATATTTTAGAAACTGGAAGGGAAATCATGTGTCTTCATCATAAAACAAGGAAGCAAAAACAATTTTCCCTACTTTTTCCTTTCCCACCTCTAATTTGCATATGAAAATTAGGATTTGGTTCGGTATTCTGAAGGATTTGGATGAATCCCAAATAGTGGATTTGGTTCATCCCTATTAGAAAGCCACTCCATGTTTAGTGTGGCCATGTCTAGGAGATGCTTCGCTCTTTATATAGAAGGGTTAAAATATCTATCACCTTGCACGTTTGATTGAACCCCAAAAGACACAGAGATTATTATCTAATATTTGAGCTCACATTACTATATGCACGCTAATTTTAACTTCTCTAGAGGAACCTGCCATCAGTGATCTTCAGCCTGTGGCCCTTGGCTCCTGATAATCTTCCTGCTTGCCTAGGGAACAGCGCCCAGAAATAGCTGGCAAAATCTAGCACTTCTATGGTTTATTTAGAGAAACGTTGCACAGTTGATGTACATTAAAGGAGAACTAAACCCTAAAAATGAATGTGGCTAAAAATGGCATATTTTATATAGTGAACTCATTGCACCAGCCTAAAGTTTCAGCTTGTCAATAGCAGCAATGATCCAGGACTTCAAACTTGTCACAGGGGGTCACCATCTTGGAAAGTGTCTGTGACACTCACATGCTCAGTGGGCTCTGATTGGCTGTTGAGAAGCTAAGCTTAGGGCTCGTCACTAATTATCCAGCAGAAAATGAGCTTCCCCTGTAATATAAGCTGATGCTACAGGTTTGCTGATTATTAAATTCTGATGCAATTTCACTGGTTTCTGTGCTGCCATGTAGTAATTATCTGTATTAATTACTAATCAGCCTTATATTGTGACATTTCTATTCTATGTGTACTGTATATTGTGAGTGGGTCCCTAAGCTCAGTAAGTGACAGCAGCACAGAGCATGTGCAGTGAATCAGCAGAAAAGAAGATGGGGAGCTACTGGGGCATCTTTGGAGACACAGATCTTTACTGCTAAAGGGCTGCCTACTTCTTTAGTTTCTGGTTTCGGTCGAATCCAAGCTATTTTTTATCAAGATTCAAACTTGGCCGAATCCAAGAGCCTGGCCAAAATAAATCCAATATTTAAAAAATTGAAGGTGCGCTCTTCATGGCTGTGACAGTGTAAGGGTATAGACACACATGCGTTTATAAGCATCGTTTTCGGGGAGTTTCACGGTGCAGTTTTTAAAAAAGCTTACCGCCTTCTAAGTATGCTAGTGTAAGTGCCATTGGCTAAACTTGAAACTGCTAAGTGTATTTACGCTGCCGACGGCTTTTTTAAAAACTGTGGTGCGTACCACCCTGAAAACGCTGCGTACTAATGTATGTGTGTTCATATCCTAAGTGTGCACTTCATGCATGCATTGGGTAGCCAGGCTTTTCTGGAGTAGAAGAAGGGTTCGGACTTGGTTTGGTATTTGCCCAAATCTATACCAGGGGATTTAAGGGGTTCGTCAGAACCATGAAAAGCAGCATTCAGTGCATCCCTAATAATGTTGCATCATATATTTTAGGGTTCTGCAGCAGCCCAAGGCCACAACAGCAATGATACCCTAATGATTATATATCTAAACCCATGGGATTTAGCTCTAGTAATTCTAGTTACAGCCGCAGCTCCCTGGAGTCCATGTTCTATAGAGTTTATATAGAGCTGCTTTATGTCCTAAGCAATTGAGTTGTGCTGAACCAGAGCCCTTACTTTTTAGGTTCCCCGTCCAATTCTTTGGACTCCCTGCAGACGGGTTGATCAGTACTGATGTCAGATTGGATAGTTCTTGGGTATAAATGTGGTTAATTATTTATTTTACACATTGGAAATATTTCTTGCAGAAGAGAGTTATGGAAAGCGCCTTCCTTTTTGCCGTCCTTCTCAATTTCAAGCACATCTACCTCTATGTTGCCCCGGCATACGGGATCTACGGGAATAATCCAGGTGAATGGAAACGTTGGCTTGTTCTCGTCTCATAAAGCATGACTCTCATCGCAGCAATAAAACCGCTGTCCATTTGTGTTTTGCTGCAGATGGATCCGTTCGCTGGAGAAGCCTCAGCTGCCTGCGACTTGTCTCTCTGGGACTGACAGTTTGCTTGGTGTTTGCGCTCTCCTTTGGACCCTTTGTGTACCTGGTACTTTAACTCTGCCCCAGATTTCTGATTTACTGCTGCTAAACCCTGTGCTCTCACATTGGGACATTTAAGCTGATGTAACACAATTGAATTGTTCCTCTTCAAAGTGAAAATATATTGTTTTGTTTTCTAGGGCCAACTGCCTCAACTGCTGTCTCGGCTTTTCCCTTTCAAAAGAGGCCTCTGTCACGTATACTGGGCACCGAATTTCTGGGCACTGTACAATGGGGCTGATTAAGCGCTGTCCATTATTGTCCATTATTGTACTACTTTAAATTATTAATGCAGAATGTTATGTCAGTAAAGAACCAATAAATATCCTACCGTGCCTACATCATTTAGTGTATAGATCCTGTGAACTAAAATTATTAAAAGGGCATTTCATCTTTAAATTAACTTTTAGTATGACGTAGAGAGTGATATTCCGAGGAAATATTCAATTGGTTTTAATTTTTTATTATTTGTGGTTTTTGAGTCATTTAGCTTTTTATTCGGCAGCTCTCCAGTTTGCAGTTTCAGCAATCTGGTTGCTAGAGTCGAAATTACCCTAGCAATTGATTTGAATAAGTGACTGGAATATGAATAGGAGAGGCCTGACTAAAAAGATAAATAATAAAAAGTAAAAGTAGCAATAACAATTCGTTTGTAGCCTTACAGAGCATTTGTTTTTTAGATGGGGTCAGCGACCTCCATTTGAAAGCTGGAATGCAAACAATTTAAAAACTGTAAAAAGGAAAACACGAAGACCAATTGAAAAGTTGCTTAGAATTAGCCATTCTATAATATACAAAACGTTAATGTAGGTGAACCATCCCTTTAAAAGAGAACTAAAGCCTTACTAAAGAAGTAGCTAGAAATGTTGTACATGATGTTTTGTGCTTCTGTACCAGCCCAAGGCAACCACGGCCCTTTAGCAGTAAAGATCTGTGTCTCCAAAGATGCCCCAGTAGCTCCCCATCTTCTTTTCTGCTGATTCACTGCACATGCTCTGTGCTGCTGTCTCTTACTGAGCTTAGGGACCCACTCACAATATACAGTACACATAGAATAGAAATGTCACAATATAAGGCTGATTAGTAATTAATACACATAATTACTACATGGCAGCACAGAAACCAGTGCAATTAGCATCAGAATTTAATAATCAGCAAACCTGTAGCATCAGCTTATATTACAGGGGAAGCTCATTTTCTGCTGGATAATTAGTGACGAGCCCTAAGCTTAGCTTCTCAACAGCCAATCAGAGCCCACTGAGCATGTGAGTGTCACAGACACTTTCCAAGATGGTGACCCCCTGTGACAAGTCTGAAGTCCTGGATCATTGCTGCTATTGACAAGCTGAAACTTTAGCCTCGTGCAATAAGTTCACTATATAAAATATGACATTTTTAGATTCATTTTTAGGGTTTATTTCTCCTTTAACCCTTTTGAACCATCCAAGAGGGATTTTATCAGCAAAGTATTTTTGCTTGGTTTGATGTAACTAGGGCTGTGGGTAAAGTTGCTGTGCGTGTGATCCTGTGCTTCTGTGCATTACAGGTGTATAGCTGCTGGATCCGGCCAGTATCCATACTGGGACAATGGCGACGGAATTGGTCCAGGAGTTTGAGCACATCCTTCTTCCCTCAGTTACACCAATGGCAACGCTAGTCTGTACCCTGATCTCCATACTGGTAAGGGACTGAATGGGGCAGTTCTGTAATAATAGGGGATGTGCTTGAATAGTTATTTTGCCAGACCTGCATGTATGTGCCCATTGATGTGCAGACATGGCTGTCTGTTTGTCATGCATAAGTGATGAGGGAAATATCCTGCAGGCCAAGGAGAGTATTAGACTGTGGATGATGTTTCCAGACTCAGACCTTATGCAGAACTCTCCGATGCTCCACACTGGGCCCTGGGAGCTGCCTGGATCAGATACAGGTGGGCTCAGTTGCTGCCAGCTCTGCGGATGCTCCATCTACAGTATATAAACATATACCAACAGGCAGCACAGAGTTAAAGTCCAGGGGTAGCCTGGGTTAAGGGGACAGCAGGGTTCCAGGCATCGGTAAAGTTTAAGATTAAACGCTGCATTCATACAAGACTAAACCCATATGTAATGAAAGGCAATACATTTGCCCAAGAGCAGTAACCCATAAGAACCAATAAGATACAAGGGAAAGTTGTGCTCACCACTAATTTTGAAAACCATTAGGCGGGGGTGCAATGAGGTTGTGACCACAAAATACATATAGTCAACTACAAGAGGTCGTCTGTACTCAACCCATTATCAATATATTTAAGACATTTTGTGCATTCTGCTACTAAAAATGCCTTACCCTTTAAACAACACAGGGATTGTTTGTCCATATATTGCAATATATTTAAGCTGACAACTACGTCAAGTCATCCCATATCTGGCCAGTCCTACGCTTAGTTTTCATCTGATTCATTAAGAATTCTATTGCTTCATTATACATTTTACAAAGGGACTAAGTTTTACCTGCAACTTAACTTGCTGCTTTCAAAGTAAAACTCCCAAACTTGGCTGCCCTTTTATTAGACACCAGTGGGATCACCTGACTATAGCTGGGAAGGGTGGGAGCTACAACATGGAGATGGTCACTGCTCCTGTATAACTATAAAAAACAAGAGAACGTAGTTGGCCAGCTTAAATATATTGCAATATATGGACAAACAATCCCTGTGTTGTTTAAAGGGTAAGGCATTTTTCAGTAGCAGTAGCACAAAATGTCTCTGTCTTCAATATATTGATAATGGGTTGAGTGCAGAGGACTCTTGTATTTATCGAAGAAACAATAAGATGTTTGCTTTTAAACAGGTGACCAGTATATGCTACCTGCTGATACTTGCTATGAGTAGGGTTGCCACCTTTTCTGGAAAAATATACCAGCCTTCCTATATATTTTTTTTCCCTATTAATAACATTGGGATCAACCATCATTTGTACTGGCCAGGCCGGTAAAATACCGGCCAGGTGGTAACCCTAGCTATGAGTTGCTGCTCCAAAGCAAACTTAGTGCTTTTTACTACATAACCCCTTACCCTAGAGCATTGATCCCCAACCAGTGGATCATGAGTAACATGTTCTTCACCAACCCCTTGGATGTTGCTCCCAATGGCCTCAAAGCAGGAGATTATTTTTAAATTCCAGGCTTGGAGGCAAGTTTTGGTTGTATAAAAACCAGGTGTACTGCCAAACAGAGTCTCCTGTTGGCTGCTAGTCCACATAGGGGCTACCAATAGCCAATCACAGCACTTATTTGGCACCCCCGGAATCTTTTGTATACTTGTGTTGCTCCCAAACTCTTTTTACATTTGAAAGTGACTCACAGGAAAAAAAGTTTGGGGAGCCCTGCCCTAGAGAACACAACATGGCACACTTTAACATTGCGTAGCTGAATCTTCCCACCTGGGCTCTGCCATCATCATGCTCTCCTGTGATCTTGTCATAGTTTCACACTCCCAAAATGTAAGTATTTACTATTCCCCATGCTGTGTTTTGTTTTCCCCCAGCCCTCGGTGTTCCGATTATGGCGCAAGCCTCAAGGCCCCAATGGTTTCCTTCGCTGCTTAATTCTCTGCGCTCTGGGGTCCTTCATGTTCGGTTGGCACGTTCATTAGAAAGCCATCCTCCTGGCAACTCTCCCATTAAGGTAAGGGATAGCGACAATAGCTTCAGTAACAATCTGGTGACATTTTTGAACCGGAGGAGAGGTAGAAATAGGAAGACGTGCTACAAAAACTAACTGAATCCAAAATGGCATTGGGAGAATCAAGGTAATGCCAGCTTCGTCAATATTCTGACTGGCACAGATTTGATTCTCTTAAATTATGTATCGCCCCAGCTTTCTGCATGATACTTTTCCTTTATGAATAATTTATGGTTGAAGAGAAGGGCTCTGCTGATATATGTATTTGTTTAACTTGGCAGCATCTTGTCTGTGACCAGTGCAAAGAATGCTGGGATATTCTTGGTTCTCGCCGGACACTTCTCGCTCTTTGCTCTGCTCTTCACAGCACCAGGTATGGGCCTTCACCCCAATGTTTCTATATATCTGTAACCTTGTTATGAGCTAAGGGGCCCAGTCTGAAGGTCAGTTAGGGGGAGATTTGGGGTGAGTGCTTATTTGTACCCTGGGTACCCCTGGAACTTTAGCAGGATGACTGTTACTCAAATGTTTCTATATATCTGTAACCTTGTTATGAGCTAAGGGGGCCCAGTCTGAAGGTCAGTTAGGGGGAGATTTGGGGTGAGTGTTTATTTGTACCCTGGGTACCCCTGGAACTATAGCAGGGTGACTGTTCCCCAATGTTTCTATATATCTGTAACATTGTTATGATCTAAGGGGGCCCAGTCTGTAGGCCAGTTAGGGGGAGATTTGGGGTGAGTGCTTATTTGTACCCTGGGTACCCCTGGAACTATAGCAGGGTGACTGTTACCCCAATGTTTCTATATATCTGTAACCTTGTTATGAGCTAAGGGGCCCCAGCATGAAGGCCAGTTAGGGGGAGATTTGGGGTGAGTGTTTATTTGTACCCTGGGTACCACTGGAACTATAGCAGGGTGACTGTTACCCCAATGTTTCTATATATCTGTAACCTTGTTATGAGCTAAGGGGGCCCAGTCTGAAGGTCAGTTAGGGGGAGATTTGGGGTGATTGCTTATTTGTGCCCTGGGTACCCCTGGAACTATAGCAGGGTGACTGTTACCCCAATGTTTATATATCTGTAACCTTTTTATGAGCTAAGGGGATCCATTGTTGAGTTTAAAAAGAGAATAAAGCTACATAATGGAGGTAATGGAGGGGGGGGGTGAAGACAGAAATGTGTTGACTGCTTTGGTCTTTTTTTTTTCTTTTTTTTCAGAACTACCAATTAAGGTGCTGCTGATGTTGATTTACACTGTATTTAGCATCTCATCCCTGAAAGCCATGTTTCTGTAAGATGAATGAGCAGAATGCGCTTGTCTGTGTAGATGAAGCAAAACCTTAGTAGAATGAGCAGACCAGGCTGCCCACCACTAATCACTGATCCCTTCCTTTTCACATTTATTATTTTTACATAATATCCCCCTGTTTCCTTCCAGGAGAGAGAGGGCTGAGCTGGGCTGAGACGCTCTACCTGTGTGGCTGGTGCCTCTGGGTTCATTTTGTGAAGTTATTTATCCTCTGACCTCCTGGAACCAGCACCTCCCGTTTGTGCCCCTGCTCCTCACCTCTGTGTATTGTGCTGTTGGGGTCACCTATTCTTGGGTCAGACTTTTCATTTCAGACATTTCAGCACTTGCCGACTCTCCATCTGCCAAACAAAAGAAAACCCAATAAAAAACCCCAATTGTCAGACAGCCGGGCCACTCGGGATGCGCACCTTGTAACCTTTTATACCTTAAATATTTTTGTCCTAAATAAAATATTTTTGTTGTAAAAAAAAAAAAAAGTAATTTTAATGGCTCAGTGCAAGTAATGGATTTGTAATAGAAGATACATCATTTCATGATTAGTATTCAACACAGTAAATTGCTGTCTACAACTGTCTCGTCTGCATTGGCTCTTAACTAAAATATATAAAACCTCTGAGGCCTCCATGTTCTCCATAGGGATACGGGGAACCCAGGATTTTTCTTGGGATTCTATTCTTATGAAAGACACATGATATCAGTATCCAGTGAGGAAGATCCGCACATCTCTTACTGGGATGCGGGAAGTCTGCAGATATTGAGTTTGTATAACTACATGTATAAGGGTAGGACTCCACGGACGATTCCGCCGTGATCCGACGCGCTACGCAAAGACGCAGGCGTCACGCTGGATGCAACGGAAATAAGGTAAGTAATGCTATTGTCGGATCATGTCGCATTGTTGGTGCACGCGCCACGACTGTCGGATGAAGACGCATCGTATAGAATCCGACAGTCATGTTGCATCAACGCTGCGACACGATCCAACTATAGCATTACTTACTTTATTTCTGTCGGCCCAAACAGCCCCCTAAATAGTAACTGTCTATGGCATCTTACAGCAGTCCCTCTTGCATTTGCCAGAACCAAAAGATTGCCAGTCCATGTTTCATGTTCTTACGCACGCAGACATGGGGAGAACTTACACACTCCTTGCATATAGTGCCCTGGCTGGTATTGAACTCAGGAACCCAGTGCTGCAATGCTATAATCTAATCTGCACCACTGGGGTGTAAATTCTGCATAATTAAAGGGGTTGTTCACCTTCTAATGAAAGTATGATACAGAGAGGGATATTCTGAGACAATACACAGGATACAGGATACACAGTAGATAACAGACAAGTACTACTATAGTTCATATAAAGAAGCTGCTGTGTAGCCATGGGGGCAGCCATTCAAGCACAGGATACACAGTAGATAACAGATAAGTACTACTATAGTTTATATAAACAAGCTGCTGTGTAGCCATGGGGGCAGCCATTCAAGCACAGGATACACAGTAGATAACAGATAAGTACTACTATAGTTCATATAAAGAAGCTGCTGTGTAGCCATTGGGGCAGCCATTCAAGCACAGGATACACAGTAGATAACAGATAAGTACTACTATAGTTTATATAAACAATCTGCTGTGTAGCCATGGGGGCAGCCATTCAAGCACAGGATACACAGTAGATAACAGATAAGTACTACTATAGTTTATATAAACAAGCTGCTGTGTAGCCATGGGGGCAGCCATTTACATTTTGTGTTTATTGTTTAATATGCATTGCTGTTTCTAGATTGTTCCTACATAGTACTAAAAATCATTCACTGCAATGTACCCCAGATTATTCCAGGCAGGGCCGCAATCAGAAATCACAGCACATTTTCTGGGCCCCCTGGTCCCCACCCATCCCACACCACAGTAAAAAGTCCACATCAGTGACAAAAAACGGTAAACCCCCCTCACTCACAAGTGTTACTGGTGGTCAGGGCCCCCTTATAATTTGAAAAAAAAAACAACTATTGGCACCAGGGCCCCAATAAAAGTTTTTTTTTTTTTTAAAAAAAACAAAACATTGGTGGTTAGGACCCACCTACAAAATAAAAAAAATCATTGCTGGTTAGGGCCCCCCCCCCATAAATAGAAATAAAAAATTGCACCAGGGCCCCCCATAAAAGTTTTTACAAAAACATTGGTGGTCAGGGCCCCCTACAAGTTTAAAAAAAACATTGATGGGAGGGGCCTATAGACTATTGTATTGACTTACCTGAAACCCAGGGCTGGTGCTCTTATCATCAGAAAACGGCATCACTCCGTGGTGCTCACTGGTATAACCCTGGGCCGGTGCAGTTTTCTGCTGATAGGAGCACTGGCCTGGGGTTTCAGGCAAGTCAATACAATCACTTTAGGGGTCTAACATTTGGCACCCCCGAGTGCAAACATATTTTCTTTCTGCTTTAAAAAAATAAAAAATCACACATTGGTGTTCAGTAGAATTGAACTCGAGGCTTCAGGACTTCAACTTAATTTATTTTCGTGACTTCGGGTCTTTTCACCTCTTTAGAACTTCGGCTGTTCAGCTTTTCAGTTCTTCGGCAGTTCAGGATTTCGGAAGAGGTGGCACGGCTTTGGCGCTGTCAAGGGCGGCCCGGTTCTTTCAAAAAGTGCAGCATAGCCGGGCCCCCCTTAAGGCCCAGGCCCGGTACAGGAGTACCCCCTGTGCCTCCCTGATGGTGGCCCTGATTCCAGGCCAGAGAGCTTACAATCTAAGCCATAGGGCAGTAATACACAGGTAGAATGTGACTTGCCCAATACTGCGCCAACATAATGTCAGAACTGAACCATGGACCCCATGATGTAAGGACCTCAGAATATCCCTCTCTACATCATACTAAAAGTTATCTCATAGATGAAAAACCCCTTTAAATTAAATAAAATTTCTATATTGAGGCTGGAGGCTAAAAAATACCCTGCAAGATACAACCATACAACAGTGATTGTAACCCCCTGCAGCACATATTAATCAGTAACTGTACTACCCACATCTTTATATTTACTTCTAGAACCTCTGCTGATACCAGACTACAACTCCCAGCATCCCCCATGGGTGTGTATTGATTCTACCTTCTTTCCATGACAATTTAATCCTTTTCCATTTAAAGAGAGAATTATATTTTTATTTATTTATTTTTTAAAAAAACACATCACCTGTGTGAGTGTGTAAATCTCACAGTAGAAGAAGGCTGAGCACTTCCGCTGGGAGTCAGACACTCCCCTTACTACACCTGTTAGACTGGGAGGATCAGGAGGGAGGGGGAGAGTCGGTAGAAAATCCTGCTGCAGCTGAAGGGAAGGGTTTGTTTCTGTACTAAGAGAGTCTGAGTATTTACTGGCAGTGCCCGGCGGAGAGAGGGGAATCTGCTAATATGAGTGTGTCTGGGAAACAGCTGAGCAGCAGTTCACAGGGTGTAAGTATCAGTCTGAGCAGTGTCTGTTCCCTCTCACTGTAGTCTTATATGTAGGTGGATGGGGTGAGTTACCCGGGGCTATCAGATCACTGGAAATCAGAGGACTTGTGTATAAGGAGACACAAAGCCTGGGGGGGGTAGAATACCCCCCTAGTTATTAACAAATCTGCCTGTTAGTGTTTCCAATTCGCCTTTATAAGACTGGATATTCTGTGCTGGGTTACCATTTAGAAGCATGCTGCAGACTGCAAAGCTTTCTGTGCAGCCACGCAGTTGCATTGAAATGACTATTAATGGGTACAGAGAATAAATCTGCAGCTATACCCAGTCTCAACGAGCGCCAGGTTTTAAATTCCAATCCCTCCTTGTAAGTGCTTCAAGGCAACTGGAGATGCGACTGAATGGGGGAGGCTTTGTAATATCTTCCTCAGGGCTCCTACACACGGGCGGTTTTTCCCTGCTCTCCCCTGTGTTGCACTTTCTTCGGGTTCAGCCGCAGGGGAGCGCAGGAGTAGACGCCACTCAATTATTGTGAAGGGGGCAGTACTCACACAATCTCGATAAGTATGAAAATGATTTTCTTTTTTTTTTTTTTTCATACCAGTACTCCGAGGCTTAAAATAATTTTTAAAGGATTAGGTCACCGTTAAATGAAATTTAAGTATGCTGTTGACAGGGATATTCTGAAGCAATTAGCTTTTTTCTCCAGCAGCTCTCCAACTTGGATTTTCAGCAGCTGTCTGGTTGCTAACATCCAATTTGCCCTAGCAACCAGGCAGTAGTTTGAGAGGTGAATAGGAGAGGGCCTGCATAGAAAGAGAAGTAATACAAACTGTAACGATAAAATTGTAGCCTTTTAAATTTTTGTTTGTTTGGCTGCCGGGGTCAGTGACCCCCATTTAAATATATATTTGATTGGAAAATAATAAATAAATAATCGGAAAACTATACTCCATCAGTATTTTAAGCAGGTGGAGAACCGCCCAATCATGGCCTGCATGGTCAGGGACTTCTCCCCGGCTGAAAAACATCAGCTGAGAATTTGTTCCATGTGCCACAGGCCTTAGATTACATTAAAGGGGTTGTTCACCTTTTACTTTAACATAGAGGGTGATATTCTGAGACAATCTGCAATTGGTTTTAATTTTTTATTATTTGTGGTTTTTGAGTTATTTAGCTTCTTATTCAGCAGCTCTCCAGTTTGCAGTTTCAGCAATCTGGTTGCTAGAGTCTCAATTCCCCTAGCAACCGTGCATTGATTTGAATAAGAGACTGGAATATGAATAGGAGAAGCCCGTATAGAAAGATGAGAAATAAAAAGTAGCAATAACAATACGCTTGTAGCCTTACAGAGCATTTGTTTTAAGATAGGGTCAGTGACTCCTGTTTGAAAGCTGGAAAAAGGCAAATAATTACTAAATTATAAAAAAGTAAATAATGAAGACCAACTGAAAAATTAGAACTGGTCATTATATAACACACTATGGGCCAAGAGCAGTAACACACAGCAACCAATCAGCAGGTAGGATTTACTGGGCACCTGTTTAAAAGCCCACATCTTATTGGTTGCTATGGGTTACTGCTACTGGGCAAACTTAGCACTTTTTATTGCATATGGGGGTAAAACTTTGTGAACCACCACTACAATGACTGTGGCTCTAGGGATACTCTGAAGAAACCAGTGCCCAACTGGGGTGCCAGGGACCACATGAAAACCGTAGACTAGAAATTATTTTTATTCTCGTCCCTTCTTTATTCCACTAGTCTCTTCTCTTAATCCCTTTACATACAATGATCTTTCCATCTCTCCGTTCCTATTCTTTCTACTCATACAGAAACGTCCATGGTAAGGGCATTAAAGGGGTGGTTCACCTTTACTGTAACTTTTAGTATGTTATATAATGGACAATTCTAAGCAACTTTTCAATTGGTTTTCATTACTTATTTTTTTTATGATTTTTAATTATTTCACATGCTCTCAAAGGCTACACATTCATTGCTATTGCTACTTTTTATTACTCCTCTTTCTATTCAGGCCTCTCCTATTCATATTCCAGTCTCTTATTCAAATCAGTTTTTGGTTGCTAGGATAATTTGGACCCTAGCAACCAGACTTCTGACTTTGCAAACTGGAGAGCTGCTAAATAAAAAAACTAAACAACTCAAAAACCACAAATAATAAAAAATGAAAACCCCCCCGGAGCGAACAAAACATTGGGACAACCAAATGTTGGAAATGAGGTGTTACCCTTAGGGTATGTCTTTGGGCAGGTAGGACAGGTGCTTCTCTCATCTTTTTACACATTCTTTGCTTCTGTTCTGGGGCCATAACATTAAATGCACTGGAATGTTCCATGTGAAAATGTAGGGTGGGGTGCAATTAGTATGAACTGGCAGTTGCTGCATCTCTCTGCCACAATGAGTAAGTGCAATGCTATTTTAACCCAGGTGCTTAGCTATTCATACTCAGTTGACTGTGCAAAGGGTAAATATTCCCACTGGAGAGAATTTTTGCAGATGTCAGAAAAAAGAATTATGCATAATTTAAAAAACAAGAAAGGTTATTTGCTGAGCGCCCGCATGTTCTCAGGAGGGGTGGGAAAACCAGTCGCTGCAGGATCTGACCCTCATTTACAGCCGGGTCCACCTGGCCTGCAGGGATACGCTTGGTTTCGGGACTTTGTAAGAGAGCTGGGCAGGTGGAGCTCATGCATGAGGCCAACACAGGGCTATCAACTTATTCTCTCAGAGCAAATATTATCCCTGTGCTGGGAATGGATGATCCAGGATACACCTGCACACACTAGTTCAAATACTTGGAAGGCAAACGGGATCCTCCCAGCCTTTTGTATTAGTTATTACCAGACCGAGGAATTGAATAGCAACTATGTTACTTTGTATGTTACATGTATGGTGTATGGCATTAAGCATTAACCTTCAGCTCTGGGCCCAGAGAGTATAATCCCACTGTTACTATAGGCACCATCTCTCCCTACTATACCTGCTATCCCACAGTCACACTCCCTTCCCAGAGTCTATTATCCACTGTTACTATAGACACCATCTCTCCCTACTATACCTGCTATCCCACAGTCACACTCCCTTCCCAGAGACTATTATCCCACTGTTACTATAGACACCATCTCTCCCTACTATACCTGCTATCCCACAGTCACACTCCCTTCCCACAGACTATTATCCACTGTTACTATAGACACCATCTCTCCCTACTATACCTGCTATCCCACAGTCACACTCCCTTCCTAGAGACTATTATCCACTGTTACTATAGACACCATCTCTCCCTACTATACCTGCTATCCCACAGTCACACTCCCTTCCCAGAGACTATTATCCCACTGTTACTATAGGCACCATCTCTCCCTACTATACCTGCTATCCCACAGTCACACTCCCTTCCCAGAGACTATTATCCACTGTTACTATAGGCACCATCTCTCCCTACTATACCTGCTATCCCACAGTCACACTCCCTTCCCAGAGACTATTATCCACTGTTACTATAGGCACCATTTCTCCCTACTATACCTGCTATCCCACAGTCACACTCACTTCTCAGAGACTATATCCTTGCTGATACTAGAGGTATATTATTGAGATTTCCATTCTAACCACAACTTCTGCCTTTCATGGACTCCTAGATAATATATTTCTCATTTACCTATCATTTACCTATTAAAAAGTTAGAATAACTGTGGGCCCTTAAAATAATTAAATGGACAGCTATGTTCTGATATACTTTTCTTTTCCTTGCAGCTGTCTCCAATTGTGCAGTTAAATATTGGTGGAGAGATCTACACAACAACACTAAACACTTTGAAGAAATGCACAGGATCCAAGCTCTTTGACTTGTTCAGTGGGCAGCCAAAACTTCGAACTGACTCCGAGGGCAGGTTTTTCATTGACAGAGATGGGAAATACTTCAGATACATCCTGGAATACCTAAGGACCAACCAGGTTCCCACTGAGTGTGTCAAGGAGGTGTACAAAGAGGCTCTGTTCTACGACATTGAGCGCCTAGTGAAAATACTGGAGGAGTCTCCAGTGATCTTTGGAGAGATTGTTGGAAGGAAGCAGTTCTTGGCTCGTGTGCCCAACTACAGCGAGAACATTGAAGTGATGATCCGTATTGCCAGGGCCGAAGTGGTGGCATCGCGTTACTCCAATGTCATAGTTTGTGTTGCAAGGACGGAGGATGATGTAGGCAAGTGCCATGATGCTTTCAACTCATTGCATTTGGACAAGGAATCTGTAGTAAAATTTGGGCCTTGGAAAGCCTCACCAGGGATCTCTGATCTGATGGACTGTATCAAAGCAGACATTGAGCAGAAAGGATACAATGTCACATACATGACTTACGTAGCAGACAAAGGATTCCTTACCAAGTCCTATGACTATTTCTACAAATTTGTTTTCACATGGTGGTAACAAAAATAATACATGCCCATCTACATATCTGGGCCAGATTGAGTTCTCTTTGCCTTTAGCAAAAAACTAACCAAATTCAAACTTTGTGCTCCATTTTAATCCAAATGAAGATATGCATTATGTATATGTATATATATATATATATATATATATATATATATATATATATATATATATATATATATATATATATATATATATATATATATATATATATATATATATATATATATATACATATACATATATACATATACATATATATATATATATATACATATATATATACATATATATATATACATATATATATATACATATATATATATATACATATATATATATACATATATATATATACATATATATATATACATATATATATATACATACACATATACACATATACACATATACACATATATTAAATTATGAGGCGGCAATGAAAGTAATGAGGAAAAGAAAAACTAGGGGAAGGGTAATAAGTGAAGGTGTAATGGTAATAAACTTACAAGATCAGTCCCTTGTGTCTCTGTTGTATTTCTGAAATTTGATATACTGCTGTTATTTGTGTAGGAAATATCTTGAAATATAAGGAGGTTTAGTGTTTTTAAAGACAAACCCTCAGCAATTTTTTTTTTTTTGTGTTTTTAGAGTTTGGCTAAAGGTCCAACAGGTTCGAGCCCACATCCTCAAGTCACAGTCAGAACCAGACTTCTTATGGTTTCCACCTGGCCGGTATTTGATTGGTCCAACCGCTAAATCATCAGCTAGGGCCAGGGCCGAAACCAGGACTTTACCTGCAACATAATTGCCAATATATTTCTAACACCCTATAAATCCCTCCTTTTCCTGACCCTCCCCTCTGACAGATTACCCCTTATATAGATAGGCCAGTCTGTTCCCTGTCCATTTCTTCACCCCCTGCCCATTTCCCCCTCCCACTCAACCCTGTTCGCTGCCCAGTTATGTCATCACCCTGCTCCTTGTTATGTCACCCCCCCCCCCAAGCTCCAACCCAAAGGCTGGTTTTAATCATGTAAAAAGGTGGTAACCCAAAATGTGACATGAGCTATTAGCATTATGTTTCTCTTGGACCATCTTCTATTCATTTCAAGTCTATCAGTCGAACCACTAGTGATGCCAGAGCATTTATAGTGATGCACAAAATATTTCGACAGGTTTCATCCAAAGAAAAAAAAAAAATGGGCATAGACACTAATGTACAGTTGTGCAAAGTTACTAACAAAAAACACCCATTGACATCAATGCCAATTCATTCTGAATAACTGAGAGATTGTTTTGTAGGGTGAGAATGAAGGCTCTTCTGAACATACTTGCAGAAATGACTACTTGTTGGACGGCAGCTTGGTCTTTAGCGTGAACTATTACGTTCTATCATTTGGATGATAACAAAATAAAGTTGTTTCAGTTTTGCAGTCTTTTCTACTGGTTAAATCTGTTTAGCCGGATTTTTTTGTTGTTTCTTGATTGTTACTGTACATTCCACAGTACAAGTGACATGGAGTGACCAGAAGCTAAAAATGTCTTTCGCTGGCCATTCTTCATGCTGTCATATTCACTCTTTTCTTTGGACTGAGTTATTAAAAGAATATTGTATAGGCCAATGAGACTCACTCACTGGGATATTGGGGGCAAGGGAAAATACCCATAGTACTTCTCACATCGACTAGACACAAAAATATATTAATGGTATGTATGCCAATAAATTTCCCTTATTTCTAACAATAGAGCACCCTGTTAGTATAATGTGATGCCACTTTGGCAGTCAATTTATTTGTATAATGTATTAACAAACATAGCATAAAGCCAAGATTGTTTTGCCCCCCGGTGTTCCTCATCTGTTGTTCAATGGCCCATTAAGTATCTCAGTCTTCTGGAACTTGAAGTTCACCTGACCCTGCTGGGGCTCAATGCCCTGTTGTAGCTGTTTAACCAATGTCAGATTGCACCGGGTGAAAAGGAGGCAATCCTACGCACTGATCTCTCCCTTATATATCCACCTTGAGGTGGGTAATATCAGACTAATCCGATCATGGGTCCTAGGGCTCAAAGATCGGATCACAACGAGAAGAAAACGGGCAGTTGGATCGAGGGCCAAATCATAGAGTTGGGAGCCTATGAGTAAGTGCACGAAACGTGTCAGGCAGTGCATCAGTATGTCCTAATAATGTTTTTTTCATTTTTATAATATTTGGGCTCCGTCTTCACTAAACAGTATGTCTTTCCCGATTTTTTCCTCTTGAAATTATTTATCTATGTACAACCCTTGGACCGGGGGTACTTTGGGATATGACTACTGTATTTTTCATAGGGATGTACAGAATCCAGGATTTGGATCTGAATCTGTCCGCAGCTCATATCTGCCCTAGGGTTGCCACGTGGCAGGTATTTTACCGGCCTGGACGGTAAAATTGATGGTTGATCCCAATGTTACTAATAGGGAATAAAGATAAATATATAGGAAGGTCAGTGATCCCAATGTTATTAATAGGGAATAAAGATAAATAAATAGGAAGGCCAGTGAAATGATCCCAATGTTATTAATAGGGAATAAAGATAATTAAATAGGAAGGTCAGTGATATGATCCCAATGTTATTAATAGGGAAATAAAGATAAATCTATAGGAAGGTCAGTGAATGATCCCAGTTATTAATAGGGAATAAAGATAAATATATAGGGAAGGCCAGTGATCCCAATGTTATTAATAGGGAATAAAGATAAATAAATAGGAAGGCCAGTGAAATGATCCCAATGTTATAATTAAAGATAAATAAATAGGAGGCAGTATCCCAATGTTATTAATAGAAAAAGATAAAATATAGGAAGGCCAGTGTGATCCCAATGTTATTAATGAATAAAGATAATAAATAGGAAATGATCCCAATGTTATTAATAGGGAATAAAGATAAATATATAGGAAGGCCATATGATCCCAATTTATTAATAGGAATAAAGATAATAAATAGGAAGGCCAAGTGAATGCCAATGTTATTAATAGGGAATAAAGATAATTAAATGAAGGCCAGTGATATGATCCCAATGTTATTAATAGGGAATAAAGATAAATATATAGGAAGGTCAGTGTGATCCCAATGTTATTAAAGGGAATAAAGATATAATATAGGAAGTCAGTGATATGATCCCAATGTTATTAATAGGAATAAAGATAAATATATAGGTAGGTCAGTGATCCCCCCAATAGATATGATCCCAATGTTATTAATAGGGAATAAAGATAAATATATAGGATGGTCAGTATTTTTGCAACCCTACTGCCCATGCCATGTCACATGTGATGTCTGGGGACATTTAGAGAGGAAGAGACACTTAATAGCAATGACTAAGTGGGATTCTATAAGATGCAGTTCCATGTTCCACCACATCATTCACGTCTTTAATATTCCATGGGGCACTTCTGAATACAAATGTCCTGAACACAATTTTTGCCCTACATTAAATACTATCCTGATTCCTCAAGCCATTTTGCTTGGTGGAGGACTGGAAGTATCTGCTAGGGTAGAGGGCACCACGGTGGAACGTACTATCCACACAAGACGCTGACCTCTATGGTTTGCATGCGGTCACGTGACGCATCTTTCTTTCCCTCCACAACAAACTTTATTTATACGAACAATTTATCGGTATGGCTAGTTCTGGATGAGCGAAAAGGCGGAGGCTAGTACGGTGGCCTAGGTGGGTTAAACCGGTGAAACAAATGGCGGCCCACTTGAAGAAACGCGTCTATGAGGAATTTACTAGAGTGGTGCAGGTGAGAAGAGAGCCGAGTAAACTGCCTCTGTTATATCGGGGCTGGTGTATGTGACCAGTGGCAGAACTACAACTCCCAGAATCCACAGCGCGTTAGATTAGAAGTGGGAGATATCGTTCTGATAGCAGATTGTGTGCTTGCCTTCCCACAGCCCAAGTTAAAGGAGAGAGGGGCCCTGGCAGTGTAGGAGCGACATTCACATCACCTGCTGCTGCATTATTAGTATTATTACTATTATTAGTATTATTATTATAAAAATTGTGTTGTGACTGCTGCTGCCTCCTTATAAATCAAGCACAACCACCAGACTCTGGCCTTCCAACAGCAATCAGGCCCCCCATCTTTCCTGTTTAACAGCCCCCCATATTTCAGAGTTAACTGGGCCCCAATAATTAACCTCTTGCTCACCTGGGAGTCTCTGAGCAGAGGGCTTGATTGCCACCTGGATGGAAAAATAATGTTTAACACATGGATCTTTTCTAAAAAAAAAAAAAAAAAGTGGGAACACTGGGGCCCTGTCAATAAGTAGAATGAAGGACCAATGACGAAATAATATGTCTAGTGAAAGAGTGATCACCCCTTGAGATCTACTCTGACCATTCCCTGATATACAAAAACCCAACGATCTGCCCAAACCTCCACCCACTCCCCATCACAACACCCAACTTTGAGGACCATATGAACCCTGGGCCCAGAGCAAATGCCCCTTTCCCTCCTATTCTATAACCATCCTTGTACCAACTATTGATATAATCAATAACACGAGTCCTCTTTCCTACAAAGAGCAAGCTCTGCATACGCCAGTTAGAGTGTGAGCTCTGTGGACCTTCCCTCTTGTTCCAGCAAGTACCTGTTATCTCTATTATCTATCACTTCTGCTTGTTATCAGCACTACCATGTTTGTCTGTCATTGATCTGAATAGTAATGGATCCTGTTGGTGCATTGGGGAATCAGGCACAGTGCAATTAACACATGGCAATTACCATTCAGATCAGTGGTGGGAGATTCCAAGTTTTTTGGCCCCACCCACAGATAACATTTTCAGCGCTGGGTACCCCAAAGCTTCCTGCCAGTACACTAACATGACCGTTCAATTGTGATTTGCAGCAGCAGCCGCTAGAGGAGCCCTCGGCCAAGAAGCTGCGATTGACAAAACCCAGCAAATCTGCGGCTCTCCACATCGACCTGTGCAAAGCCACTTCTCCAGCGGACGCCCTTCAGTACCTGCTGCAGTTTGCCCGCAAGCCCGTCGAAGCAGAGAGCGTGGAGGGAGTTGTGCGAATCCTCCTGGAACATTATTATAAGGTAGGGGAATACTGGTGGCACGTCTGTATTGCTGTTCACCTGCAGACACTTTATCCAGACAAAAAATACTTATTTCAAATACAGCTATGGGATCCCTTATCCGGAAACTGATATCCAGAAAGCTCCGAATTACAGAATGGCTGACTCCTATAGACTCCATTTTATCCAAATAATCAACATTTTTAAAAATGATTTCCTTTTCCTCTGTAATAATAAAACAGTCGCTTGTACTTGATCCCAACTAAGATATAATTAAACCTTATTGGAAGCAAAACCAGCCTATTGGGTTTATTTAATGTTTACATGATTTTCTAGTAGACTTAAGGTATGAAGATCCAAATTATGGAAAGATAGGTTATCCGGAAAGAACTAGGTCCTGAGCATTCTGGATAACATTCTGGTCCCATACCTGTACTTTCTATTTATAATCATTTTTTAAAGCATGCCTTCTGCCTACGCTAGGCCTCCCACAACTGCTACTCTTTAGATGTACATTAGGGGACATATAGACAGATGGGGGGGAATCTTATCCCATGGAAAATCTCCGCACACCAGGGGACGATTTCCTGGACAAGCATAATATCCAAGTCTATAGCTAGTTAGTATAGATATTGGTGTATATATATATATATATATATATATATATATAATAATATTATATATTATATATATTATATAAGACAGGACCGCCATCAGAAATTGCAGGCCCCATACGACAAAATTTCCTGGGCCCCCTGGGCTGTGCCCACCGCAAGCCCCACCTAGGTCCGCCTCCCCACCACACAGTAAAAAACAAAAAAATATTGGTGGCTAGGGTACCCACATGTTAATAAAAAGATATTGGTGGTCAGGGCCCCCCATAAAAAAACGTTTGTGGCCGAGGGCCCCCCATTGTAAAAATATTGGTGGCTAGGACCCCACATGAGAAAAAAAATTGGTGCCCCCCCCACACATTAGAAGAAAATTGGTGGCCAGGGCCCCTTAAATGTCCATGCCTTCCCGAAGTCAGCAGATGGGGGGCCTGGCTAATCAAGTAAGTGTGACATGGCCGGGGCCCCCCTTACCCTCGGGCCCCCTACAACTGTTCCCCCCTGTCCCCTCTGATGGCTGCCCTGTATATAGATATATATATAGTTATATATGTAAGTATATAGATAGGCCTGTATCAGTGAGTATATATGTGCACTGGGTTTCATTTGATGGACTTTAGTCTTTTGTCAATCCAACTTAACTATGTGTTTCTATAATGGAGTAACTAAAACACGAAATTTCAGACGGGCAAACTTTGACAGTATAAGGGCATCTCTGCAATATATTAAGTGGGAAATGCTTTTCACAGGGTTAAACACAGAACAAAAATGGGAAGTCTTTATAATAAAATCTACATGTCAGTATATTCCACTTGTAAACAAGGAACGTCGTTGCAAAGCAAAACCTTTTTGGTTCAATAGAAGCGTTGGTGTTGAGGTGGGTAAGAAAAGACGTGCTTTTAAGGCTTTCAAGTTAGCTGGTACAGCCGAAACATTTATAAGGTACAAGGAGGCCAATAAATCATGCAAAGAAGCTATAAGGCAAGCTAAAATTGATATGGAAAAGGATATTGCAGCAAGCCGTAATATAAATCCAAAATTATTTTTTAAATATGTTAATAGTTTTTTTTTTATTGGAAAACTCAAAACACTTTTAGCTCAGTGAGTATTTAAAGGGGTGGTTCACCTTTAAGTTCACTTTTAGTAGGTTACAGAATGGCTAATTCTTTTTTTTTTTTTTTGTATAACTTTTTATTTAACATTTTGACAGTCAAATGTTATATTTATCAGTTTGTTACATATTTTTGTGTTGAAGCTGCAAAGTTGCAATCTTTTTGTTTTCTAAAATGTAACAGCTTGTTTTATTCCAGACTGTGATATATAAAGCTAAATAAAATAAGATAGAATAAAAGAGAAAGGAAAGTAATGGGGGGGAAGGGTAGGACTCCCGCTGATCTGAAATGGCATTCCTCACAAGCTATAACATTTATAGATATATTTATCCTAACTGTCATACAGAATGGCTAATTCTAAGCAACTTTTCAATTTGGATGCATTATTTATTTTTTATAGTTTTTAAATTATTTTCCTTCATCTTCTGACTCTTTCCAGCTTTCAAATAGGGGTCACTGACCCCATCTAAAAAACAAATGCTCGGCAAGGCTACAAATGTATTGTTGTTGCTACTTTTTATTGCTCATCTTTCTATTCAGGCCTCTTCTATTCATATTTCAGTCTCTTATTCAAATAAATGCATGGTCACTAGGGTAATTTGCACCCTAGCAACCAGATGGCTGAAATTGCAAACTGGAGAACTGCTGAATAAAAAGCTAAATAACTCAAAAACCACAAATAATAAAAAATACCAATTGTCATAGAATATCACTCTCTACATTATACTAAAAGTTAATTTAAAGGTGAACAACCCCTTTAAAGGGGGTGTATAGGCCTGTCCTGTCTCTGGTGTGAGTCTGACAGCTCAGTAATTCAGGTGCAGATTCTGAACTGTTACAATTAATTTAGTTGATCCATTTCTCAGCAGCATCTCTGGAGTATCAGTAGCTATTGTATCAATTCTAACAGCTGCCTGTAATGAAACCAGAGATTCTGCTCAGCAGGGACAAAGATAAGAAATGTATCAACTAGATGTATCAATTTAGTTTACAGGGTTGGCGACCCCTCCTCCCAGATCCGCTCGACTTTCGGCCAGATATCGATCAGGGACGCCCGTCGGATGGCCCCACACACGGGCCAATAAGAGTCGCGGCTTTTATCGACCCATGTATGGGGGCCTTAAAGGGATACTGTCATGGGAAAAAAAAATTTTTTCAAAATGAATCAGTTAATAGTGCTGATCCAGCAGAATTCTGCACTGAAATCAATTTCTCAAAAGAGCAAACAGATTTTTTTATATTCAATTTTGATATCTGACATGGGGCTGGACATTTTGTCAATTTCCCAGCTGCCCCAAGTCATGTGACTTGTGCTCTGATAAACTTCAGTCACTCTTTACTGCTGTACTGCAAGTTGGAGTGATATCCCCCCCCCCTTCCCCCCCCAGCAGCCAAACAAAAGAACAATGGGAAGGTTACCAGATAGCAGCTCCCTAACACAAGATAACAGCTGCCTGGTAGATCTAAGAACAACACTCAATAGTAAAAACCCATGTCCCACTGAGACACATTCAGTTACATTGAGAAGGAAAACAGCAGCCTGCCAGAAAGCATTTCTCTCCTAAAGTGCAAGCACAAGTCACATGACCAGGGGCAGCTGGGAAATTGACAAAATGTCTAGCCCCATGTCAGATTTCAAAAATGAATATAAAAAAATCTGTTTGCTCTTTTGAGAAATGGATTTCAGTGCTGGAGCAGCACTATTAACTGATGCGTTTTGAAAAAAACATGTTTTCCAATGACAGGATCCCTTTAAGAATGTGAAAAATGACACTTTACACTTCAGTATTAGAAAAACAGTCAAACATAGATAATAGAAAGTAATTGGAAAAAGTCTTTATTTCTGGGGAACTATCTGAAAACAACTAGGTGTTTGAAAATGAACAACCCCTTTAAGGCTCATCAAGAGACCACCTTCTTTTTACCCTTATAGCCTCCAGCCAGCTGGAACAGCAAGTTAGACTGTATCATATCAAACAAGTCTTCAGCCTCCATGTTCTTTATGATCAGGGGCTTTGAATGAATTCACCACTGAAGGTAGATCATATGAATAGTTCTGCATGAAACCGTTTCTGTTCATTAAACTTTGCATTTCCTTTTATAAGGAGAATGATACGTCCGTCAGGCTGAAGATCGCTTCCCTGTTGGGCTTGTTATCCAAGACGGCTGGATTTTGCCCTGACTCAATAGTGGACGATGTGATTAATACTCTTCAGAATGAAAGTAAGTCATTCTGTCTCTCCCCCTAGCGCACAGCCTCCCTCAGTCTCATGGGATTTCATTATCTGTACAGACTAAACTGCTGATTGGGCTATAGGCTTCCAGATGTCTCTTCTGCTGCAGATGTTTAGCTACTCACTTTTAGGTTACTGCTCTGGTTTAAAAAAATAAGTGAATGCAAAATTAATGAGGGTGTTATTCTAAGCACTTTTGTGATGTACATTCATTATTTATTTTTTATCCCAAGATATTAAGGGATACATGTACTGTTAATATGAATGAATTTTGTTACAACAGCGCCACCTGCTGGTCAGTTTCCCACCAGTCTGACCACCAAGTAGTCAAGGAAGTTGTCAGGAGAAAGAAAGAGGCTGCTCTGATGTTCTTCTGCTTAGGGAAGATGCGAGAAAGGTTGCTAATTGTTTTCCTAAGCAGAAGAACATCAGAGCAGCCTCTTTCTTTCTCCTGACAACTTCCTTGACTACTTGGTGGTCAGACTGGTGGGAAACTGACCAGCAGGTGGCGCTGCTGTAACAATTCATTCCTATTAACAGTACTTATATCCCTTAATATCTCGGAATAAAAAATAAATAATGAATGAAGGTACATTGCAAAAGTACTTCTAGCCCCCCTCATCAATTTTACATTCACTTGTTTTTAAGGTTTACTTATCCTTGAATCGTGCTTTTATATTAGAAATCTGGGGAGATTTCTGGGCAAGTAAACCAGGTTCCGTGTCCTATGCAACCATCCAGCCTTAGTTGAATAATATGTTATAGGAAACTCTAGGCTTCCCCCAGTTCCTGGGCGCTCAACTGTTCATTCATTATTCCAATGATATGATGTACTACTCCCTAGTTCATTGTGCCCAACGTACGTGCTGTTTGTTATTCACTTCAATTACTTTTTAGAACACATTTCCCCCTATATTTAACTTGTTATTAATGTTGTGTTTAGCTAAATGTACATTTACAACCCAACATGGTACAGTTTTTCTTTCTTATTTCTCCCTTTAGAGTCACACCAGGTTCTGGCACAGTTGCTGGACACCTTGTTAGAGATTGGCCTCAAGCTCCTGGACATTGTTTCCCACAGGATGCGATTGGTGGATGTGGCTTGTAAGGTAACGCTTCATTAGATGTTGGGTTGTTAAAGGGGTACTTCACCTTTAAGTTGACTTTTAGTATGTTATATATTGTTGTCTTCCTGTCATACCTTTTTCCAGCTTTCAGGTGCTGGTCACTGATTCCGGCAACCAAAAAAACTTGCTCTCTGAGGCTCCATTTTTATTGTTCTCTTTCTATTCACCTTAGACCTGCACAGGTCTGTTTTAGCAGGCCTGCATCCATCCTTAACCGATTACCCCAAACCCGCTTACCTGCATTTTTTTCCCCATACTTGAACACCCAACCCGCATATGCGTTGCATAAACCTGAAGTAAAGCCATGGAAACAGGAAGTGATGTCAGGCCACGGCCGGTTTCATGGAGGAAGCATTATATTTAAATGTTTTTTAACCTCCCAAATGGCTGCCTACTTATTCCAAGCTGCAGCTTAAGGTGCCCGTGGACTACAGTCCTGCGCGGGTCCATTTTTTGAAACCTGTACCCGCTACCTGCAATTTGACCCGCATGTTCCCACTACCCAATTAGGCCAACTACCCAACTAGTCCGAATCTTGCCAACAAAATGTAAAAACTGGAAGAACCACATGGGTGAATGGGAGGGATCAAGCCCGCAGAAGTGGGCCTTGCCGGCCTGGCGCCCTAGGCAGCCCAGCCGGGCAGCTTGCCCCCCATCTTTGTCTCGGTGCTCGTGTGCGCGGCAGCAGTGTTCACGTGTGCATACCCACCAGCATCATTCAAGGGCGCAAGTATAGTGGCAGGTCCAGTTTAGGGGTAGGCAGAAGCACCCCCAATCATTGCGCCCTAGGCAACTGCCTCTTCTTCCTACCCCTAGTTCTGGCCCTGCAAGCCCACTCCTTTTTTGGGTACCCAGTCGGATTACCCTCGGACTGCCCACACGGCCAAGGAAATGGGGACTTTTCGCCCGAAAACCCTTTGCAGGTACCCGATCCAATGCAGGACTGTACCGTGGTCTGCCTGTGTAACAACCACATGGTGGGGTCATAATGAATATTCCCGACCGCTTTGCAAGTAAACCGCTGCTACCTGACCCTCTGCTCTTCATCATCTGGTCTCTTATTCAAGTCTGGCATCAGACTTCACTTGCAGGGGTGCCAGGGGGAGTAAGCAAGCATTCATTTCTAAACTGGCCTTCAGACTGGGACTATACTACTGTGAATGGGATCCCCACAATTTAGGAAACTGTGCTCTTGACAATGTATATTGTGGACTGACTCCATATATAAACTTTATTTCTGAGCAAGAACATTTACCTGGTCTCTATCTGCTGCTTTGCACCCACAGCACCTATCCGATACGTCCCATGGTGTGAGGAATAAATGCTTGCAGCTCCTGGGGTGCCTTGGCTCTGTAGAAGCCAGCCCTGCCAAAGAGGTGGAAAATGCAGTCGCTAAAGATGTCCAGAAGATTATTGGGGATTATTTTATCGATCAGGATCCCCGTGTACGGACAGCAGCAATTAAAGCCATGGTAAGGGAATGATGTAGTGGATAACACTTAAAGGAGAAGGAAAGCTACAAGGTAGTTTATTGCCAATAGATTAGCCACAATAGTGCAAGCTGTAACACTATATTTATTCTGCAGAATGCTTTACCATATCTGAGTAAACCGCTCTAGAAACCCTCTCTGTTTGTTTAGGATAGCAGCTGCCATATTAGCTTGGTGTGACATCACTTCATGCCTGAGTCTCTCCCTGCTCACTCATAGCTCTGGGCTCAGATTACAGCAGGGAGGGGAGGAGGAAGGGGGGAAAAGGGAGGGGGAGAGGAACAAACTGAGCATGCTCAAGCCCTAGCCCTGGAGGTTTATGCTGAAAACAGGAAGTCTGATACAAAAGCCCATGAGTACACAATAGAAGGAAAGAAATTATGTGTTTCTTTTGACAGAGGACTCAGAGCAGCATTACTTTGAGGGTTTACTGGTGTATTTATATAGACCTTTCTGATAAAGCTTACTTAATTTTAGCCTTTCCTTCTTCTTTAAAACCATAGATGCCATCACAGTGCTTTTCGGATTATTTTGGTTCCAAGACCCATTTATGGTCCATAATTTACATAAAGAGCACACCAAGGTCATAATAATAGCCTTGTCATATCATTCACTTTATTATAATCCAGGGAATATTTCAGACCGTATATAAGTGTACAGCCTAAAGCTTAGGTCTTTGATACATAACATAAAGGATACTTTGTATGGAATTAATATTAAACTCCCCATTATCACATCAGTCTTGTTTTACTCCAACGGTTTAATACATATTGTGTGTTGCACTTGAAAAAGCTTGGGCCTTGTTAGCATTAAATAAGCCCCTGCATAGTCAGCAACTGTAATAGATTGATCAGAAATCACGCTGATATCAAATATGAATGTCCCACCTCTGTCCGTTATCATCCAGCTTTCAGTCGTTATTGGGGTGCTGGGAGTTTTGCTCCAGTGGGCTGACACGAGACTTAAGACCTTGTGAATGTTTTCATCCGCAATAAGAACAGGCAATGAATTAATTGTCAAATAAAAGTTATGGAACTGTAAGACATTTTGTTGTATTTGCTAATAATGAGTAATTATTTTTGGTTCAGTTGCAGCTGCATGAGAGGGGACTGAAGTTACAACAAGCAATGTATAATCAGGTACGGGGGTTTTTTTTTTTTTTTTTAAAGAAACTCAGAGTGAATCATTGCACTGAGCAGTTTGCGCTTAGAACAGGGGAGTCTTCTTTGCACAGCCACATTGTCTCAGAGGTAGAGCAGGTAATTCACTTTATACCATGAGAGATGTACAGCCCTGGGTACCTATGAATACTCTCTTCAAGGCAACAGTATTTGGTATAGGACAGGGGACGGACAGGGCAGGGGAGGGACGGACAGGGCAGGGGAGGGACGGACAGGGCAGGGGAGGGACGGACAGGGCAGGGGAGGGAGGGACAGGGCAGGGGAAGCAGAGCAGGTAATTTACTTTATCCCATGAGAGATGTACAGCCCTGGTTAACTATAAATACTCTCTTCAAGGCAACAGTATTTGCTTCAGTGAATCATTTTCAAAGGTATAGCACAGGGCAGGGGAGGGAAGAGGGATGGACGGCAGGGTAGGGAGGGACTACAGACAGGGGAGGGAGGCAGGTCCGGACTGAGCATTAAAATAGGCCCTGGCATTTCAGGCCCACATAGAGGCCCAAACAGCCTCCACCAGCAAATACTGACTTTCCATGGAACCTTATAGCAGCCCCTCTGGCATTTGCCAGAACTCACAGATTGCCAGTCTGGGTCTGGAGGGAGGGACGGACGGACAGGGGAGGGACAGACAGGGGAAGTAGGGACGGAAAGGAGAGGGAGGGACGGACAGACAGAGGATGGAAGGGATGGACAGACAGAGGATGGAAGGACAGAGGAGCAAGCGACAGAGGGGGCTAGGCGATACCTGCAGAGGGGAGTAAATCCAGACTAGGTGTAGGCAGAAGAATCTTGAACAGACACCTACCCAGCGCCCCCACATCGTTGCTCCATTGGCAGGTGCCTCTTCTGCCTCCCCCTAGTTCCGGCCTTGGTATAGCACTTCCAGATGAATAGGTTTTCACACTGTTGGTTTGTATTTCATTGCTAATATTGCAGTCTTTTGCCAATTCAAATACGGGGATATTTGCTTCAATACAGAATCATTAACAGTCTCCTTACATCTGTAATTCTGTGCTTCTTGGTCATGACTCAGAATTGGGTCCCCATGAAGTTTAGGGTTGGCTTTCCCACTCTTGCAACAGACATTAGTCATAAAAGGGAGATATGTCATTAATTGTATTGGAAATATTGGGTCCTAAAGAGAAATCCCAGATTTAATTTGGGTCCCATTCAAAAAAAGGTTCAAAACCCTTCCCTGCATAAATGGAACTATTGTAAAAGTGTCTCTGATCCTCATTAGATCCTGCGATCGATATTCCTTAAACCAAAATCTTTCACGGAGGATTCGGCCGAATCCAAAATGGTGGATTCGGTGTATCCCTAGTTTAAAACAATAGGCAGAAAGTATGTTTAGCACAAGCCCTATTCATTGCACTCATGTCTGAGAGGGGGGGCACTGCCACAATAATGTGCAAAGCTGTGTTATAACTTGCCTATGGCCCCAAAACAAGAGGCAACCCCACAAGACTGTATATTGAGAAAAATGATCAACGGACTAAAATCTGCCTCTTCCTCCTATCAGGCCTGCAAACTACTGACGGATGATTATGAACAAGTCCGGAGTGCTGCCGTGGAGCTGAGTTGGGTTTTAAGTCAACTCTATTCTGAAAGGTGAGCGCAAAGATCCAGCCATTGGCAGCTCTGTTGTGGGCAGAATGATTGGATGTAAGATGCTTGACGAGAGAAAAGCAGTGCTGCTCCCTAATTTTAGTATTCGATCTGTGCCATATCTTTATGGTTGGTCCAAGCCTTGTTATTCAGGCATTCACAGAGATCGAGTGATATCCAGTGGGGCTTACTTGTTTCATTATTCACTTTGTAGCATTGTTCCAATCCCATCGTCAAATGAGGAGATTCGATTGGTGGATGATGCTTTCGGAAAAGTCTGTCACATGGTTAGCGACGGGTCGTGGGTGGTGAGAGTTCAGGCTTGCAAACTCTTGGTAAGGCATTGAGCTATTGTACTTGCTATTTCCAACTTGGTCCTATTGCTTATCTTACTAATTCGTCCCCCACAGACTTGAATTGCATTTTCGGCATCTTTGCGGTGATTGGTTTCTGAAACTTCCATAAGGAAAGTGATACCAGCGAGACTTGGCTTAGGGAAAATCTGCAGCAACAAAACAATTCGGGTCAGGGCACATAGGTAGATTCGGGTACATTAGTCGCCAGCGACAAATCTCCTCTTCTTCGGGCGACTAATCTCCCCGAACTGCGTCCCCTGCCTTCCAGCCGGCTATTATGTAAATCCCCGGCGGGGTGGCACCTGGATTGCTTAGTTTTCCGAAGTTTCCTCCAACTTCGGGCAACTTTGGAAAACGAATCACGCTGAGTGCCATCCCTCCTTCGATTTACATTCTAGCTGTCGGGAGGCAGTTCGGGAGATTAGTCGCCCCGAAGAAGAGGAGATTTGTCGCTGGGTGACTGCCTGTGTTCCCTGACCCTAAAGGTGGCCATATTTACGGGCAGATTAAAGCTGCTGATATTTAGAACTTTAGACTGATGTGACAGCTTATCTGCCCGTATATGGGGGCTTTTGACGGGTCTCCCCGATCGATAACTGGCCAAAAAAAATCATTTAGATATCGATCGGGCAGGTTTGAACTTTCCTTCTATTGAGTACCGCATTGGCTAGTTAATGGAATCCTTCAACCCATCAGTGCTCATTGGCATTGTAATAATCCAATCGTTTGGAACTAGGGCCAAATTATTGAATTAACCCTTTATCCCCCTGCTGTTGTTGGGCATATTGGGGAAAGATAAGCTTGTTTGGTGACCTTACTAAACGAGCAGATCTTCTAGTCCTTTTTATCTCCCCCTAAAACCATTGTTATAATAACTGTCATTTAGTACTTGATTAACTGTTGATAGTAATATGTTGCACAAGCGCAAGACCATTATATGCGATGGGCTCTTTAATGGTTGTTTTTCTACTGCAGGGATCAATGCTGCAAGTCAGTCCTCACTTTCTGGAGCAGACTCTAGACAAGAAGCTCATGTCGGACCTCAGGGTAATTGTTTAATTGTATTGTCAGAATAATTGTGCAGTGTCCTATCCTTGGGCATAGAACTATAATTCATTGCACCAATCCTGTATGTTGGTCAAAAGATGTGCAAATTAAAGGGCCACTATGCACTTGTACTTAGAGGTCTCTATCTATTAAAGGAGAACTAAACCCTTAAAATGAGTGGCTAAAAATGGCATATTTTATACACAGAACTTATTGCACGAGGCTAAAGTGTCAGCTTGTCAATAGCAGCAATGATCCGGGACTTCAAACTTGTCACAGGGGGTCACCATCTTGGAAAGTGTCTGTGACACTCACATGCTCAGTGGGCTCTGAGCAGCTGTTGAGAAGCTAAGCTTAGGGCTCGTCACTAATTATTAGGGTTGCCACCTAGCCAGTATTTTACTGGCCTGGCCGGTAAAAATGATGGCTGACCCCAATGTTATTAATAGGGAAAAAAGATAAATCTATAGGAAGGCCGGTATTTTTTTACAGAAAAGGTGGCAACCCTACTAATTATCCAGCAGAAAATGAGCTTCCCTGGCTGTAATATAAGATGATGCTACAGGTTTGCTGATTATTAAATTCTGATGCTAATTGCACTGGTTTCTGTGCTGCCATGTAGTAATTATCTGTATTAATTACTAATCAGCCTTATATTGTGATATTTCTATTCTATGTGTACTGTATATTGTGAGTGGGTCCCTAAGCTCAGTAAGTGACAGCAGCACAGAGCATGTGCAGTGAATCAGCAGAAAAGAAGATGGGGAGCTACTGGGGCATCTTTGGAGACACAGATCTTTACTGCTAAAGGGCTGTGGTTGCCTTGGGCTGGTGCAGAAACCCAAAATATAATGTACAACATTTCTAGCAACTTCTTTAGTTAAGCTTTAGTCCTCCTTTAAATGGATTACTTATTGTTCTTCTTATCGTTCTCTTTACAGCGGAAACGGACAGCCCACGAACGTGCCAAAGAGCTCTATAGCTCAGGGGAGTTTTCCAGTGGCCGGAAATGGGGAGATGATGCCCCCAAAGAGGAGCTGGACACAGGAGCTGTGAATCTAATTGACTCTGGAGCCTGTGGAGCTTTTGTTCACGGGCTGGAGGATGAGATGTATGGTACTGTCACATATTCTATTGGCTGCAGCACAGAGCAAAAACAGTAACACAATCTAGCCAATTTATAATTGCAATCTAAAGCTTATAATTCATTTCCTTGTATACAAACTAGATCTATAGTCCGCACAGAAATCATATACTACTAGGCTGCAGTTTGGTCTGTAGAAGTCTCACCTCCTACATCACACAGATTTCCCTGTTGGCGAAGTAGGGGGTATAAGGGAGACTTGCCCCATAGGCTAGCCTCTGAGTAGAGATGCCTTATCCAATAAATAGCATGTGAGGATTCATTCAGTGCCAGTCCTGCTTGTAATAAAACATTCCAATGCTAAGCATTTCCTGCTTCTTAAAGGAACAGTAACACCAAAAAGTGAAATAAAGTAATGAAAATATAATATTATGTTGGCCTGCACTGCTAAAACTGGTGTGTTTGCTTCAGAAACTTTACTATAGTTTATATCAGGGATTCCCCAGCCTTTAGAACCCATGAGCAATATTCAGAAGTAAAAGGAGTTGAGGAGCAACTAGCATGAAAAATGTTCTTGGGGTGCCAAATAAGGGCAGTGATTGGCCATTTAGTAGCTCTGTTTGGCAGTGCACCTGGTTTTTATACAACCAAAACTTGCCTCCAAGTCTGGAATTAACAAATAATCTCCTGCTTTGAGGCCACTTGGAGCAACATGTAAGGGGTTGGAGAGTAACATGTTGCTCACGAGCTACTAGTTGGGGATCACTGGTTTATATAAACAAGCTGCTGCGTAGCCATGGGGGCAGCCATTCAAGCTGGAAAAAAGGAGAAAAGGCACAGGATACACAGCAGATAATAGAAAAGCTCCGTAGTATACAATGGGATTCTTCAGAACTTATGTTATCTACTGTGTATCCTGTGCTTGAATGGCTGCCCCCATGGCTACACAGCTGCTTGTTTATATAAACTATAGTAGTACTTATCTGTTATCTACTGTGTATCCTGTGCTTGAATGGTTGCCCCCATGGCTACACAGCAGTTTTTTTTATATAAAATATAGTAGTACTTATCTGTTATCTACTGTGTATCCTGTGCTTGAATGGCTGCCCCATGGCTACACAGCAGCTTGTTTATATAAACTATAGTAGTACTTATCTGTTATCTACTGTGTATCCTGTGCTTGAATGGCTGCCCCTATGGCTACACAGCAGCATGTTTATATAAACTATAGTAATACTTATCTGTTATCTACTGTGTATCCTGTGCTTGAATGGCTGCCCCCATGGCTACACAGCAGCATGTTTATATAAACTATAGTAGTACTTATCTGTTATCTACTGTGTATCCTGTGCTTGAATGGCTGCCCCCATGGCTACACAGCAGCTTGTTTATATAAAGTATATTCAGGTTGTTTTGCATAAGGTTGACTCCTTCAAGTAGCTCTTTACGTACTATTGGTAATGCCAATGGAAAGCACCATAAACGTTTCTTATCCAACGTGCATCACTTCCAGTCCTAACTGTTCTTTGCAGAGGTGAGGATTGCTGCTGTGGAGTCCTTGTGCCTGCTGGCCCGCTCGTCTGCTCCGTTTGCTGAGAAATGCTTGGATTTCCTGGTGGACATGTTCAACGATGAGATTGAGGAGGTGCGACTGCAGTCTATCCACACCATGCGCAAGATCTCCGACAATATCACTCTGAGAGAAGATCAGCTGGACACAGTGCTGGCCGTGCTGGAGGTGAGTAACTTCTATAGTGGGAATGAATAAAAGTTCTTATAGTTTGTGTTGATGCTGGTTGTTGGCTTCACTACTCCTTATTGTGTTGTGCAGGACAAATCTCGAGATATCCGGGAGGCCCTTCATGAGTTGCTGTGTTGCACAAATGTTTCCACCAAGGAGTGTATCCAGCTGGCTCTGGTTGAACTATTGAAGAACCTCTCCAAATACCCCACCGACCGGGAGTCCATTTGGAAGTAAGTATGGAGCTTGCATGCTGATTGGCTTGTATACATTCAGCAGAAGTCATTATTGGCCCAGTATATTGCCCAGTATAAGGCATTTCTTACTTTGCAGGTGTTTAAAGTTCCTCGGGAGCCGACATCCCACCCTGGTCCTGTCTCTTGTCCCAGAGCTTCTGAGCACCCACCCTTTTTTTGATACGCCAGAGCCTGACATGGATGACCCAGCCTGTATCCTTCTTTTGCTCAGTGCAGTGGTTTCCCTGATAAATGCAAGTGGGTGATGAAGGGGGCGATAAAGCCGAGAAGTCTTGTTTCAACGTTTGGAGGCTTTGCAGCAATGCCACTTTCCAAGGATTATTTGGTAGATTCTGCATTCTGCCACTAGGTGGAGTATGCAGTGATATATTTGTTTTATATACTGCGGTTCCACTGTAATTTATGGCGTGGGTTACAAATATATACATGTATAAAGATAACTCCAAATACTATAAACACACAAAATCATGTGGGCGAATGACGACAATATTTTGTTCTTTACCTTTAAATTAACTTTTAGTATGAGGAAGAGAGTGATATTCTGAGACAATTTGTAGTTGGTTTTAATTTTTTGTGGTTTTTGAGTTATTTAGCTTTTTATTCACCAGCTTTACAGATTGCAATTTCAGCAATCTGGTTGCTAGGGTCCAAATGACCCTAGCAGCCATGCGTTGCTATGAATAAGAGACTGGAATATGAATAGGAGAGGCCTGAATAGAAAGATGAGTAATAAAAAGTAGCAATAACAATACATGTTTAGCCTTACAGAGCATTTGTTTTTAAGATGGGGTCAGTGACCCCCATTTGAAAGCTGGAAAGAGCCAGAAGTAGATGATAAAAAATAAGTTAATTAATAAAGACCAATTGAAAAGTTGCTTAGAATTAGCCATTCTATAACATACTAAAAAGTAACTTTAAGGTGGACCACCCCTTTAAAGGGAAACTAAAAAACATCAACTCAGTAGCTGGAGCATTGTATTTTTTGTCAGCACCAGATAGGGAGGCACCGAATCCAGGATTCAGCCTTTTTCAGCAGGATTTGGATTCACCCAAATCCTTGTGCCTGGCTGAAACAAGTACAAGATGATTCTTAGTTTTCAGGTCTGCTTACATCGGAGCTTAAAGGGGAACTCCGGCTTCCAAACCAATATTTGGTAAAGAGGCCTACATAACACAGAAACCCTAATATACCCATCACAGCTACCTGTTTCTTCAAAAAGTATGAATAAATGCCATTTTCTGTGCTGAAATGCAGCTGTTTAAGGGCAATTCCGGGAGATTTAGTCGCCTGGCGAATAATCGCCTCGTCTTTGCGGCAACCAATCTTCCCGAACGCCTTCCCTCTTGTCTTGCGCCGGCTAAAATGAAAAATCGCCTGCGCTAAAGCACGCGCGGCGCTTTGTATTCCGAAGTCGCCCGATGTTTCCTCATGAAACTTCTCTTCTCTTGTAACAACTTCTCCACAGCTTACAGACAGCATGCAGGAACTACATAACCCACAATGCATTGCACTATGATCCTCTGTTCCTTATTGAAATCACTTGTGCAGGGAATTGTGGGGGTTGGAGGATGCAGGCTGAGGACAGATGGCTGTTGATACAAAGTAACAGAAGTCAGCCAGCTCAGCAAAGTAGTCAGACAGATCAGCAGGAAAGCAGGGGGCTAGGCTTAGGGAACTGTCAGAAACCATTAAAAATCATGAAAAGTCTGCATATATTTTAATTGATGTATATTGCAAAGTTGCTTGAAATTATGTTTACTTTTCAAAAAGCTCAAGTTATGTTTGTGTGGAGTTCCCCTTTAACATTGCTCTCCAGACATTGCAGTTCTGGTTCTGATTTTCAATGCTGCCAAATGCTGTCCCACCATGCCTGCTCTGTTCTCTGATCACACGTTCCGTCATTATACCTACCTGCGAGACAGCCTGTCACACCTTGTTCCTGCTCTTAATGTAAGTGACACATACACACAGCTGATATATCTTCTATCATTTCTTCTCTTTGTCTCAGGGGTCTCGGGTGTACAGGGCTTTAGGGGTGTAAACAATAGAGGTGTCACAAGTGTGAACAATACAGGGGATTACAGTCCGGATTTGATTAAACAATGCAGTTAATCTCTGTACCTTTTAAATCTTACACATGGTAAGCAGACACAGCAGGCAGACTTTCATGGGGGGGGCCACACAAGGGGGGTCGCTGAGCACATGTTGGCCAGCCCTGTCTTAAAGGTTAAGTAAACCTTTAAAATAAGTGAATGTAAAATTGATGAGTGCTATTCGAAACACTTTTTTAATTTACGTTTATTTTCTTTTATTTCCAAGATATTAAAGGATACAGGTGCTGTTAATATGAATGGATTTTGTTACAACAGCGCCACCTGCTGGTCATTTTCCTACCAGTCTGACCAAGTAGTTAAGGAAGGTGTCAGGAGAAAGAAAGAGGAAAGATTTGAGAAAGGTTTCTAATTTTTTCAGGGCCGGAACTAGGGGTAGGCAGAAGAGGCACCTGCCTAGGGCGTAACGAAAGGGGGGCGCTGGGCAGGTACTTGACTTTTGCCTACCCCTAGTCCATGTTCGCTGCTCCTCCCACTCCTCCAGTGCTCCTCCCTGCCTCCCTCCCCTCAAGCGCTTTACCCCATCTCCCCAGTCACTTTCCCCGCCTCTCACCACTCCCCTCGGTCGCTTTGCTCTGCCTCCAGCGCTGTAACACTCTCCCCTCCATTGTGCGCACACATGCGCACAACGGTTTCAGGAGCGCGCACGTCCGCACGAGCGATCGCGGAGGGGAGCATGGAGGAGAGCGTGGAGGGGAGCGCGGTGGCCACCCGGGTCGTCTAGGGCGCCCGGTTGGCTTGGCCCGCCACTGAATTTTTTGTTCCTAAGCAGAAGAACATCAGAGCAGCCTCTTTCTCCTGACAACTTCCTTGACTACTTGGTGGTCAGACTGGTGGGAAAATGACCAGCAGGTAGCGCTATTGTAACAATTCATTCATATTAACATAACAGTATGTGTATCCTTTGATACCTTAGAATAAAAAATAAATAAATAATGAATGTAAAGGACAAACGTGCTTAGAATAGTCCCCTCATCAATTTTACATTCACTTATTTTAAAGGTTTACTTATCCTTTGTCTACTAGAAAATCATGTAAACATTAAATAAACCCAATTGGCTGGTTTTGCCTCCAATAAGGATTAATTATATCTTAGTTGGGATCAAGTACAAGCTACTGTTTTATTATTACACAGAAAAATAAATAATTTTCAAACATCTGGATTATTTGGATAAAATTAAGTCTATGGGAGATGGCATTTCCGTAATTCTGAAAAAGGGTTTCCGGAAAACGGATCCCATACCTGTAAAAATTAAATACATTTTCATAAAAGACTTCAGTGGAATGCTGAGATTTGATTGCTTTGGGCAATATTCCCTGGCTATTCAGTGTATGCATATTAGACAGTAATAAATATCCTGTGTGGAGAATATTTGGCTATGGCAAGCAATATAGCAGCTCCTACTTGCAACACAATGTGCTATGCATAGAGTACTGTAGGCAATAGTTATTCTCCCGTTTATATTAGAGGTATAGTTTGTTTCAGACTGATATAACATCAGTGTAATTTAATGTTTCTGTTTATTTCCTCAGTTACCAAGTGTGAGATGGTCTTGGATCCCGGATGTTATCACAGAGGCCCCTCCTGAGGATCCTTCACAGCAGTTTCTTCAGCTCAGCTTAGAGCGGGTGCACAATCTCCAGCACCTCGGCTCACAAGGGACACAGGAGCTGCTGGAATTCACTATACGGTAACTGGGATCTGATTGGATGAGTGCAGCACCCCAATGGTCTTGTGTGCTTAGCCGTCTTGAACTACTGGGAAGTAGGGACCATTGCAGTAGTTTCAGTTTCAGTCTTGCACAATTAATCTAAAGCTGACTATTTACACCCAGTCTCTTATACAGCCACAAATTTCTTGATCTGATTGTCTGGCTCCCAGGGTTACGTTCAAATCACAAGCAGCCTGTATAGAACAATTGGACAGGACTGTGGGAGGAGGGGGCCTCTTTATACACACGTGCATATAAAACATACACTCGGTTATCTACCAAGTATAATGAATCCCTCCTTCAGTGTAAGCCTGAGAAACTGGCAGTAATAGGGAAAGAGAGGCGCTTCTGTTTAGTTCTCTGCTTGAACTTATCCTGTTCATTCCAAGGGGAAGGTGAAAACAAAATGATGACCCGTTTGCCCTCTTACAGGAATTGTTCAGTATAAAAATAAAAACTGGGTAAATAGGCTGTGTTTAATAATAAAATAGTTGGTTAGCCAAAAATGTAATGTATAGAGGCTGAAGTGACTGGATGTCTAACATAATAGCCAGAACACTACTTCCTGCTTTTCAGCTCTCTTGGTTTACCAGGCAGTAACCAATCAGAGACTTGAGGAGGGGCCACATGGGTCATAACTGTTGCTTTTGAATCTGAGCTGAATGCTGAGGATCAATCGCAAAATCACTGAACAGTTATGTCCCATGTGGCCCCCCTTATAGTCACTGAATAACTCAAAGTTAGTTATTACTACTACTGAAAAGCAGGAAGTAGTGTTCTGGCTATTATGTTACACATCCAGTCACTCCAGTCTTTATACATTACATTTTTGGCTAACTAACTATATTAGAAACATTTTTTATTTTGCACAGCCTATCTATTTACCCAGTTTTTATTTTCACACTGAACTGTTCCTTTAAAGGAGACATAAAGGATAAATGAAAAAAACCCTAATTTTGTAGTCAATTATGTTGCTTTTACATGGTGCTAAAAATTATTATCTTTAAAAATAGCCCTTTATTATAGCTCCCTATAGATGTTGATTGGTTCCTCTCCAAGTTTCAAATGAGGGGTGGGAGTGTCCGAACGATTTCTGCCAGAAGCACAGTAGGAGGGGACAGCCAACAACAGCCCTGCAGTCCCACAAGCATAGACAGGCTTCGGTTCCCTATCAGGTCCTGCTAGCTGCTGATTGGTTCCTGTCCTACAGTGCAGTGAGCTGAGAGCCTGGGAATTCAGGGAGCAGGAAGTGGAAGAGAAGGGAGGGTTTCTGCAGAAATAACAAAAAGTAGTGTTTCAGGTTGATTTATTGATGAACACAATTCTTCTATATCTAAATGAATATAATGCACTGATACGTTCTTATTTTTTACACAAAATGTCTCCTTTAATAAACCAACAGGGAACTATTTCTAAAAGGATAAGTAAACCTTAAAATAAGTGAATGTAAAATTGATGAGGGTGCTATTCTAAGTACTACTAAAATGTACATTCATTATTTATTTATTTTTTAAATTCCAAGATATTAAGGGATACATGTACTGTTAATATGAATGAATTTTGCTACAACAGCTCCACCTGCTGGTCATTTTCCCACCAGTCTGACCACCAAGTAGTCAAGGAAGTTGTCAGGAGAAAGAAAGAGGCTGCTCTGATGTTCTTCTGCCTAGGAAAGATGTGAGAAAGGTTTCTATTTTTTTTTCCAAGCAAAAAACATCAGAGCAGCCTCTTTCTTTCTCCTGACAACTTCCTTGACTACTTGGTGGTCAGACTGTTGGGAAACTGACCAGCAGGTGGCGCTGTTGTAACACAATTCATTTATATTAACAGCACATGTGAATAAAAACAAAATAAGTAATGAATGTAAATTACAAAAGTGCTTAGAATAACCTCCTTATCAATTTTACATTCACTTATTTTTAAGGTTACTTATCCTTTAATTAAAAGAACAGGCAGATCATTTTTCATGCAATATGGACTAAAGCATTGGTGATTTTTTGTGTAGACAGAAAAAAGGGATGCACTGAATCCAGGATTCGTCCTTTTTTAGCAGGATTTGGGCGAATCCTTCTGCCCGGCCGAACCCGAATTTGCATAAGCAAATTAGGGACGGGGAGGGAAATTGCGTGACTTTTTGTCACAAAACAAGGATGTAAAAAATATTTCCCCCTTCCCACGATGCAAATTAAGATTCAGTTTGGTATTCGGCCGAAAGGGCTTGGGATTGTGACATTTCTGCTGATTTCTTATTTGCTTTTCTTCCCCAGTGACCTGCAGAGGATTGGAGAGCTTCAGTCTGACCTTGCGGGAATGGCGGATTTCTCTGCAACGTATCTGCGCTGCCACTTACTGCTAACCAAGGTTGGATTGGGTGACTTTGATTGGCCCCAGTGTTTGACTAGATAATGTAAAGTTCTCATGCTTCTCGCAGGCCCTCGGGCAGCTATGCTGAGTGTTATACTGTAGGTACTGCCCAAATAAGTCAGATAAATATAATTGATTTTCTTTAGTAATAAGAACTCATTTAACAGTAACACCCAAAGTGCTTTGTATTGACCACCTGAGATTCCACGACCCTTGTTGACGTGCCTCTGGCAGGAAACACTTTATTCTTTACTGTTGCTTTTGATGTTTCCAGGCCTTGAATGAGAAGCTATGGAGTCTGGCTGCTCCTCTGTTTCTAAAGAATTCCCTGACAACCAATGCTGTCAAGCAGGTACGTTTTTCAACCGAATTTACTATGTAAGTTACTAGAAACTTCTTTTCTGAGGTAGTGTCACTTTAAAGGAGAAGGAAAGCTACGGAGGCATTTTATTGCCAATAGATTAGCTGCAATAGTGAAAGCTTGAATGCTATATTTATTCTGGACAATGTTTTACCATACCTGAGTAAAAAGCTCTAGAAGCTCTGTTTGTTTAGAGTAGCAGCTGCTGTATTAGCTTGGTGTGACATCACTTCCTGCATGAGTCTCTCCCTGCTCATTTATAGCTCTTGGCTCAGATTACAGCAGAGAAGGGAGAGAGGAACAAACTGAGCATGCTCACGCCCGGGGCAAGGAAGTTTAAGCTGAAAACAGGAAGTCTGATACAGAAGCCCATGAGTACACAATAGAAGGAAAGAAATGTGGTGTTTCTTTTGACAGAGGACTCAGAGCAGCATTACTTTGAGGGTTTACTGGTGTATTTATATAGACCTTTCTAATAAAGCTTACTTCGTTCCTTTTTCTTTAAGACTGTGGTTATAGGGTCGAGCCCTCATTGGAGGACCAACCTTTGGTTACCCCCTTCCCCCCCAGCTCATAACAAGGATACATTCATTTATTAGTCATTCCACCATATTTCCTGCAATATCCAGACTTGGCTTGGATTTAGGTGTATCTAGGTGAGAAAATTTACATCTCCCCATTTCTCACCATAACTAGGCCAGGCTGAGCCCCCGTCACTTCTTGAAACCCCCTGCAGTTTGGGAAGCTCTGCTTAAAATGGGTGGTTAACTTTTAGTATGTTATAGAATGGCTAATACTAAGCACATTTTCAATTGGTATTTATTTTTTCTAGGTTTTTTTTTTTTTAATTCTTTGCCTTTTTCTTCTGACTCATTCCAGATTTCAAATGGGGGTCACTGACCCCATCTATAAAACAAGTGCTCTGTAAGGCTACACATTTATTGTTATTAATACTTTGTATTACTCCTCTTTCTATTCAGGCCTCTCCTATTCATATTCCAGTCTCTTATTCAAATCAATACATGGTTACTATGGGAATTTGGACGCTAGCTACCAGACTTCTGAAACTGCAAACTGGAGAGCTGCTGAATAGAAAGCTAAATAACTCAAAAACCACAAATAATAAAAACCAATTATCTCAGAATATCACTCTCTGCATCATACTAAAATGTAATTTAAAGGCGAACAAAGCCTTTAAAGGAGAACTAAAACTTAACTAAAGCAGTAGCCAGAAATGCTGTAAAATATGTTTTGTGCTTCTGTACCAGCCCAAGGCAACCACAGCCCTTTAGCAGTAAAGATCTGTGTCTCCAAAGATGCCCCAGTAGCTCCCCATCTTCTTTTCTGCTGATTCACTGCACATGCTCTGTGCTGCTGTCACTTACTGAGCTTAGGGACCCACTCACAATATACAGTACACATAGAATAGAAATGTCACAATATAAGGCTGATTAGTAATTAATACAGATAATTACTACATGGCAGCACAGAAACCAGTGCAATTAGCATCAGAATTTAATAATCAGCAAACCTGTAGCATCAGCTTATATTACAGGGGAAGCTCATTTTCTGCTGGATAATTAGTGACAAGCCCTAAGCTTAGCTTCTCAACAGCCAATCAGAGCCCACTGAGCATGTGAGTGTCACAGACACTTTCCAAGATGGAGACCCCCTGTGACAAGTTTGAAGTCCTGGATCATTGCTGCTATTGACAAGCTCAAACTTTGGACTGGTGCAATAAAGTCAGAATATAAAACATGGCATTTTTAGATATATTTATTTTTAGGGTTTAGTTCTCCTTTAAGTGCAATGGAAGATGTCACGTTGGCCTAAATCCTATTACTTTATCCTCTGCTTATTCCTATACTAGTAGAGGGTACGTATAGATATATTTTTTTAGATCCATGATCAATTGCCAAATTTTGGGTTTACATCCTGTTATAGACCGTGACAATATCCTATGTCCATTCTCTGTTTTCTAACCTTTATTTCATTTTAGATCTTAGAAGAAACCTACAAGATGGAGTTTATGTACAGTGGGCTTGAAACCAGGCAAGTGGCAATAATACATCACATGAGGTTACAAGCCAAAGCCCTGCAGCTCTTGGTCACGGCTCGGACCACTAAAGGGTAAGTTAGCTGAGCTTTATCCTGTAGTGACTATTTATTTTTACTTTATAATAAGGACAATTATTTTGTTATATTCCCACTCTCTGTATTTATCACTTCCAGAGCTGAGCCACTTTTTGGGATGTGTGAAGAGTTTTTGCAGGAGGTGGACTTTTTCCAGAGGTGAGTGGACCTTTAGGAGACTCTCGTCCCTGAATTGTGACTTGGGTATGGCCCCAGCCTTTAGCATATTCCACTGCTCTATTCTTAAAGGGGTGGTTCACTTTCATGTTAACTTTTAGTAGTTGATAATTGTAAGCAACTTTTCAGTTTGTCATTATTATTTATAGTTTTTGAATTATTTTCAAAAAAAGATGATTAAGGGCTGGTAAATACCAGATCACACTCATTACAAAGCCTTATGTGTTTCGTGCCTTAGGGACACCCAGTCACAGCCTATGACTGGGTGCCCCTAAGCCACGAAACGAGTAAGGCTTTGTAATGTCTTTTGCTTAATAAAAAAATACTTTTTTAACTACATCAAACTCAGGGAGTGTGATCTGATATGTGGCAGCCCTTATCATCTTTTTTGCAATTTTTTTCTCCCTGAGCTGAAGTTCTGGGGCTTGAGCACCTAGACCCCCCTTTTTTCTGGGTAGGTCAACCCCTTAAACTTCATTGCACTCGACACTGAATGCTTTTTTATTTAAACCTATTTTTGAATTATTTGCCTTCTTCTTCTTCCCAGCTTTCAAATGGGGGTCACTGACCCCATCTAAAAACAAATGCTCTGCAAAGCAACACATTTAGGGGCACATTTAAGGGTCGAATTTCTAATTCATGTGAGGTGTTTTTTTTTAACTTTCATGATTTTGATATTTACTCGAAATTCAAATATTCGAGCATTTATTTAAAAAATGTAATATGTAAAACTCTAAGCGAATTCGGTTCGACTGAACTCGATTCGAGTTTTTTCTCCGAAAAAAACTTGAATGTCAGGAAGGCTGCAACATCTTCAAATTGGCCACTGGATGTCTCCCATTGACTTATACAGGAATTCGGCAGGTTTTAGGTGGCGAATAGGCGAATAGTCAAATTCAAATTCTTAAAGGCCCGGACTCGAAAATCAAATTGGATTTTTTTTTTAAAAAAAAACTTGCATCAAGTTCGGATAATTCCCTAGTTAAATTTTTCAGTTTTAAGATAAAAAAAATAGAAAATTAAAATTTTTCATAAATCTGCCCCTTATTATTACTACTACTGTTTATTACTCCTTTTTCTGTTCTGTTCGCCTATTCATATTCCAGTCTCTTATTCAAATCAGTGCATGGTTGCTAGGGGAATTTCGATCCTAACAACCTGACTGTAGAAATTACAAACTGGAGAGCTGCTGAATAAAAAGCTAAATAACTCAAAAACCACAAATAATAAAAAAATGCAAGCCAATTGCAAATTGTCTCAGAATATCCTTCTCTACATCATAATCCAAGTTAATTTAAAGGTGAACAACCTCTTTAAAAACATGTTACTTTACACGTGACTTTATTCATGTTCTTCAGGACTTTGTGGAAGCTTAGGTATTTGGTGCATCCCTTTACCTTCCTATACCTTATAGAATGTTATATTAGAGAGAGTTTATGCACTGGATTTCCTTAAAAAATAATATTAGAATGTTGGCAACATGAGGTTGGGTGGCAGGGCTCCTCTATAGACCACATTCCATTATCTAATCCTTCTCTCCTGTGATTTACCATTGTATATATCATTTCATTACAAGGGAAGCTTTGTAAGTCCAAATAGCTGTACCAATCCTTTGTATTTGCAATGCCTTTTCTGTTTGAACAGATGTTTCATCTCTGAGCTTCCGCACATGCAGGACAGCTTTGTAGACAAACTTCTAGACCTTGTACCCCGATTGGTGAACTCCAAACCATTAGAAATGGTTAAAATCCTACAGACAACTCTGCGCCAGTGCACCTTCCTGCGTCTGACTCTCCCAGAGCAGGTACTGGTTTATTTATCAAATTTGTTAGTAACTGAGGAGGCATTTTTCTGACTGCTATTTGATAGCTAGAATCTCAGCTGCCATAAAGCAGGACAGGACTGCTGCTTCCAATGGGGATCAGGTAGGATCTGTGCAGCCACTGGGACAGAATGCTCTGTTATACAGATAGCTAGAATCTCAGTTGCCATAAAGCAGGACAGGACTGCTGCTTACAATGGGGATCAGATAGTATCAGTGCAGCCACTGGGACAGAATGTTCTGTTATACAAATAGCTAGAATCTCAGCTGCCATAAAGCAAGACAGGACTGCTGCTTACAATGGGGATCAGATAGGATCTGTGCAGCCACTGGGACAGAATGTTCTGTTATACAGATAGCTAGAATCTCAGCTGCCATAAAGCAAGACAGGACTGCTGCTTACAATGGGGATCAGATAGGATCTATGCAGTCACTGGGACAGAATGCTCTGTTATACAGATAGCTAAAATCTCAGCTGCCATAAAGCAGGACAGGACTGCTGCTTACAATGGGGATCAGATAGGATCTGTGCAGCCACTGGGACAGAATGCTCTGTTATACAGATAGCTAGAATCTCAGCCATAAAACAGGTTAGGACTGCTATTTACAATGGTTATTAGATAGGAGCTTGCCTTTATAAGAACACTGTAAATAATATGCAAGAGGCTGCTACAAATCGCATTACTAGGGATGCACCGAATCCAGGATTCGGTTCGGGATTCTGCCTTTTTCAGCAGGATTCGGCCGAATCCTTCTGCCCGGCCGAACCAAATCCGAATTTGCATATGCAAATTTTGTCACAAAACATGGAAGTAAAAAATGGTTTCCCCTTCCCACCCCTAATTTGCATATGCAAATTAGGATTCGGTATTTAGCCAAATCTTTCATGAAGGATTTGTGGGTTCGGCCAAATCGGATTCGGTGCATCCCTACACATTACATTCCATTTCATTATGTTTAAACCTTCTTCAGATTCACAGAGCATCATCACATATTATAGAACCTGCAGAAGAGTCGGACAATCCAATTCGCTTTACCTCTGGACTAGTTGTGGCTCTTGATGTCGACGCCACATTAGAACATGTCCAGGAGCCGCAGAGCACAGTGAAAGTGCAGGTACAATTATATAGGGACTACTTACCTCCAGCTACACAGCAGCTTGTTTATATAAACTATAGTAGTACTTATCTGTTATCTACTGTGTATCCTGTGCTTGAATGGCTGCCCCCATGGCTACACAGCAGCTTGTTTATATAAACTATAGTAGTACTTATCTGTTATCTACTGTGTATCCTGTGCTTGAATGGCTGTCCCCATGGCTACACAGCAGCTTGTTTATATAAACTATAGTAGTACTTATCTGTTATCTATTGTGTATCCTGTGCTTGAATGGCTGCCCCCATGGCTACACAGCAGCTTGTTTATATAAACTATAGTAGTACTTATCTGTTATCTACTGTGTATCTTGTGCTTGAATGGCTGCCCCCATGGCTACACAGCAGCTTGTTTGTATATACTATAGTAGTATCTGTGTCTCCAAAGTAGCTCCCCATCTTCTTTTCTGCGGATTCACTGCACATGCTCTGTGCTGCTTTCACTTACTGAGCTTAGGGACCCACTCACAATATACATAATATAAGGTAAATAAAAACCATGTTGCAGGGCTAGTTAGTTATTCATTCTCATATTACATGGGAGCTCAGAAACCAGTGCATTCTGTATGTAGAACCAGCTTCAATGACAGATCCAACCTCACATGCTCCTTGATAATTTCCATTGACCCCCTAAGCTGTGCTTTTCAGCAGCAACCTGGACAATACTGAGCATGTGCAGTGTCACTGACACTCTAAAAAATGCCCTAACAAGATCCAAGGTAGCAAGCTCCTGTGCCCAGCTTTCAACTCTCTCTCTGTATTAGAATGGTATGGGTTTCTATAGATATATTTCATTTTCTTTATCAGGTTGTATATCCGGACGGGCAGGTCCAAATTATCCATCCCAAGCCAGCAGATTTCCGGAATCCAGGTCCGGGGAGGCACAGACTCATAACGCAAGTCTATCTTTCACACACTGCCTGGACAGGTAAATATGTGATGAAGTGTTAAATCTGTGCAAGTTGTTACTGAGCGTCACAACACAAAGAACATGTCTTTACTTTCTCTTAGAGCCCTGCCAGATTGAAGTGAGGCTTTTACTTGCCTACAGCTCAAGCAGAAGCAAAGTGATGAGCAGAGCATCTAATTCAACATGGGGGGAGAGTACAGAGACTGTACCTTCCACTGAGAGCAGCACAGAGGGAACCATTCCCTTCAGCAAACCTGTCAAAGTCTTCCTCATGCCCAAACCTGCCAGGCGGTGACAGCGGCCATGTTTGCTAATAGCAGCTCTGACATTGTTTCCCAGGCCCTTCATTTCCCTGGCTGTTCCACACACATTGCAATCTACTCCCCTTCGTGTTTTCTCATAAATGTATTTTTCAAGTTGTGTATAAATGTTTTCCCGCCTTCTGTAAATGCTGCCGTGCATTCTTTTTTCTCTCAACAATCTTTATCACTATCATCTACATCAGTGATCCCCAACCAGTAGCTCACGAGCAACCTGTTACTCACCAGTCCCTTGGATGTTGCTCCCAGTGGCCTCAAAGCAGGAGCTTATTTTTGAATTCCAGGCTTGGAATCAACTTTTGGTTGAATAAAAACCAGATGTACTGCCAAATAGAGCCTTCTGTAGCCTGCCAGTCCACATAGGGGCTACCAAATAGCCAATCACAGCCCTTATATGACATCCCCAGGAACTTTTTGCATGCCTGTGTTGCTCCCCAACTCTTTTTATTTTTGAATGTGGCTCACAGGTAAAAAAAAAAAAGGTTGGGGCCCCCTGGTCTATATCATTACAGAATATAATAATAAGTGATCACAATAGTTTGTGTGCTTGGGAAAACCACTCCTAAAACAGAGGTGCTTGGCATGTGTATTCGCTAAGAATACTTTGATAGGGAAAACGTGGAAAGGAAAAGTTGAGTTTTTCAGAGAGAGGCTGTCTATATCATTAGTCCAAGGAAATCCCCTGAGCTTATACCTGGAACTCCGTTAGACAATGTGTAGGGATAGATGGATCATGAAAGGATATAAAATAAAGAAATGAGAATGATCAGAGGACCTACTAGCATACAAAGCATCTTCCAGATATCAAGAGGTTCTCCCCTACCCCCATATCATTTTGCCCCCAAATACTGTACATGCTTTGCACCTCTTTTTGCTCCCAGTTTGCAAAGGCTTGTGCCGATCCACTTCCCATTGTGGTGAGTTCTCTCTCAGAGACATTTAGTTGCACTGAGCTCTCACAACTGAACAGGTCAATGCATTAAAGGAGAAGGAAAGGCTAAAACTAAGTAAGCGTTGTCAGAAAAGTCGATATAAATACACCAGTAAGTCTGGCCATACACGGGCAGATAAAGCTGCCGATATCAGTCGTTTAGACCAATTTGACAGCTTATCTGCCCGTGTATGGGGGCTTCCGACAGGTCTTCCCGATCTGGCCATGATATCGATCGGGAAGGTTTGATTTTTTTTTTTACCCGATCGACCCATCAGAGCCCCTTGGCGTTTCGTAATTCGATTGTTCGACCATACGGCCGAACGTTCGAATTACCCCCGATATAGCCATGCCGTTAGTGCCATATAGGGGAAAGATTGGTGGTCGCCAAACGAGTGGATCTTTGAGTCTATGGCCAGAACCCTCAAATTAATGCTGCTTTGAGTCCTCTGTCAAAAGAATTTCAAAAGTATTTTTTTCCTTGCACCCAGCAAGGCCTGAATAAACCAAGAAGAAATGGGTGTGGGTATCAGCAGGTTAGGTAAGTGAGCTTCACACTATTATAACACCACAACAGAATCATGGCTACTATTTGAGACTCAAGTGATGTTTTTAATATCACAGTCCGGCATTGTCTCTGTGCAACAGATATAAATTCAGACATCATTGCCATAGACAAGGCCTTTCTGTACCCAGCATCCTCTGCTCCCGGGATATTTGGATCAACAGGTTGAATGAAAGACTCCCCCAACTCTGGCACCTTGTGAAGCCAAAGAGTTATACTCCTTCACCGCCTTCTCTGTTTGGAAGACCAGGGCAACGACGCCTTGTGTTTTGATATATTCCAGGGTAGCGGCAGGTACCTGAGAAAGTGTAGCAGGGATAACAACACTGAAATAAGGGCTATCATTTTGGCAATGCTTAAAATTTATACATGACAAAACACTAAATATATGGCATATTTATAAAGCTCCGCTTTTGTCTTTACGAGTAAATGAACACCATGAAGTTTAGCAAATAGAGGTTGTGATTGAAATGCTTCTTCCCCCATGATCCTTCTATTACTGTATGGGAACATTTTTTTGTTTTCAATGTTTTATAAAACAATTAGTGAAGGAACAAGACGTCTAAATATGAAGATCACACGATATAAGCGGCTCCTCCCAATTACCTACAATTCTATTTGACTGCATCACATGGCAGAACTAACTAAGCAAAGGCAAATCCGAAGCAACTTATTACTGGCCATACCTACTTAACCAACATTCTGTATTAAAGGGGTTGGTCACCTTTCAGTTAATTTTCAGTATGATGTAGGGAGCTTTTTATTCAGCAGCTCTCCAGTTTGCAATTTCAACAATCTGGTTGCTAGGGTCCAAAGTATCCTAGTAACCATGCATTGATTTGAATAAGAGACTTGAATATGAATAAGAGAGGCCTATATAGAAAGATAAATAATAAGCCCCTTTATAACCTGTGTACCGGGATGTGCCATTCAACCTATGAGTAAGTGCCCCAGCAGGCATGAAACGCATTAGGTCTTGCTCTGATGTCCTAATTTTTAATTTTTTTAATTGATTGATTCATTATTTTGGGGGACACACACATTTTTCTCTTTTGAAATGTTGACTTGGACTTACACCCTAGGACTGGGGTGAACTGTGAGTATATTCCCCATGATTAACTTCATTAATATTTGATTATGAATCACTAATTAGTTTTGTAGTAGTACCTATATAGATTTTTTTGGCACCAACATAAACCACATTATTATTAATAAAAAAAAAAAGACTCAAACGCAATTAATTTTTTGGCTGTTGCCCCCATTTGAAAGCTGGAAAGAAGAAATAGAGACCAGTTAAAAAGTTGCTTAGAATTAGCCTTTCTAGAACATACTAAAATATAACATAAGGACCCTTTAAAGCAGAACTAAAGCCTAAAAATGAATGTGCCCAAAATGCCATATTTTATATAGTGAACTTATTGCACGAGGCTAAAGTTTCAGCTTGTCAATAGCAGCAATGATCCAGGACTTCAAACTTGTCACAGGGGGTCACCATCTTGGAAAGTGTCTGTGACACTCACATGCTCAGTGGGCTCTGATTGGCTGTTGAGAAGCTAAGCTTAGGGGTCGTCACTAATTATCCAGCAGAAAATGAGCTTCCCCTGTAATATAAGCTGATGCTACAGGTTTGCTGATTATTAAATTCTGATGCTAATTGCACTGGTTTCTGTGCTGCCATGTAGTAATTATCTGTATTAATTACTAATCAGCCTGATATTGTGACATTTCTATTCTATGTGTACTGTATATTGTGAGTGGGTCCCTAAGCTCAGTAAGTGACAGCAGCACAGAGCATGTGCAGTGAATCAGCAGAAAACAAGATAGGGAGCTACTGGGGCATATTTGGAGACACAGATCTTTACTACTAAAGGGCGGTGGTTGCCTTGGGCTGGTACAGAAGCAAAAAACATAATGTACAACATTTCTAGCTACTTCTTTTGTTAAACTTTAGTTCTCCTTAAAAAAAAAGGTAAAGGTGAACCACCCCTTTAATGACTCAACTAATCATTAATCCACCAGGGCTAATCTCAGGTTTCAGGTTTACCTGTAAGGACTCGGTCATTCCCCGCCCTATAACAAGAGTCTTCACTCCTTTCTTCACCACTTCCTCTAAGTCAGCCGGCTGGACACCAGGATGATGCTGGCATGTGGCAAAACAAAAAGATTAATTTTTTTTAAGGAATTTTGTTCCTGGTCCCTAAGGGCTCTTACTCACTGGCGTTCTGACCTGCGCTCCCCTGCGTTCCGTTTTTTGGCGTTCAGCCGCAGGGGAGCGCAGGAATAGACGCATGTCATTATTTCAAATGGGGCTGTACTCACTCAGGCGCGTGTAGGTGCCGAACGCAGGTTGAGACGCAACATGCTGCATTTTTCCTGCGTTCGGCGCCTACACGCGCCTGAGTGAGTACAGCCCCATTTGAAATAATGACATGCGTCTATTCCTGCGCTCCCCTGCGGCTGCACGCCAAAAAACGGAACGCAGGGGAGCGCAGGTCAGAACGCCAGTGAGTAAGAGCCCTAAGACAGAAGCAAGCCTAGAGAAATCAATCATCATATTTGCATAATTAAGTACCAATATAACAAGACTGATTTGGAGACAGTCTCAGCCTGTCAGTTAAAGTTTCTCAATGCTAAAGGACTCCAGCTACACAAATAAGGCCGCCCCCTCATACAGGAACATGGGGCATTAGACAGGTAATTAAAAGTATCCTGCAAATACTTTATGGCAAAGTTATAATTAGCTTTCAAAGGCAATATTATGATGTAAAAAAGAGGTTAATTTCTGGTGTTAGTATCTCTTTAAACCTACTTAAGTCACACTGCAAACTTAAAGGAGAAGGAAAGGTTAAAACTAAGTAAGCTTTATCAGAAAGGTCTATATAAATACACCAGTAAACCCTCAAAGTAATGCTGCTTTGAGTCCTCTGTCAAAAGAAACACCACATTTCTTTCCTTCTATTGTGTACTCATGGGCTTCTGTATCAGACTTCCTGTTTTCATCTTAAACCTCCAGGGCAGGGCTTGAGCATGCTCAGTTTGCTCCTCTCTCCCTCCCTTCCTGCTGTAATCTGAGCCCAGAGCTATGAGTGAGCAGGGAAAGACTCAATCAGGAAGAGATGTCACACCAAGCTAATATGGTAGCTGCTATCCTAAATAAAGAGAGAGCTTCTAAAGCTGTTTACTCAGGTATGGTAAAGCATTCTACAGAATAAATATAGCATTCTAGCTTGCACTGTTGTGCCTAATCTATTGGCAATAAACTGCCTCGCTAGCTTTCCTTCTCCTTTAAGGAAACTCTCTTTATGGGAAAGAACCAAGGTCGTAAAGCTTCTCTGGCTTGGTGGATCAAAAAGACCATCCAGATGGCTTATAGTAGAGAGAACCTCATTCCTCATTCAAAGCTTAGGGCCCATTCTGCCAGGAAAGTTTCCACTTCATGGGTCGAAATTGCTGATTTATCCATAGATCACATTTGTAAACCAGCCACATAGTAATGAGTAATCCAAATGCCTTCATCCAATACTAAAGGGCTGACTTCACAGTAGTAAAACCATTCTGAAGGCAGCGTATCCAGAAACCTCCATAATTACTCACTTGCTCTCATGGTTGCTTCCATATGGCAAATAAGGGAATGAGAGCATTTATACAGAAAATTTTTCCATCCCTATTAAAGCTACTCCCCATTATTCCAGTGTATGTCTACATTTTAAAGGAAAACTATACCCCCCAAACAATGTAGGTCTCTATTAAAAGATACTGAGTAAAACAGCTCATGTGTAAAACCCTGCTTCATGTAAATGAACCATTATCATAATAATATACTTTTCTAGTAGTATGTGCCATTGGGTAATCATAAATAGAAAATTGCCATTTTAAAAAATAAGGGCCGCCCCCTGAGATCGTAAGATTCACTGTGCACACATACAAACCACATGTAAGGTCACATGAGCCAATTAACAGACAGAGTTCTGCCTTTTGCTTCCTCACTTCTTCCTGTTACAGTTAGTGTTGTAGTATTTCTGGTCAGGTGATCTCTGAGGCAGCACAGATAGAGAAATGGTGGTTCAAGGCAAGAGATGTAAAAGGGCAATATTTATGTAAATATATATTCCAGTTTGGTAAGATTCTTTGATATGTCATTCAATTTGATATAAACTGTTGTTTAACTATTCATTTTGGGGGTATAGTTTTCCTTTAATAACCTTGAGGCTCAGTGGTGCAACTATTGGGGATGCGGGGATGCGGGGATGCGGGGATCACCCCCCCCCCCCCCCCCGCCCGGGCCTGGCGAACTGTAAAAAACTAGTCTTGGGCAGTATTGCTGGAGATTTTTCGGCACGCACAATTTTTCCTGGAAACATTAAGAACTTTAATAAAATCAAATTGTTGGGAAACCATCCCAGAAGGAATGTTCATAAATCTGCCCTTTAATTTCACTTGTCTTGACATGAGCTGCATTTTGCAAAGCCTCGGATCTGTGGCATACTCTTCAAAGCCTTTGGAGTGGCCCAGAATTCTCCAGCAGATTAACAAAGGAGTGTGTTCTACTGCACAAGTGCTTCACTTCAGTCTGCAGGAGCCCATCAGTACAGCTTTTAGATTTTACACTGTTTGAGCACAGAAAAATAAAAGCAACCAGTGGAAAAGCTATTATTAAAGACACACTTCTTCTATAAAAGCGCATGGGCTCAGAGGAGAAGAATCATTTTATACAAAATGCTGTGGCTCTGAGTGGTTCCATTCATTAGCGCACAACTGTGCCTTTAGGAGATGAGTACACATGGACAGATAAAAGTTGGGTAATTCTGAAGAACACAAAGAAGCAGGAGCCAAAAGATTAAAGGAACAGTAACACAATGAAAATAAAAATAGAATGCAGTGCTGCCCAGTACTAGTTAAACTGGTGTGTTTGCTTCAGAAACACTACTATTGTTATATAAACAAGCTGCTGTGTAGCAATGGTGGAAATTGAAAAAAGTCTATATAACACAGGTTAAATAGTGGATAACAGATAACACCATTATGTAACACCAACTAAGTGATAAAAATGAAGACTAATTGCAAATTGTCTAGGAATAGAAGTGTCTTGTACTTACATTTGTTCCAGTTTCTCTCCAGTCCCATGTCCTGCTGCCTCCTGGCCAAACCTTGCAGTCCTTATAAGCTTGCCCACCAACCTTCATGCTGCCCCATGAGATATGAGATATTTCTGGAGAAGCCATAACTCTGTGCAGAGCCTACACCAGAAAACAAACAGAAATTGCAGATGATCTTTGCAGCCTATAAGTATATGAACACATACAATGGTTTGGATATACAGCAGAACCTCCATTTTACTTTGAGATACAATATTTAGGGGCCCATTTACTTAGCTCGAGTGAAGGAATAGAAGAAAAAAAAAAAATCGAATTTTGAATGTTTTTTTTGGCTACTTCGACCTTCGAATGGGCTACTTCGACCTTCAAATCGAACGATTCGAACTAAAAATCGTCCGACTATTCGATAGTCGAAGTACTGTCTCTTTAAGAAAAAACTTCGACCCCCTAGTTCGCCACCTAAAAGCTACCGAAGTCAATGTTAGCCTATGGGGAAGTTCTTATGTTGTATATTTAGCAACCTGTATATGTGGACGTATACGCTTTTCTCTAATACACTTTATTGATTTTTGAAGTTTACCCTGTGTTTTGCTTGTTTCTTTCCATGGACATGTATTAACGTCTAAACCGTGCAACCGGGTGTAATTTGGAAGCGGTGTGCCATCCAATATATGAGATTATTTATATATATTTTTTTTTTTTTGTAAAAGCATCATACTGCATTCCCCCTTGCTTATGATGTATTGCTTTAAGCACAAAACATGTAAAGATGCCGGGATCTTAATATATTGTGACCTTTGATTCCTTCTCAAGTTGAAGGTTGAGGGTGGAGACACACAAAGTAGCAGCTACAGGCAGTCCCCAGGTTATGTACAAGATAGGGACTGTAGGTTTGTTTAATTGAATTTGCATGTAAATTGAAACATATACATATTAAATGCAACTTAGACAGATGTCTGTCGAAACATAGTATTTATTTTTACCTTTCTGTGCTCCGCAGTAGACAACACACACCAGAGGGGATTGGGGCAGGTGGTTTATTAAAGCTAAATGCTAATAAAGGCCAAACAAACCACAGTACATTACTGTAATAGCCTCCGTTTGTAAGTATGAGTTGTATGTAAGTCGGGTGTATTAACTCGAGGACTCCCTGTAATTGTCACAGCTACAAAATAGACAATAGCAATAATTAGCTTTGCTAAGACACTAATTATCAGTGTCGTCTATGGCAGGGAATTTTGTAGCTGCTAATAGTAGCTGTGTGTGTCTTCACCCTTAGGGTAAAGTCACACTGATCGTTTCAGGGAGATTTAGTCGCCTAGTGACTAATCGCCTCATCTTTGTGGCGACCAATCTCCCAGAACCCGCTTTAAGGTTTCCGTAAAACAGATCCCATGCCTGTACATAGTGGGTTCCAGGTGCACACACCCTAAGGGTAAGGTCACACTGGGCGTTTCGGGGAGATTTAGTCGCCGATTTTAGTCGGAGATTTAGTCGCCTCGTCTATGCGGCAACCAATATCCCCCTGAACGCCTTCCCTCCCTCTGCGATGACTAAAATGAGAAATCGCTGGCGCTAATCACACGCGGCGATTCGTTTTCCAAAGTCGTCTTAAGTTGCCACACGTGGAAACTTCAAGCGACTTCGGAAAACGAATCACTGCGTGTGATTAGCGCTGGCGATTTTTAATTTTAGTCAGCGCAGAGTGCAGGAAGGCGTTTGGGGAGATTGGTTGCCGCATTGACAAGGCGATTAGTCGCCTAAATCTCCCCGAAACGCCGAAAGGTACCCTTAGGGCGTGTGCACCTGGAATCCACTATGTGCAGGCATGAGATCTGTTTTACGAGAACCTTAAAGCTACAAATTACGGAACGGGCGTCTCCCATTATAATCAAACAATCCAGATTTTTAAAATTGATTTCCTTTTTCTCTGTAATAATGAAACTTGCACTTGATCCCAACTAAAACATAATTAATCCTTATTGGAAGCAAAACCAGCCTATTGCGTTTATTTAATGTTTACATGGTTTTCTAGTAGATTTAAGGTATGAAGATCCAAATTACAGAAAGATTCATTATGCAGAAAAACCCCAGGTCCCGAGCATTCTGGATAACAGGTCCCATACGCTTAATAGCAGCACAACACCAACTTGCAAATCCAAATAAGGCCAGATATTGTTCTGGAATTGTAGACTTGAGTCCAATAAGTCTGATGTTATTCAGTCACATCATATAACTAATTGTACCAGTGGTGTAAGTAGATATTACTGGGCCCCACAGCAAAATGTTTCCTCTGTAATTACAGCCCTGAATGTACCCCACTATCTCACTTGCATGAAAGCAAATAAAACTGCTAGAGTCAAAGCAAGAAGCTAAAATGTAGCCAATGATGAGGGGCTGGGCAACATGAAGTGAAGCTCCTCCCTCAGAGCCAACTCTATAAATAACCAGCAGCACTGAGGCAGAAAGGAGGGTGAACTTTGGCACCAAGCAGCTCTACAGGCAGAACAGAATAAAGAAAGCTCATGGCAGCCTTTAGTACAGCGGCAGAGGAAGACAGCAAAGCCACAGACACAAAGTATTCAACCTTGTGAGCAAATGTTATTACCAATCACCGCAGACAAGCAGCTACACCGTTCCACAGCTACTACTCAACTGCGTCAAGAATGATCCACCAGCAGCCTTATCTATCACAACCACCCGCAACTCCCATTGGCTGGCAGGCGCATCCACGACGCCCCTTCTTGGCTATTGGCCAATATACTTGTAGCCACGCCTCCACCCAGCCATGCACAGCGGGAGGCGGGAACAAATGTGACTTTAAACATTTCCACAGGTTCTGATTTGAGTATTGCGGTAACGGATGAGGGTGGGAAGCGGGATGACTGAGGCCACATGATCTCTCACGTTGCTATCGCAAAGCTTCGGCGTTATCGTTTAAAATTTAATTGTGACATTTGTAACTGTGAATAAAGTTTTAAAGAAAAAAAAAATACAGCGCCTTTTGTTTTGTTTGCTACAATGAGATTGCGTGGGGGGAGTGGCCATAGAGAGGAATGGGAGGGTGAATGGGACGGACAGTTTCCCGCGGCATTGTGGGATGCGAAGGCCGCCGGGGAGGAGGTGTTATCGCCAGGGAACCCTTTCGGTTTCTCGGATTCTCGCCTGGGTGCGCGCGCGTGTGCACGACAAAAGAACCTTTAGAGACTGAGGGAAAGCGCGCGCGCGCTGTACTCTCTTTCCCCCTCCTCCTTCCCTCCCCCTCCAGAGTCCAAGATGGCGGCTGCTGGTGCGGAGGCGCAGGCTTCCCCGGTAATTCCCTGTTCGGTGGGTTCCTGGCCAGATTTCGCCGTGGTCTGCTCGTTCCTGGAGCGCTATGGGACTACCCTGGACCTGCCCGAGCTCACCTTCCCGGAGCTGGAGGAGGCGCTGGAAGAGACCGGGGCAGGTGAGAAGGAGGAGGAGCATGGGGGGGCCCGGGATGCTTGTTGTGATGGGAGAGATGCCATGAGGATTCTTTGCTCCCTAAGTTTCTCCTTATTACTCCCCATTGGCTTCCCAAGCTGGTTATTACTCTACGTACGCCATCATGGCTTCCCTCTGCTGCCCCCCTACTTCTCTAACCACAAGGGATATCATCCACACTCAACACTTCCTTTGGGGGGTTATGGGAAATGTAGTTCCACCTCAGGACTGGGGGTTTGTGGGAAATGTAGTTCCACCTCAGGACTGGGGGGCGAGGGGAAAGTCCTGCTCTAAAGTCTGACCCGAGAGGTTAAAGGGGAACTCCACTCCTGAACTGCTTTTTTCCTAATGAACTTTCCAATCTACAATGGATATTATCAATGGGTTTTAAAGTGTAAATATAATTGTATTATAATAAGTCTGTATCCCTTTCTCTGGGCCAGAGTATTGAGACAGTGTAGAATGACTTTGTTGTGCTGCAGAGCTGTTAATCTGCTACATTGTTTCAGAACTAGGAACCACTAGTGCAGGGGATAGAAACAAGCAGGCAGTGACATTTACACTGAAGAACTACTGAATATATGATGTAATGTTGCTTGAATTAAAACTTTTATTTCATTATGGACTAAAAAAAAAAGCAGTTATTGTGAGGAGTTCCCCAATCTGGCACCCCTGTCATTCATTACCTAAACATGGAGGAGTTCTGTTGATAAACTTCAGCTCTCAGTATTGTAAAACAGCAGCTTATATATCTTCTGGGTTCTGATGAAGCTCGTCAGGGTGCTGCTTGTTATCCTTTGCATTTAAATGAACGACAATGCAGACAATTATATTCGGAGGCAATTTGCAATCAGCCTTTTTCTTCTGTTTTTATTCAGTGGCACTCAAGATTGTAATTCCATTAGTATCTGGTTGCTAGGGTCCTGCTGTCCGAAGTAACCAGGCAATGGTTTATAAGAGAGGCCTGAACTGACATATAAGTAGCCTCACATTGATACTCAACAGCCGGATAGCATTTTCAGCTGGAGCGAGTCTGAAGAGGAAGGCAGATCCTTTAAAAACGATTTAAAAAAAAATAAAGACCAATTGAAAAGTTGATGCTTTGTCTGGGATGTAGGTGGTAATTGTGTGTTTTCTATTTTCATGTGATATCAATTGAGGTTTGATGGATAAGGGGTAAAATAATGATCACTGATGTATGCCCTCAAAGTCCAGTATTGGGCTTGTATTTGTTATTCTCTTGCTGCCACTTACTATTGCCAGCCACCCTCTCTCTCTCTCTCAACACCCCAATGTAGCAGGGTATTGATAAACAGCATGCTGATGATGATGAGGAGTGTAAGCTCTTGGAAGTACATGTGAAAGGCTTCTATTATCTTTCAAAAACCTAAGGAGGGAAAGTGGCCCTCAGGCTGTGGGGGGGGGGGGTGGGCTTTGTTGTGTGGCCTCTGCCGTTTTTTGGAACTAGGAGGCGGAGACTTCATCCTTCTTCAGTCTCTGCTCAGGTTGCCTTCTCTGCATTTCTATACACTCCTCTGCCAGGCTGGATGTGAGGGGCATCACTACTTTAAATCAGAAAATCTGTAACTCAGTTACTCTGACAGTGCCATCTGCTGTGCCAGTACAAGCCATATTTTGTTTGTCGGTGCCCCAGCAGTTCTGATGATTTTAAAAAACAAAACTCTAAAGCGTGGATAACCAAGTTGGGCAGATTTTAAGCCCTACCTCCATGCACCAATTGTTTTAGTTGTTTCATATTTATGCACTCCTCTTTTGTGACAGGTTGTTTATTATGACTAAATATCTACAGTGAAACTTCGATTTTAAGTCCCCTGATTTTAAGTTTTTCCGCATTTTACATTTTTTTATTTGTGGTCCCACCATTTTATAAGGCATTTCAATGGGTGCATTTCCCTCATTTTAAGTAATGTTTTCCTGCATTTTACTTCAAAATCTTGCTTTATTTTCCTCTATTAAGGTTATTTGTGAAATAAAGAGGTTTAAAATACTAACCAGATGTATAGTTTGCCATGGTTTGACCTGGAGGTGGGCATTGAAAGTACTGTTTCTATTTGTGCAGATGATACTAAATTGTGCAGAACTATAGGTTCCATGCAGGATGCTGCCACTTTGCACAGTGATTTGTCCAAAGGTGGCCATACACTATAAGATACACTATAAGATAAGGGCATTAACTCAAGGGATGAAAACATAATTCTGCCTCTTTATAGGTCCCTGGTGAGGCCTCATCTGGAGTATGCAGTGCAGTTTTGGACTCCAGTCCTTAAGAGGGATATAAATGAGCTGGAGAGAGTGCAGAGACTAAGTGCAACTAAACTGGTTAGAGGGAGGGAAGAGTTAAATTATGAGGGGAGCCTGTCAAGGTTGGGGTTGTTTTCTCTGGAAAAAAGGTGCTTGCGAGGGGACATGATTACACGTTACAAGTACATTAGAGGACATTATAGACAAATAGCAGGGGACCTTTTTACCCATAAAGTGGATCACCGTACCAGAGGCCTCCCCTTTAGACTAGAAGAAAAGAACTTTCATTTGAAGCAACGTAGGGGGTTCTTTACAGTCAGGACAGTGAGGTTGTGGAATGCACTGCCGGGTGATGTTGTGATGCTGATTCAGTTAATGACTATAAGAAGGACTTGGATGATTTTTTGGACAGACATAATATCAAAGGCTATTGTGATACTAAACTCTATAGTTAGTATAGATATGGGTATATAGAATTTATGTGAGAGTAGGGAGGGGTGTGTGTATGGATGCTGGGTTTTCATTTGGAGGGGTTGAACTTGATGGACTTTGTCTTTTTTCAACCTGATTTAACTATGTAACTATGGTTCTGCCTGTAAATGGTAATTTCCAATGAGTCTGCCCCTTATACAGTCCTTCACCAGTCACTTATTGCTTTAGGTTGTGTATGTGACTGAGTCTTGCACATGCCCCCCATAGTGTAACATCAACACTGCAATGCTTAACCCTTGTTATTAACACAGTAAATATTTTCAGTACTTGAAGAAAAAGTTACTTTAACACATTTCCCTCAATTTTACATTTTCCCGAATTTTACATTATTTTTTCCTGGTCCTCTGAAAAACATAAAATGGGAATACTACTGTATATTTTTTTCCCTAAAATTGTTGTAGAATGGTTTAATTTGCTGAGATTTTTGGGCTCACTCCTCTAATTCTGCTAAAGGGCTTCTCCTGTGTTCTGAATGCTCTGCTGGGTCAATGGCATTGAGTGTAGTTAATGGGACTTATGCTGTAACATGGCAAAAACCTGCACCATGAAACAACCGCAAGCCGCTCTCATTATCCCCGTGAGTGTTTTTGTTTGAGAGAAACCTAAATGGCACCCGTATCATACAGAGTAATGGGACGTTGGACTTTTTTTTATTCTGATGCATTGTTACTGCAAGTGTGACATTTCTATCGTGGGCAAAACCATTGCTGCTGCCCTTATAAAAAGACTGGACGTATCATCCACAAAGAATAAAAGATGGAAAAAGAAACTTTTGGTGGAGCAGGACTTTCTGTATGTCTCTGGGTTCAATCCATACAGAGCTCCATCATCAATGTGGAATGTGTACCCTTGTGGCTTCTATCTGGGGTTTACGTTTTTCCCTAACAAAAATCAACGAAATGCTGGAATATATATGCCCCCCACACAGTGGCGTAACTATATGTCACTGGGCCCCACAGCAAATTCAATTTAGGGCCCCAAAATATTGATAAGGTGGCCTGTTCTACCCAGACATATTAAAATTGCCAATTAATTAGGGCCTCACTGGGCCCCCTATTCTACTGGGCCCCCTGCAAGCGCAGGGTCTGCTTCCTCTGTAGTTACGCCCCTGCCCCCACAGTTTGAGGATTTTCTCTCGATTTTAGATATCGTCTTTTGTTGCATTCTGTACACTGATACTGAGCCTGTTACATTGTTGCAGTGAATGGACATTTCATCTCCTCCTTGTGCTTCTTAGTATTTGTAACATTGTTTATACATACTGGAAACATATCCACGCCCCTGTGATGGGCCGCCATTCATTAAAGGGGTGGTTCACCTCTACGTTAACTTTAAGTATGTTCTAGAATGGCCAATTCTAAGCAACTTTTCAATTGGTCTTCATTATTTCTTTTTGCTATTTTTTTAATTGTTTGCCTTCTTTTTGTGATTCCAGCTTTCAAATATGGGTCACTGATCCCATATAAAAAAAAAAACAAATGCTCTGTACGGCTACAAATGTATTGTTATTGCTACTTGTTATTACTCCTCTTTCTGTTCAGGCCGCTCCTATTCATATTCCAGTCTCTTATTCAAATCAATGCATGATTGCTGGGGTAATATGCAACCTAATTGCTGAAATTGCAAATATGAGAACTGCAAAATATCTTAAATATAAAATGAAAACCAATTGCAAGTTGTCTCAGAATATCGCTTTCTACATCAGGGGTGTCCAAAAGGTAGATCGGGATCTATCAGTAGACCTTTGGCTGGTGATCAGTAGATCTCAAGACAATGTCAACCAACAGCTTGTCTAAATTACCCTCCTGTTTCATGCTTTTCATTAAGATATCTATTATGTTAAGGTTACATAAGAAATAGTTGTTTTTTAAATATAGTAATATAAATTCTCTTATAAATCAATATAATATTCAAGTAATATTTTCCATGGAACAGGATCCTAACGGTGATATTATGGATGTAGATCATAATGGGACAACATTACTAAAAGTAGCCCTCACATTATTAAAGTATGGCCACTCCTGTTCTACATCATACTAAAAGTTAATTTAAAGGTAATCAACCCCTTTTAAAAAAGAAAGGAGCCCTGGTATATAAAATACATTCTTCCCGTGGGACGCTGGCTGTAGAAAACATTAAAGGGATCCTGTCATCGGAAAACATGTTTTTTTTCAAAACCATCAGTTAATAGTGCTACTCCAGCAGAATTCTGCACTGAAATCCATTTCTCAAAAGAGCAAACAGATTTTTTTATATTCAATTTTGAAATCTGACATGGGGCTAGACATTTTGTCAATTTCCCAGCTGCCCCCAGTCATGTGACTTGTGCCTGCACTTTAGGAGAGAAATGCTTTCTGGCTGCTGTTTTTCCTTCTCAATGTAACTGAATGTGTCTCAGTGGGACCTGGATTTTACTATTGAGTGCTGTTCTTAGATCTACCAGGGAGCTGTTATCTTGTGTTAGGGGGCTGTTATCTGGTTACCTTCCCATTGTTCTTTTGTTTGGCTGCTGGGGGGGGGGAGGGAGGGGGTGATATCACTCCAACTTACAGTATAGCAGTAAAGAGTGATTGAAGTTTATCAGAGCACAAGTCACATGACTTGGGGCAGCTGGGAAATTGACAATATGTCTAGCCCCATGTCAGATTTCAAAATTGAATATAAAAATATCTGGTTTGCTCTTTTGAGAAATGGATTTCAGTGCAGAATTCTGCTGGAGCAGCACTATTAACTGATTCATTTTGGAAAAAAAGATTTCCCATGATAGTATCCCTTTAAGAAGATGCAGTATCTGGTAGCAGTTTTATTTTAAAGGATAATTGGGAAGTTTTCCCTTTTTCACTAACTATGTCCCGCAGTGGTTTTACAGTAGCATTACAATTGTAGATTAGGAGCGGCTTGAGAAGTGGCAGTGAAGTGGGAAGCTAAATGTTCTCCTGGGGCAATGGTTTTCTGCTACAGGAACAAAACAATTTGATAAGCATTACAGCTGCTATTTGAGCTGGAGCTGGAAGGCAACTAAAAGCCCCCCTACCACCCTACCAATCTCGTGTATTCACTTTCTTCAGATTTGTGTTGTGCTTTAGAATTCAACTAATAAGTCACATGTGAATTCTCTCTAGTCGCTGACATTTTCATGCGCTATTTTGGGCTGCTAGCATCTCCAGGTATTGGACCACTACCTCGGGCTACTTTGGATCCAACTAAGCAGTGCATTTTCCCACTGTGATTGATATTGTTGCTGGTGGAAAAGCATTTTTTAGGAGATTAGTTGCCTACATAGTAGACTCATCAGGCAGCACTGATTTAAAGGGGCTGCTCGCCTTAAAATTAACTGTTAGTATGATGTAGAGAGGGATATTCAGAGACAATTTGCAATTGGTTTTCATTTTTTATTTGTAGTTTTTCAGTTATTTCACTTTTTATTCAGCAGCTCTCCGGTTTTCAATTTCAGTAGTCTGGTTGCTAGGGTTCAAATTACCCTAGCAACCATGCATCGATTTGAATAAGAGACTGGAATATGAAAAAAATATATTCTGAATAGAAAGATGAGTAATAATAATGAACAATAACTATAAACGTGTAGCCTTACAGAGCATTTGTTTTTAGATGGGAAAGCTGGAAAGAGTCAGAAGAAGAAGGCAAATCATTAAAAAAGTTTAAAAAATAAATAATGAAGACCAGTTGCTTAGAATAATTAGCTATTCTATAACGGTAAAACGAAGCTTAAATGTGAACCACCCTTTTTATAGTGGTGGATGGAAAGGTTTTGTTCTGCTCTAGATAAGTCATGGCCTTATTACATACATTGATCATGCAAATAGATTCATAAAGCAAGCCCACATTTATTGCAAATAAATTTAAAGGGATCCTGTCATCAGAAAACATGTTTTTTTCAAAACGCATCAGTTAATAGTGCTACTCCAGCAGACTTCTGCACTGAAACCCATTTCTCAAAAGAGCAAACAGATTTTTTTTATATTTAGTTTTGAAATCTGGCATGGGGCTAGACATTTTGTCAATTTCCCAGCTGCCCCTGGTCATGTGACTTGTGCCTGCACTTTAGGAGAGAAATGCTTTCTGGCAGGCTGCTGTTTTTCCTTCTCAATGTAACTGAATGTGTCTCAGTGGGACATGGGTTTTTACTATTGAGTGTTGTTCTTAGATCTACCAGGCAGCTGTTATCTTGTGTTAGGGAGCTGTTATCTGGTTATCTTCCCATTGTTCTTTTGTTTGGCTGCTGGGGGGGTGGGGGAAGGGAGGGGGTGATATCACTCCAACTTGCAGTACAGCAGTAAAGAGTGATTGAAGTTTATCAGAGCACAAGTCACATGACTTGCGCAGCTGGGAAATTGACAAGATGTCTAGCCCCATGTCAGATTTCAAAATTGAATATAAAAAAAATCTGTTTGCTCTTTTGAGAAATGGCTTTCAGTGCAGAATTCTGCTGGAGCAGCACTATTAACTGATTCATTTTGAAAAATTTTTTTTTCCCGTGACAGTATCCCTTTAAAGGAAAGCTAAAACATAAAAAAGTTAGTTGCTAACTGCAATCTCTGCTTCCATTTTTGGTTGGTAACTTTTAGTATGTTATAGAATGGCCGATTCTAAGCAACTTTTCAGTTGGTTTTCATTGTTTATTTTTTATAGCTTTTTTTATTATTTGCTTTCTTCAGATTCTTTCCGGCTTTCAAATGGGGTTCACTGACCCCATCTAAAAACAAATACTTGGTAAGGCTAGAACTTTAGGGGGTTATTTATCAAAATCTGATTTTTTCTGATTTTTTAAGTAAAAAAAAGACCAAACTAGAATCCACGATTTGACCTTATTTATCATTGGAAAAAAACTCGATAAAATCGGTCCAAATGACCCTAGCAACCATGCTTAGATATGAACAAGTGACTGGAATATGAATAAAAAGTAGCCATAACAATACATTTGTAGCCTTACAGAGTATTTGTTTTTTTTAAGATGGGGTCAGTGACCCCCATTTGAAAGTTGGAAAGAGCCTGAAGAAAAGGGGAAAAAAAATCAAAAATGAATAATGAATTCCAATTGTAAAATTGTTTAGAACTGGTCATATTTTAACATACTAAAAGTTAACTTAAAGGGGTTGTGCGCCTTCCAAACACTTTTTTGTTCAGTTGTTTTCAGATTATTCCCCAGAAATAAAGACTTTTTTTCAATTACTTTCCATTATTTTATTTTATTTTTTTGCTGTTTTTCCAAAATCTAAGTTTAAAGTTGAATGTACCTGTCCCTATCTCTGGTGTTTGAGTCTGACAGCTCAGTAATTCAGGTGCAGATTCTAAACTTACAATTTTGCAACATTTAGTTGATCCATTTCTCAGCAGCATCTCTGGAGTATCAGCAACTATTGTATCAAGTCTAACAGCTGCCTTTAATGAAACCAGAGAGTCTGCTCAGCAGGGACAAAGAAAAGAAATGGATCAACTAAATGTATCAATTTAGAACAGTTTGGGGGGGTCGGCGACCCCCCCTCACAGAGCTGCTTTAGAAGGTGCAAAATTACACTTTACACTTCAATATTAGAAAAACTGTCAAAAACAGAAAATGGAAAGTAATTGGAAAAAGTTATATCTGGTGATCTGTCTGAAAACAGCTAGTTGTTTGAAGGTGAACAACCCCTTTAAAGCACCTGTAACATCAAAAAATGAATGATTTAAAGTAATGTAAATCGAATGTACTGTTGTGATCCACTGGTGTGTTTGCTTCAGAAACTTTACTATAGTCTGTATGTTACCCTCCCATTTTGACTGTAAGCCCTATGGGGTAGGGTCCTCTAGCATTTTGTTTTCGTGACACTGAGCACTAAATCTGTATTGTAATTATATTTATGTGAATTGTATTTTTTTATTAATGCACCTACTGTAACTTTTTACTTCAATGACCTCTTGTTTGTCACTACTAATTTATTGTGTTGCTGTACAGTGCTTTGCCCTCAAGGAGCGCTATACAAATAAAAATATACATACATATAAAGTAGCGGCTCTGTAGCCATGGAGACAGCCATTCAAAGCTGAAAAAAGGAGAAAAGGCACAGGTTTCACATCAGATAAACTCTGTTGTGTACAATGGGAGTCTTCAGAGGTCATCTCTTATCTACTGTGTATCCTGTGCTTGAATGGCTGCCCCCATGGCTACACAGCAGCTTGTTTATATAAACTATAGTAGTACTTATCTGTTATCTATTGTGTACCCTGTGTGTTCGAATGGCTGCCCCCATGGCTACACAGCAGCTTGTTTATATAAACTATAGTAGTACTTATCTGTTATCTACTGTGTATCCTGTGCTTGAATGGCTGCCTCCATGGCTTCACCAAACTTGTTTATATAAATTATAGTAGTACTTATCTGTTATCTACTGTGTATCCTGTGCTTGAATGGCTGCCCCCATGGCTACACAGCAGCTTGTTTATATAAACTATAGTAGTGTTTCTGAAGCAAACACATCAGTTTTACTAGTGCAGGGCTACAGTACATTTTATTGTCATTTCCTTTAATTTTTTTGGAGAACCACCACTTAAAAATCAGTGGGGGTCATTTATCAACACTGGGCAAATTTTCCATGGGCAGTAACCCATGGCAACCAATCAAATTGTTGCATTCACTGTTCTACCTGTACCTGGCTGGAAAAAAAACCACCAATTGCTGATAGGTTGCTAGGGGTTACTGCTCACGGGCAAATTTGCCCAATGTTGATAAATGACTCCCAATGTCTGCTCTGTAAACTAAATACAAGGCTGTCTTTGGACTTGTTCTTCTCATTCCCCTTGAGATTAGATGAAGCACAAGGTCTTGCAGGTTGAACGTATCTGTGAATATCATCATGGGGTTCAGATGATGAGACGACGTTGGTCCGTGAAGTCTCAGTGCAGCTCTTATCACAATTCCATTCTGTAGCTGGTATCATATATATCATATCTTACATCAGGAAACATCTTGCTCCTGTCCTACAGTTAATCCAGCCATCCTGCCATGTAACATGAATAAGGGGAATGAAATGAGGTGGATAAGCCTCTTTCCAGGCAATGTATTATGAGATGCTCCTGACACATAAGTAACATAAGTCCCGCACTCTGAACATGTGAAGCTCTCTATGAGTAACATGCCCGTTGCAAATGCTCTGACTGGGGAGTACCATCTCCTGCTCTCACATTGTGGCTTTCATTCATTATCAACAATGTTGCACTTTAAAGGAGAACTAAACCCCCCCCAATAAGAAAAGCCCTTACCTACTACCCTAGATAGTCCCCATCCCTTCTTCCCCCCGTAGTATAGTTCATTACCCTTGAAAGTGTCCTGAATACATTGCTCACGTATCTGTGCAGAGTAAGTGCAGTGAAGCTGGTGAGCACCATCTTCCGGATCTTCAGTCCTCCTCTGTAAGGGAGCGCATGTATTGGCGCATGCACAGTTGGAGCAGTCTTCTTGTTCGTAGCAACTGTGCATGCACCGAAAGTGCCGTGAATTTCTGAAGAGAAGGAAGAGAACCAGAAGTGCTGAAGGGAATGAAGAGAACCAGAAGAAGACCGAAGATCCAGAAGATGACTCCCGTGAGCTCTGCTGCACTTACTTTGCACTGATACATGAGTAATGTATTTGGGGCACTTTCAGGCGGGGTCTATCTAGGGTAGTAGGTAGAGACTTTTCTAATTGGGGGGGATTTAGTTCTCCTTTAAGGATTGCGGTGCAAGACTTCCAGGTCCAGCACAGATCCAGGGGTGGTTGTATGGCCATTAGGCTCCTCCCCCTGAACCCTGGCCCTGCTGTGGCTGCACAACGATTATGTCCATTGGATATCCTGTGCCCTTGGAAGCCCTTTGGGGCTGATGTAGAACAGACAAAGGGACTCCCCAAGCTTCGCATGAAAAGTGTTCTGTTCAGTTAGACATCCAGTCACTCCAGCCTTTATACATGACATTTTTGGCTAACTAACTATATCAGATACATTTTTTATTTTGCACAGCCTGTCTATTTACCCTGTTTTTATTTTCATACAACTGTTCCTTTAACATAAAGTAGTGATACGTTATAGGACTGGATTGTATAGGACTGAAACACTGTTTTATTCATTTAGCTAAATAAAAGTATAATCACAACATATTTTGGCCATAATTTGTAATTTGAGTAGTTTCCAATCTGATTTAAAGGGGAAGTTCACCTTCAAATTCATTTTTAGTACGTTGTTTGAATTGTTAGGATTCCTATTCTGCTTATTAAAAGCCTGTACTTCGAATGTGGCTTGAGCTCAGACTACATCGGTCTCATTTTGTCATTGACAAAAGATGGATCAGGTTCAGTGCAATAGAATTTATTACACAGTAGATTTACAAATGAGAGCAGTTGGATCTGATTTCTTGTACCCAAGCCCCATGTGAATGTATTCACATGACAACCAATATTGTGCTAAAAGCCAGAGAGATTAAGTATTAATGTTGTTCATCTGTAAATCCAGTTCTTCGTCTGTATTTCTGAACAAATTGGCCTTTGGAACCTATGGATAGATATTTTATATGAAATATAGGGAACAACTAGCTGCACTGCTGACCAGGATGACAAACACCTACTTTATTCTCATATAGGAAAAATAAGGTGCACAATGTTTTGTGGTTCCCGCCTAAGCCATTACTTGCAGCTAATTGGAGCATAAACACGCCACCCCTCATTGTGGCCATTTTCCAACTTGAGCCCAATCAAATTCATGTTGTGGAACCTACAGCCCAAAAACTAATCATGCACCGAATCCACTATTTTGGATTTGGCCGAATACCTTGTGAAAGTTTTACAAAGACTCGAATACTGAACTGAAACCGAACCCTAATTTACATATATAAATTAGGAAGAAAACTGGGAAAGATAATCGTGCACGCAGCTCATGGTTAAAAACATTTTGACTTCCTTCTTTGTGTGCTGAAAAGTTGTGTGATTTTTTTTGGATTCAGATTTGGGTTAGCCAGGCAATTGGGTTTGGCCGACTCCTACTGAAAAAGGCTGAATCTTGGCCAAATCCTGCTGAAAAAGGTTGAATCTTGGCCAAATACTGCTGAAAAAAGGCTGAATCTTGGCCAAATTCTGCTAAAAAAAGACAGAATCTTGGCCAAATCCAGTTGAAAAAGGCTGAATCTTGGCCGAATCTGTCTGAAAAGGGCAGAATCTTGGCCGAATCCTGCTGAAAATGGCTGAATCTTGGCTGAATCCTGCTGAAAAGTCTTAATTTTGGCCGAATCCTGCTGTAAAAGGCTGAATCTTGGTCGAATCCTGCTGAAAAAGGCTGAATATTGGCCGAATCCATCTGAAAAAGGCTGAATATTGCTAAAGAAGACTGAATCTTGGCAGAATCCTGCTGAAAAAGGCTGAATATTGGCCAAATCCGTATGGGGGAAAAGGCTGAATCGTGGCCGAATTCCTATCCAGGGTCAGACTGGAGGCTCACTAGGGCTGCGACAAAAGGGGACCTCCATGTAGTCACCGGGGGCCCCCTCCTGACTTCTAAACTCCCAACCTCCGCCATGCCCATGCACAAACGCTGTCACATTACGGCACAAGTGTGTTTTTTTAGGGGGGAGCAGGTCCGAGCTTGTCCCCATGGCCCAGTCCAATTTTGTCCATTCGATTTAACGTGTTACCAGGTCACCTAGTTATTATTGCCTTGTTTTAATACAACAACACCCATAATTCACTTGAGCAACCGTTGGATTACGGACAATTCTTATTGGATGGAATAGGGTGTTAGTCTTTATGCTGCAGTTTTAGACTGTAACTAATGGTTTTATCTTTAATTGGGCACCAATTTGTTCTTTCTGTTCATTTGAGAAAGGGGGATACCCCAAAGTGTCCCCACTTTTTCCTATATGAGAATAAAGTATGCATTTTGCACAGAGGTCTTCTGTCCCATTATTGTTTTTTTTGTTCGCATTCAATTTAGAATTAGAAACGTGTTAAAGTTGTTTGTCCTCGTAGGGTCAAAGCAATTTTCTTTAATGCACCTCTTTCAGAATCCACAACCAATTTGTGCCTTTCAGAGCAAAGGCTCCAACAATAAGTGCCGCTTTTCCATCCATAATTTCTGATACAAAACCTCTAGCCTTACACTTTCAAAGCTCCCAGGTTTGCCCACCTCTCTGTCTCCTAGGAACTCTAAATGGGGAGGCCTCTGCACAATGTGATGAGATGTAGGGATATATTCCGATTCGGTCAAGTCAATGACATGCACAGTGGAGAGCACAGCTCTGGGCTGTATCCTTCTGAGTGTGCTCTTGGTTTAATTGGCCGATAATAAAGAAACCAGCAGCTTCAATGTTTCTGATCAGTGGGGATTTTGTTTAAAGCTGTATTGTGATTGCTGCCAATAAACTGCGTTTGCTTTGGACCTGGGGGTACAAAAAGAAGTTACCAAATCCTATCATGTTCTAGGAAGCTGCAAGGCAGTGGCGTAACTAGATATTGCTGGGCCCCACAGCAAATTATTTTTCAGGCCCCCAAAATTTTTAGCAGTTGACTTGTTTTACCAATATTTATTGAAATTGTATATGAATTAGGGCTTCGTGGGGCCCCTATACCTCCTGGGCCCCCCTGCAGGCGCAGGGTCTGCTTCCTCTATAGTTACGCCCCTGCTGCAAGGTGCAGCTAATGCGACTGACTAATATTGAAGCACAAGTGAAGGACATGAAGGCTCAAAGTGATCTGCGGTGTATGATCACTTGTGTGTGCCCCTTACCCCTTGTCTAGTTCATCTGGGACATTCTAGCACTGGAACGTGGTTGTTAAAGGGGTAGCTCCCCTTAAAGTAAACTTTTAGTATTTCATAGAATGGCCAATTTCAAGCAACTTTCCATTTGATCTTCGTTTTCTTTTTTGTAGTTTTTGAATTATTCTCCTTCTGATTCTTCCTAGCTTTCAAATGGGGGTGATTAACTCCCATCTAAAAACGAATTCTCTGGAAGGCTATGAATTAAGTGTTGGGGCTAATTTTTATAACTCATCTTTCTACTCAGGCCTCTCCTATTCATATTCTAGTCTCTTATTCAAATCAGCGCATGGTTGCTAGGGTCATTTGGATCCTAGCAACCAGACTGCTAAAATGGCAAACTGGAGAGCTGCTGAATAAAAAGCTAAATAAATCATAAACCACAAATAATGAAAAAATAACCCCAATTGAAAATTGTCACAGAATATCGCTCTCTACATCATATTAAACATTAAAGGGATACTGTCATGGGAAAAAACTTTTTTTTCAAAATGAATCAGTTAATAGTGCTGCTCCAGCAGAATTCTGCACTGAAATCCATTTCTCAAAAGAGCAAACAGATTTTTTTATATTCAATTTTGAAATCTGACATGGGGCTAGACATTTTGTCAATTTCCCAGCTGCCCCTAGTCATGTGACTTGTGCCTGCACTTCAGCAGAGAAATGCTTTTTGGCAGGCTGCTGTTTTTCCTTCTCAATGTAACTGAATGTGTCTCAGTGGGACATGGGTTTTTACTATTGAGTGTTGTTCTTAGATCTACCAGGCAGCTGTTATCTTGTGTTAGGGAGCTGCTATCTGGTTACCTTCCCATTGTTCTTTTGTTTGGCTGTTGGGGGGGGAAGATAGGGGGTGATATCACTCCAACTTGCAGTACAGCAGTAAAGAGTGATTGAAGTTTATCAGAGCACAATTCACATGACTTGGGGCTGCTGGGAAATTGTCAATATGTCTAGCCCCATGTCAAATTTCAAAATTGAATATAAAAAAATCAGTTTGCTCTTTTGAGAAATGGATTTCAGTGCAGAATTCTGCTGGAGCAGCACTATTAACTGATTCATTTTGAAAAAATTTTTTTTTCCCATGACAGTATCCCTTTAACTCAAAGGTGAACAACCCACTTTCACAATTTTTCATAGCAGCTCTCTTTAAATACAAAGCTTGTATTAATTGTATCAATGATGTTGGGATAAGTATCCGAAAAGTGATCTTAAAATGATGTTCTTTATCCTATTTTTTTTCTTTTTTTTAGTCGCAAAGCCATTGGTGGAACTGCATTTGAAATTGTTAAGGAAAATTGGCAAATCGGTCACAATGGATAGATGGGAAAAGTACTTAATCAAGGTACCGGATATTTGTGTGGTTGAATTTCATACGTAACCTATATGTTCATTTCTTTGGTACAAATTATACTGATCTGTTCTGTGCTCACAAGTGTAAGTTACTCCCTCATTCCCTGCTCTTTCTATCAAAGGCCATGGCGTGAAGGTTAGAGGAGCACAAACACAGACTTGGGAGCATTACAATAGTACAAGTATGGGACCTGTTATGCAGAATGGTTGGGATTTTCCAGATAAGGGGTCTTTCTGTAATTTTCATATCTTAAGGGTCAGGGCACACAGGCAGATTCGGCGAGATTAGTCGCTGGCGAAAAATCTCTTCTTCTTTGGGGCGACTAATCTCCCCGAACTGCCTTCTCGCCGGCTAAAATGTAAATCGCCGGCTGGATGGCACTCGGAGCGATTCGTTCTCCGAAGTTGCCTCACGATGAAACTTTGGGCCACTTCGGAAAACCAATTGCTCAGAGTGCCATCCCGCTGGCGATTTACATTTTAGCCGGCGAGAAGGCAGGGGAGGCAGTTCGGGGAGATTAGTTGCCCTGAAGAAGAATAGATTTGCAACTAATCTCCCCGAATCTGCCTTTGTGTCCTGCTAAAAAAATAATTTAAATATGAATTAAACCCAAAAGTCTGGTTTTGCTTCCAATAAGGATTAATTATATCTTAGTTGGGATCAAGTACAAGTTACTGTTTTATTATTACACAGAAAAAGGAAATTATTAAAATGTAGACTATTTCCAGTAATTTGGAGCTCTCTGGCTAATGGGTTTCTGGATAGCGGATCCCATAGATGAAAATGAAGAACAGTGAAATAGTTTTCTGATTCAGTGATGGATTGCCTTACAGGTGTGCCAGGAATATAACAGCACTTGGGCCTGGGAGATGGAGAAGAAAGGTTACCAGGAGATGAGTGTGGAGTGCAAAGTGGGGCTACTGAAGGTAAGTGCCAGAATCTTCTTTACATGTTATTTGTGTTTTTGTCCCAGTTAAAGGAACAGTAACATCAAACAATGAAAGTGTTTTAAAGTAATAAAAATACAATGCAGTGTTGCCCTGCACTGGTAAAACCGATGTGTTTGCTTCAGAAACACTACTTTAGTTTATATAAACAAGCTGCTGTGTAGCAATGGGGGCAGCCATTCAAGCACAGGATACACAGTAGATAACAGATAAGTACTACTATAATTTATATAAACAAGCTGCTGTGTAGCAATGGGGGCAGCCATTCAAGCACAGGATACACAGTAGATAACAGATAAGTACTACTATAATTTATATAAACAAGCTGCTGTGTAGCCATGGGGGCAGCCATTCAAGCACAGGATACACAGTAGATAACAGATAAGTACTACTATAGTTTATATAAACAAGCTGTTGTGTAGCCATTCCAGTCTCTTATTCAAATCAGTGCATGGTTGCTAGGGTAATTTGGACCCTAACAACCGATGGCTGAAACTGCAAACTGGAGAGCTGAGAATAAAAAGCTCAATAACCACAAATAATAACAAATGAAAACCAATTGCAAATTGTCTCAGAATATCACTCTTTGCATGATACTAAAAGGTAATTCAAAGGTGAACAACCCCTTTAAAGGATCAGTAACATCTTTTTTTTTTTTTTTTAAAAAAAGTCTTTATTAAGAAATAACTTTCAGAAACTCTGCTTGTGCTCCTCTTCAGAAAAGGCGACATGATGATGATCCATCATGCTGCGCTCGATTTCTCCTCCCTGGCTATCTCCTATAAGGAAAGCAGGGAGGAGAAATAGAGAGCCGGACGATGGTTCACCGGATCACCTTTTCTGAAGAGGAGCGCAAGTGGAGTTTCTTACAATTTTTTTTATTATTTTTACCTGCAGTCGCAGTGCCAGCAAACAATCTAGATTTTTTTTTTTCTATTTTTTTTGCAGCATCTCTGTGAGTGTCAGTTTGATGACAATTTAAAGTTCAAGAACGCCATTAATGAAGAAGATGCTGATGCAATGCGCCTCCAGCCTATTGGTAGAGATAAGGACGGTTTGATGTATTGGTTTCAACTGGATCAGGATCACAACGTCCGCATGTACATAGAGGAGCAAGATGATCAAGATGGTTCCACATGGAAATGCATTGTCAGGTGGGTTCAGCATGAGTTCTCTACACGGATGCTTTCTGACATCAGCACACACTGCTGGGAAATCTTGGTCTCTAGGCTGGAAATCGGATCATATGGTATTTAACTTGTTAGGCTAAAATTATATAGTGTGGCTGTAGTTGGGTCTGAAGCATCCGTGCAGGCAGTCCAGTGTTCCTAGTGACTTAAAGGGATATTGTCATGGGGGAAAAAAAAAATTCTTCAAAACACATCAGTTAATAGTGCTGCTCCAGCAGATTTCTGCACTGAAATCCATTTCTCAAAAGAGCAAACAGATTTTTTTATATTTAATTTTGAAATCTAACATGGGGCTAGACATATTGTCAGTTTCCCAGGAGCCCCCAGTTATGTGACTTGTGCTCTGATAAACTTCAGTCACTCTTTACTGCTGTACTGCAAATTTGGGTGAAATCGCCAGCCTCCCTTTCACCCCCAGCAGTCTAACAACAGAACAATGGGAAGGTAACCAGATAGCAGCTCCCTAACACAAGATAACAGCTGCCTGGTAGATCTAAGAACAACACTCAATAGTAAAATCCAAATCCCACTGAGACACATTCAGTTACATTGAGTAGGAGAAACAACAGCCTGACAGAAAGTAGTTCCATCCTAAAGTGCTGGCTCTTTCTGAAAGCACATGACCAGGCAAAATGACCTGAGATGCACCTACACACCAATATTACAACTAAAAAATACACTTGCTAGTTCAGGAATTAAATTTTATATTGTAGAGTGAATTATTTGCAGTGTAGACGGTATAATTTAGAAATAAAAAACTACATCATAAAAATCATGACAGAATCACTTTAACTTTTAGTATGATATAGACATTGATATCCTGAGTCAGTTTGGTATTGGTTCTCCTTTTTTTTTTTTTTTTTTTTTTTTTGTGGGTTCTCCGTTATTTAGCTTTTTGTTCAGCAGCTCTCCAGTTTGTAAGTTTAGCAGCTGTCTGGTTACTAGGGTATTATTTACCTTAGCAACCAGGCAGTGGTTTGAATGAGAGACAGGAATAGGAGAGGGGCTAAACAGAAGGATAAGCAATAAAATGCAACAATAATAATAAAATTGGATGTTCATTGAGGAAAAGTTTTTGGCTATTGGGCTATTGGGGGTCACTGACCCCAATTTGAAAGCTGGAAAGATGAAGAAGTGGCAGGCAAATAATTTGAAAACTGCTTAAAAAAATATGAAGCCCAATTGCAAAGCTGCTAGGAATTGAATATTCTATAACATACTAAAAATAAAAGTAAAGGTCAACTACTCCTTAATAAAAGCGTTTTCTCTCCAATTTAAATAGCAAATTATCACATTACTTAAGACTCTATACTCTTAAAACCGTATTGGGGTTAATAGCTCAACACACACTATATAAGGCAAAAGCTAATAAAATTCTCCTCTGGAGATTCCCAAATGGTGGGATTGCATCTCCCATGGTGGAGACAAATTATTCAAGGTTTATGGAGAAGCCCAGCCAGAAGGCCGGATACTGGGATTTTGGGGTGAATTTTTTTGCACTCTTGGACCTATAGAAGTCTGATCTAATGATTTCGTTTAACCTTGCTCATCAGTGATGGAGGTTTTGATCATATGTTGGGTCACAAAGGTGGGGGGGATGGGCCAAAATTATTCAAACCACAATATATATATATATTTTTTTTTTTTGCCATTGTAGGACTAGGAATGAGCTTGCAGAAACTCTTGAATTGCTGAAAGCACAAATAGACCCTGCCTTGCTTAAAAAATCAGAACCACAAGACAGTTCATCTCGTGAAAGTCCTAACCCAGAGCAGGATGAACTTAAGAAAGAAAACGGGGGTAGGTATTCTTTCTCTTGCTGAATCTTTGTTTGTATTTATAATTTTAAATACAAGTATGGGACCTGTTATCCAGACTCCTCGGCACCAGGGGTTTTCCGGATAATAGATATTTCTGTAATTTGGATCTTCATAAGTCTACTAGAAAATTATGTAAACATTAAATAACCCCAACAGGCTGGTTTTGCTTCCAATAAGGATTAATTATATCTTAGTTGGGATCAAGTACAAGCTACTGTTTCATTATTACACAGAAAAAGGAATTACATTTTAAAAAAATTTGATTTTTTGATTATAATGGAGTCTATTGGAGGTGGCCTTTCCTTAATTCGGAGCTTTCTGGATAACTGGTTTCTGGATCTACGGTTGAATTCTCCTTTGAGACTTTCTTTATATAATTTCCCTCAGAGTATTTGAGGCATAAAAAAAGTTTGGGGCAATTCATTTAGAAATCTAGTTTTCTTGAAGGCAAAGGTCTCTGTGACAAATCATGTCCTCATTTTTATAATAAAGGACATAGATAGGCAGGGGAAAGCAATGACTAGTAACAATGACCATATCAAATGGCAGCTGTTCTTAGGGATCTATGTCATGGCCAGTATAATGACTGACATTTTGAAGTACAGGTATGCTATCTGCTATCCTGAAACCCGGAAGGCTGTTTCCCATTTTATCCAAATAATCCAAATGTTTAAAAATGATTTCCTTTTTCTCTGTAGTAATAAAACAGTAATTTGTACTTGATCCCAACTAAGATATAATTATTCATTATTGGAAGCAGAGCCAGCCTATTGGATTTAATGTTTACATGATTTTCTAGTAGACTTATGGCACGAAGATCCAAATTACAGAAAGATCCGTTATCCAGAAAGACCCAGGTAACAGGTCCCATGCCTGTACCTGTATGTGTGTATATATAATGTCCCAACATACACAGACAGGTGCTAGAATAAATCATACAACTGTACTTAAATGCTCTTAAATATTAGATTAGATCTTGAAACTTTAAGGGCATGTAAAGGCAAAAAAAAATCCCATTTTTACTTTCTTTAATGAAAAAGAAACCGATCTCCAATATACTTTAATTAAAAAATGTGTACCATTTTTATAAGAAACCTGACTGTATGCAGTGAAATTCTCCCTTCATTTACTGCTGTGCAATGGAATTGTCAGACGGTCCCTAACTGCTGAGCAGGGAAACAATCATACTTATGAACAGCAGGGGGAGCCCCCGCCTTACTTCCCAGCCATGCAGAACTCAAGCAGCTTTGTTTATGATGATCCCTAAGCAGCCCAGACCACTTCCTTGTTTTGTGACAAAAAGTCCCACGATTTTCCTCCGCACCCCTAATTTGCAAATGCAAATTAGGGTTCGGTTCAGCCGGGCAGATGGATTTGGCTGAATCCTGCTGAAAAAGGCCGAATCCCGAACCTGGTGCATCCCTAACTGGAATCAGTTTTTTGAGCGAGCTCATCTGCTAGGAAAGGAAACCCCCCTATAAGATATATTGGATCTAACTGTCAATGAATATCTGACACCCAACTGCTGCATGAAGACACAATGATTAGAAACAGATGCTGGGAGAGAGGGATAGGGAACATAAACTTGATTATTTCAGTATGATGAAACTAGTTTTACATTTTTATTTTCCCGATAGTTCCCTTTTAAGTCAGGAGGAAGATTTTAGATGATATACAGGTTGAATTTCTTGGACATAAGTCTTGTTTCCAACCTTGACTATGAATGCATTAATGGAAGCCGACCAACCTCAGTGTTTTGCTGCCATTATGGTTTAAGCCTTTTAATTATAGGGGAACTATCATGAAGATGATTTTCTAATATGTATTAAATTAACCCATTTTGCTTAATGTAAATGGAATGTATAAAAAATGATCAGCCATTTTCAATATATTAAATGTAAACTCAGGCTCCTTCTCAAGCAATGATCTCCTCTGACAAGCTGCTCCTGGGGCCACATTACATTCCTTTAGTAAGTAGGCAGCATTATCTTCAATGAACATTAGGAGATAGGTTACCTTTTTAATGTACTTATCTTGCTATACTCAACTTGGTTTATACATTTACTTATATATTTAATATGCTTTAGCGGTTTTAAAAAATCTGTTTTTGGGTTGTTTATATATATATTGTTTTTTATATGGTTTAGAGGGAGCATCAGAGGAAGGCCATATTAAGGAAGAAAAGCCGGATGAAAAGAGTCTGCAGTCTCCATCCAACTGTAAAGAGGAAGATCAAAGTAATGGCCTTAAAACAGAAGATGGTCAGCCTTTAAAATTGTCATTACAAATAAAGGCCGAGCCTGTTTCAGACATGGAGACAGATAAACAAATTGCCAAAGAAGAAAACGACTCCTTCAAGGAAAACGTAAAGCCTGTAAAGGAGGATAGAACAGCACCAAAGGACTTAAAGGAACCCAAAGGAAACACAGATAGGGTAACTCCACCTCATGAACCCGAAAGGGCTGAAATATCAGTGATTGTAAAACGTGCAGACGATCACATGGAGAAGACGGTGGAGGAAACAGAGAAGATGAAGAACGATCATCAAGCGAAGATTCCTTTGAAAAAAAGGGAACTAAAACTGACAGACGATTTTGATGTTAAATCCTCCCTTTGCAGATCTGTCACTCCTTCAAAAGATCCATTGCTTAAAGATGATGGGAAGCAAGAAGAGGACCACGTTAAGACCAGTTTAAGTACTGGTCCTGGTGGGAAGCGACTGGTTAATGGTGAAATGAACTGTGAAAAAAATGCGCACAAAACAAAGGTGAGCCAAGTGGAGAATAAAACCAACAGCGTGAAAGACACCGTTATCGCCACCAAGGAAGAAAATGGCTTCTTAAATGAGAGAAAAAACTCCGGAGTTATCAGAATTGTTCATGGCTATAAAGGGCTGAGCAAGGCCTCTAGCAATGACAGCTTCGAAAAAGACATTGATAATAACTCAGTAATGCCATCAGCTGAAAAACTGGAGCAAAAAACACTTTCAAAGGAACCTCCAGATAGCACTGAGCAGAGTAAGATTAGCAGTGATTCCAAAGAGAGAGAAGTAACAACAAAAGAACCAGCAGTTGAGTCCAGTGAAGAGAAGTCAACCATAGCCAAGGAGACATCACAAAAAGATAAAAAGGGTGCAGTGACCGATAAAGACCCAGTGGTTGAAAAACCAGAGGAAAGCAGTGAAACAAAAAATGTGACTGAGGATCAGTGCGAATCAGAGAAACCAAAGGTAGAGCCTGAACAAAAGTCCGTTAAAGAGGGAACTACAAACGATCCTGTTGAGCCAGAATCCTCTATGGTAAAAGATATGGAAACAAACAAGACCAGAAAACCAGAGACCTGTATAAAAGCTGCTACAGATGCAAAGAATTCAACACTTGAAGTATCTTCAGAAAGCAAACCCAAGGAGCAAGAAGAGGAGCCTGTCCTCGAATCTTTGGGAAATGATCAAAAAACAGAATCTTCAAAATGTAAATCTAAAGATAAAGCCGCTCCGAAAGATAAAGCCGCTCCGAAAGATAAAGCCGCTCCGAAAGATAAAGCCGCTCCGAAAGATAAAGCCGCTCCGAAAGATAAAGCCGCTCCGAAAGATAAAGCCGCTCCGAAAGATAAAGCCGCTCCAAAAGAAAGCAGTGACAGTAATGAGGTTGAATCTACCCAGAAAGGGAAAGAACAGCCAGATAAAACTCTGGTTGAAGAACAGGAGAAGGTCTCAAATACGGAGAAACAGCCTTCAAAGAGTAGATCTAGATATAAACATGACCCAGAGGATGAGAACAGCGAAACAGGAGGTCAGGAAACAACATCGGAGAGACATAAAGATGGAATTAAGTTGACAATCCGGACTATACGGGTGGCCAGCAAGAACAGGAGATTTGAGCCACCGGAGGTGCAGCCTGTAGTTTCAGAGGAAGCCGAGGAAAGTATTGGTCGGACATTGAGGCGTTCCCCTCGAATTTCACGCCCTTCAGCGAAGCCTGCTGCTGAGGTTAAAGACCGAAAGCCAGAAAAGAAACAAAGCGATGAGGAAGACCAGCCTGCTTCTCAGAGATCTGAGAAAGATGATGAGAAAGAGACCAATCAAGATGCCAGCCAAAAAATAAAGAAGGTGCGTGTTTGGAAGATCTGCGTCCAGTTATGTCATGGCATTACATTACTTCTCCTTAAAGGGATACTGTCACGGGAAAATGGTTTTTTTCAAAACACATCAGTTAATAATGCTGCTCCAGCAGAATTCTGCACTGAAATTCATTTTTCAGAGCAAATTTTAATTTTGAAATATGACATGGGGCTAGACATATTTACGGTTTCCCGGGTGCCACCGGTCATGTGCTCTGATAAACTTCAGTCACTCTTTACTGCACTCTTTCCCCCCAGCAGCTTAACAGAACAATGGGAAGGTAACCAGATAGCAGCTCCATAACACAGGATAACAGCTGCCTGCTAGATCTAAGAACAAAACTCAATAGTAAAATCCAGGTCCCACTGAGACACATTCAGTTACATTGAGTAGTAGAAACAACATATGCCAGAAAGCAGTTCTATCCTAAAGTGCTGGCTCTTTCTGAAAGCACATGACCAGGCAAAATGACCTGAGATGCACCTACACACCAATATTACAGCTAAAAAAAATACACTTGCTGGTTCAGGAATGAAATTTTATATTGTAGAGTGAATTATTTGCAGTGTAAACAGTTTCATTTAGAAATAAACTACACTATAAAAATAAACTGCATTGGCAGTTATGACTAGTGGCAATGCTGTAGGAAAATACATCTGATTTAGAAGCAGGGACAACACTTATTATTATTATTATTATAATACACAAAAAACTTGAATATCCTGTAAACTATATGCTTATAGAGAGTGTTCAGTGATGACATAAGTTATAACATGTGCTTAGTCATGTGACTTATGATCCCAATCTGGCTGTAAAGAATAAGGGCTGCAGTGTTCTAATATCTGTGTATCCATTTGTCACCTTGAATCAGAATAAACCAAGGCAAAGGAGGCGAGCTCGCTGGACTAACTCTCGGTCGCGACGGAGACGCAAATCTTCCAGTGACGACGAAAGTGAGGAGTCCGACAGTGAGGAGGACTCCGAGGAGGATTCGGAAGAGAACAAGGAAGACGGTGCCCCCGGTGAAGATGATGAGCCTTGCAAGAAGTGTAGCCTCCCCAACCATCCGGAATTGGTTAGCACCAAATATATTACAAACTTGCCATCACTGTGAGATCTGAAAATCTTTAAGTAGTTCCCTCTGAAGTTAACTGAATTTTTCAATGGCAGATATATTATCCTGTACTAAGCACAATACAGCAGGGACAGACCCTAAGTTTGCTCATAGTCTGTACAGAGAGATCCCATAAAACTATGGCAGCATAGGTATTCATTCCTCTGTACTAAGCACAATTCAGCAGGGACAGACCCTAAGTTTGCTCATAGTCTGTACAGAGAGATCCCATAAAACTGGCAGTATAGGTATTCCCCTGTACTAAGCACAATTCAGCAGGAACATCCCCCTAAGTTTGCTCATAGTCTGTACAGAGAGATCCCATAAAACTATGGCAGCATAGGTATTCCCTGTACTAAGCACAATTCAGCAGGAACAGTCCCCTAAGTTTGCTCATAGTCTGTACAGAGAGATCCCATAAAACTATGGCAGCATAGGTATTCATTCCTCTGTACTAAGCACAATTCAGCAGGGACAGACCCTAAGTTTGCTCATAGTCTGTACAGAGAGATCCCATAAAACTGGCAGTATAGGTATTCCCCTGTACTAAGCACAATTCAGCAGGAACATCCCCCTAAGTTTGCTCATAGTCTGTACAGAGAGATCCCATAAAACTATGGCAGCATAGGTATTCCCTGTACTAAGCACAATTCAGCAGGAACAGTCCCCTAAGTTTGCTCATAGTCTGTACAGAGAGATCCCATAAAACTATGGCAGCATAGGTATTCCCTGTACTAAGCACAATTCAGCAGGAACAGTCCCCTAAGTTTGCTCATAGTCTGTACAGAGAGATCCCATAAAACTATGGCAGCATAGGTATTCCCTGTACTAAGCACAATTCAGCAGGAACAGTCCCCTAAGTTTGCTCATAGTCTGTACAGAGAGATACCATAAAACTATGACAGCATAGGTATTCCCCTGTACTAAGCACAATTCAGCACAATTCAGCAGGAATCTGCCTTCTACTTTTGCTTTTAGCAATAATATTTGCAGTATTGATAGAGTTTGATAACAGAAAACTCATATTTGGATTCAGAATAGTTCAATCATATGTTGAAATTCCTTATTTATTTTGCTGCATTTTAAGCTGGTAATAAAGGATGCAGAACTGTTGCTAATAATTTTTATGCAAAGCCATTGCACTGTGTATGCCTGTCCATAGCCTTAGGGTTAATGTGCCCATATTCCTGTGTTTCTTGCAGATTTTGTTGTGTGACTCTTGTGACAGTGGCTACCATACAGCTTGCCTTCGGCCACCCCTGATGTTGATTCCAGATGGAGAATGGTTCTGCCCGCCATGCCAACATGTATGATTTTTATTTCATGTTTTTTTACCAGTTTTGTACCCTTGCTCCTTGTGTAATTGATCGAGATAATATCCATGGAGCATGTTCCGTGGTTCTTATCTGTGCCAATGTATTGTAGCTCTTGTAGGCAAGATACTAAGCAATAGCCTTCCCAAAGGATTTTGGGTGACCGTTTTCACTACAATGCTCCATCAAGGTGTGGCATTAAGAATCTTTTAATTTTTTTTATTAAGAGCTCAACTATGAATCTATCCATGCACAAATGTAACACTAAAGGGAAGATTTGTTAAAGGTCGAAAAATGAAAAGGTCAGGGAAAAATGGTGAAAATTTATGGTCAAAACTGTCAAATTCAGCTAGGGAATTATCCAAACTATTTGAGTTTTTTCTTCTTTTTTTTTAAATCCAATTAGATTTTCGAGATTTATCATACTCTGGCCCTTTAAGAATTCAAATTGGACTATTAGCCACCTAAAACTTGCCGAATTCATGTATAAGTCAATAGGAGATGTCCAGTGACCAATTTGGAGCAAAAAAAACCGCAAATAGAGTTTCTAATTCAAATCGAATTTGATTAAAATTTTCAGGTTGGTATAATTTGTCCCGAGTTTTAGATACTCAATTTTTTTTTTTATTAAATAACCACCCAGGTGAATTTTAAATATATTCGAATTTAAGGGAGTTTAAAAAACTCACATGAATTCAAAATACCGTAAAGAAAAATGAGTCATTTTGCTGATAGTCACCTTTTCATTATTTGTGAACAGAAGCTACTGTGTGAAAAACTGGAAGAGCAGTTACAGAATGTAGACGTTGTTCTGAAGAAGAAGGAGCGAGCAGAGAGAAGGTAATCCATTGCCACATATCACCATGACTAGGGATGGCCCAAATCTCTTCGGTTTGAGATTCGGCCGAACCAAATCTGAATCCTAATTTGCATATGCAAATAATTAGCATATGCTAATTAGGGTCGGCAAGGGAAATTGTGTCACAAAACAAGGAAGTAAAAAACGTTTACCCTTCCCATCCCTAATTTGCATATGCATCTGCAAATGAGGATTTGGTTCGGTATTTGGTCGAATCTTTCATGAAGGATTCAGGGGTTTGGCCGAATCCAAAATAGTGGATTAGGTGCATCCCTAACCATGACAATATTATTTTCAATTGCAGGGGTCGGCTGACCCCAGGCGTTGTTCTGCTCTCCCATATGCTGTCCCTTTACAAGAAAGCAAAATGCACAGGGCCTGGTTTGACATCATCAATATGATTTATATACCTCATTGAACACCCCAGGGATACCACAATAAGCACAGACATACCAGAAATCCACAGCAGCATAGGCATTATCCAATACCAAATTACTTCTGCAGAAAATATGTACCTTTACACTGTGTATGCATTATTTATTATCTGTTATTTATATAGTGGCAACACATTTACACATCATTTATGTCTGTCCCTAACCCAGCAGCGCTTACAGTCTCCTGATCATACACACAGTCCTATATACACAGGAAGAACATGCATTGAAACCAAGGACCCCAGAGCTGCAACATACTGCCCAGTATTAATATGGCTACTCTGATATAGCACAGTGCATACAAGGTGTTCTCTGACTGCACAGGCTACATGTGTATAATAATGTAGATACAGAGTCAAGGAGGCAACACACAGAGACATCCACTAGTTTGGCAATGTCACCAAACAAGCGGATCTCTCTCCGATATGCCCACCTTGAGGGGTGGGTGATATCGGGCTGATCCGATCGTGGGCCCTTAATGAAAAGGTTCATTGATCATAATACAGGCAGTCGGATCACAGGGCCACACCAATGAACAGATGCGGTCTGTCAGATTTTTACCCCTGCCCAATCAGCATCTGGACGACTCTCGCGAGATATAGATCAGGAAACCCATTGGAGGGCCCCATCCAACCGGCCAATAAGCTGCCGACTCAGTTCCTCAGCAGCTTTTATCGGTGATGTCTGGCCACCTTTTTGGTCAAAGCAGTATGCACACGGGTAGGCTAAAGCTGCCGATATTGGTCCTTTAGACTGATTCGGCAGCTTATCTACCTGTGTATAGGGGCTTCCCGATCGATATCAGGCCATAAATCAGCCAAGGACTGCATTGGCTAGTTGATTTTGTCCTACGACCCGTCGGTGCCCATTCTCTTCGTTGTAATCCGCACACAAACAAACTATACTTGTTAGGTCACATGAGCCAATTAACAGACAGTTGTGTCTGATGCTTCCACTCTTCTTCCTGTTACAGTTAGAGCTGCAGTATTTCTGGTCAGGTGATCTCTGAGGCAGCACACAGACCATCACAGAATGGTGGCTCAAGGCAAGAGATGCAATAGGGCAATATTTCCTTAAATATATATTCCAGTTTGGTAAGATTCTTGAATATGCCACTTAATATGATATCAACTATCTGTTGATTAAGTGTTCATTTAAGAACTTGAACATTCATTTGAATGAGCAGACTCTGAACTTGCCCTGGATCTTTCACATATTGGCCAACTGTCAACAAAAACTTTCCCAAAGGTGTTATTTGAGTCTAAACCATGTATCACTATTTGGTAGTATGGAAAACTCCTACCTGAAGGCCATAGTTTAATTATCTGTTTTGTTTTTTGAATATTTTTCGTAACAACCAAAAGTTATAATTACCCTTGCATATTCTTTTCATTGTAGGAAAGAACGGTTAGTTTATGTTGGAATTAGCATCGAGAACATCATCCCAACTCAAGTAAGTGTTCTCCATATCTTATCTCTAACTGGCACATGAATTAAGTTACTCATTTGAATTAGAACACTGAGAATTATTGTTATTGAATGTCGCATTAGGAACCAGAAGAGGTGCCGGAGGTACAGGAAAAAGAAGAGAAGAAGAAAAAGAAAGCAAAGTCCTTGGAAAGACGGTCCACAAGAGCAAGAAAGTTTATAAGCTACAGGTTGGGCTTTCATTTAGTTATTAAGGCTTTGGCCTGCATTGCACTTTTGTGGTTAAACAAAACTTTATAAAGCCAATGAAGGGCTGGACCTGCAAAAATCTTTCACCACACCAGCAGGCGCTTAATTTCTTGCATGGGGTTGATATACATAGGAACATGTTTAATAAACTGTAACATGTTAGGTGGAATCTATTTTTGATTTAGATATGGCATTATGTTTATTTTTAACATTATTTGAATTTCCTTTCACTTAATGGTGTCATTCACTTACGACTTGTCTTAGGTTTGATGATTTTGATGAAGCAATCGATGAAGCGATAGAAGATGATATCAGAGACGCAGATGGAGAGGGTGGTAGGTAGATTCCTTGTCTAGTGACATTAAGGGGCATATTTATTAACACTATGGGCAACATCACCGGTGATGTTTGTCTCCAATGTTAAAGGGGAACTATCGCGAAAATAAAAATTTAATATAAGCCTCATCATACTGAAATAAGAAACTTTCCAAATACAATCTATTAAATATTCTGCATTGTTTCTGAAATAATCAAGGTTTTCTCTAGTCTGCCCTCCTGTAAGTGTAGACGTTAGGGTTTTGTCTTCATTCACCTCTGGAGGCAGGACATAGAATTGATTTTAGCCCCTCCTGAAAGTTTACAGCACTACCCTTTGGTCTTTGTAAAGCACCACACATCTTCACCAAAGTTCTGATCCCTACAGTGGCGTATCTAAGATCTCTGGGAGTAGATGTTATACCATACCTGGACGACTTCTTGATAAAAGCTCCCACAGCAGAACAGGCAACCAAAGATACAAACTTGTGCCTCAAGGTACTTACCCAACATGGCTGGTTAATCAACCACAAAAAGTTTGTTTACACCAAGCCAGACAATCCTCTTCTTGGGACTTCTATTCGACACCAGGACACAAAGAGTATACCTGCCTCAGGACAAGGCCAACACATTGAGAGATATATATATATATATATATATATATATATATATATATATATATATATATATATATATATATATATATATATATATATATATATATATATATATATAATAACTATCATTTCTCGATCAAGAGAAGGCCTCAGCGAAGGACTTCTTGTGACTCCTAGGTCTGATGGTAGCAGCCTTAGAAGCCATAACTTTCGCCAGGTTCCACCGAAACCCCTGCAACACAACTTCATGAGACATTGGAACATGAACCACCAGAACCTACAACCATTACAGGCAACCATGGACAACCTTCTATGGTGGATAAGGGCAGAAAACCTCCGGCAAGGGAGGAGTTGGGCAAACAATACTTGGGAAGTAGTGAGCACAGATGCAAGCCTCAGGGGCTGGGGGCTGTCTAACAAGGACTAGCTCTCCAGGGAACTTGGTCCAAGAGAGAGAGACAGCTACCCTTCAACGTGCTGGAGCTACGTGCAATAGCACTGGCGCTTGAAGGATGGTCAACAATCTTACAATCTCAAACAGTCCGAATCCAATTTGGACAACGCAATAGCTGTAGCGTATGTCAACAGACAAGGGGGCAAACGCAAACACTAACCTGGGCAGAGAGTACAGTCACAAATATCTCAACGGTATTCATACCAGGGGTACAGAACTCGGAAGCAGACTACCTCAGCAGAACCTCAATCGACCAATTGGAATGGTCTCTAATCAACAAGATTTTCCACCAACTGACCCTCAAGTAGAGGATTTCCGGAGGTGGACATGTTGGCTTCCAAGTACAACACAAAAGGGAATTCAACTACGCACCCTGAAGACACAGGTATCGGCACTGGCGGCACTAACTCATATCAAATGGGCAGATAGCCCCACAGTGCAACAGTTTGTCAGGGATGGAACAAGGACCAGGCCTCCGCTAAAGTAACCCATGGCAACATGGAGCTTACCACTCGTCCTGACAGTTTGGTAGGAAGATTCTACAGGCCGCAGTGGCATAACAGCAGACATATGGGGCAGATGCATATCTAAGCTTTTCGACGTCCCCTAATGTCTGCACTGACAGGAGGGCCGACTAGAGAAAAGGGGATTTTGTACTCACTGAAAAATCCTTTTCTAGTAAGCCCGAACTGTAAGTGCAGTAAGTCCCACCCAGGCTGATTTTAGTATGGGAAACGGAACCTCTATCTCGCTATCCTTTCTACCTATGTCTCGTGGCCTTCCTTCTATCTGTACTGTCTCCACTGACCGAGCTTGACAACGGTGGAGACAAACTATATATCTAGTGGGAGGATCCAGGAGGGTCCAAAAAGCAATTCTATGTCCTGCCTCCAGATGTGAATGAAGACAAAACCCTTAACGTCTGTACTGACCGTTCGGGCCTACTATAAAAGGATTTTTCGGTGACTAAAAAATCCCTTTATCTCTCTATTTCTCTCACCTTGTTTCACTTCATTCTCTCTATATGGAGGAGTTGGGTGTCAGATAAACATTGACAGTTAGATCCAATATATCTTATAGGGGGCTCCTTTTGCCTAGAAGATGTATTAGAGCTCACTCTATTAAACTCACCAGACATCATGTCTCTCTACATGCAGGATTTGTGCAAAATGCAGTTATTTTGTAAGATATTCTTTGTACTGGAATTCGTTATTTGAGTGAGCTCTAATTCATCTGCTAGGAAAGGAGCCCCCCCCCATAAGATATATTGGATCTAACTGCCAATGAATATGACACCCAACTGCTGCATGAAGACAGAATGAAGAGAAACAGATGCTGAGAGAGGGATAGTGACGATAAACTGGATTATTTCAGAAACGGTACAGAATTTTTAATTTGATTGTATTTAGAAAGTTTCTTATTTCAGTATGATGAAGCTAATATTAAATTTTCGCAATAGTTCCCCTTTAATAAATATGCCCCTTAGAGTGAGATTACATCAAGGTGTCTTCAATAGGACTGTTGCACTTTAGTACACATGCACCAAGTTTGGACTCTTGTCATAACACAGAGCATCAGAATAGCAAGTTTGGGATGATTCTTATTATACAGGTATGAAACCTGTTATCCAGAATGCTCAGGACCTGGGTTTTCCGGATAAGGAATTTTTCCATAATTTTGCTCTCCATACCTTAAGTCTACTAGAAAATCATGTAAACATTAAATAAACCCAATAGGCTGGTTTTGCCTCTAAGGATTAATTATATCTTAGTTGGGATCAAGCACAAGCTACTGTTTTATTATTACAGAGAAAAAGGAAATAATTTTCAACAATTTGGATTATTTGGATAAAGTGGAGACAGCCTTTACTTAATTCAGAGCTGGATAACCGGTTTCCAGATAATTGATCCCATATCTGTATTAATAAGTAGGCCCAGAACTTGCATTTACATAGAAGTGTTTTCTGAAACCCCACAAGAAAAAAAGATTTTACCCCTTTCTGTATGTGCCAGGTATTGGTCGAGGAAAGGACATGTCCAACATCACTGGGCACCGAGGAAAGGACATTTCCACTATTTTAGAAGGGGAAAAGACAGAAGGAAAACGGCCACAGAGGGCAGTCGCTCGACGTAAAAAACGCAGGCGACTGAATGACTTGGAAAGCGATAGCAACATGGAAGAGGAGGAAAGTGAAGACGAGTTCCAGATTAGCGATGGGTTAGTCTGTCTTCAGTCACAGTAATAACACTGAGTCCAAGTTCTCTCATTAGTCCTCTACATTGTGACATTCATTTAAAGGAGAATTGAACCCTAAATTAAAAAAAAACCCTACCCTTCATAGACCCCCCTCCCTCCTCTCCCCAAGCCTAAGTGTCACCCTGGACAAATGCCCCTAACGTTTTACTTACCCCTTGGTGAAGATGCAGGCATCGGAGTTCAGGGGCGCCATCTTCTTCTCTTCGGAAATCTTCGTAATGACACCGGCATGTCGGCACATGCGATAGATTTTCTATGATGTTCAAGTCGGGGGGGGGACTGTGACGGCCATTCCAGAATATTGTACTTCTCCCTCTGCATAAATGTCTTTGTAGATTTCCAAGTGTGTTTAGGGTCATTGTCTTGTTGGAATATCCAACCTCTGTGTAACTTCAACTTTGTGACTGATGCTTGAACATTATCCTGAAGAATTTGTTGATATTGGGTTGAATTCATCCGACCCTCGACTTTAACAAGGGCCCCAGTAGTCCCTGAACTAGCCACACAGCCCCACAGCATGATGGGGTGTTTTTCTTGGAATGCGGTGTTCTTCTTCCGCCATGCAAAGCGCTTTTTGTTATGAAGCAGTATTCAGTTGTATGAAATTAAATCAAATGTGAAAAACTAGCTGTGCAAAAATGTGGGCACTCTTGTAATTTTGCTAATTTGAATGCATGTAACTGCTCAATACTGATTACTGGCGACACCAAATTGGTTGGATTAGCTCGTTAAGCCTTGAACATCATAGGCAGCAAATGTCAGGAAGGCTGCAAACAACTCAGAATTGATCCCTGGACCTCTCCCATTGACTTAAACAGCAATTTGGCAGGTTTTAGGTGGTGAATAGTCTAATTTAAGTTCTTAAAGAGCCAGAGTATGATAAATCTCGAAAATCGAATTAGATTTTTTTTTTTTTAAATAAACTCGAATCGAATTTGAATAACTTACTAGTCAAATTTGACAGTTTTGACCATACAAAAACTTGAAATTTCAAATTTGAATTTTCAATGTGACCCTTGATAAATCTGCCTCTAAGACTGCACCTTAAAATTCTAGGTCTCAGGATGAGTTTGTAGTGACCGATGAACATGCAGAAGAGAGCGATGAAGACCAGCAATCAAACGAAAGTGATTTTGGTGCACGCAAGCCAAGGAGGCACTACCGGCAACCAGTGAGGAAAAGTAGGCGTATAAAGAAGCGCTCTACAAGGTGGAGATATTCAGATGATGATGATGACGATGAGGACTCTGATGAGGAGGCTCAGGAGTCTGGTGAGAAGTCTGATGCAGTACATGACATTCTATGTATCTGTCTCTGCAGGCTTAAAAGGGAAACCCATAAAATAATGTTGTGCCTAATAAAAGAAAACCTAATTCGGAGCAGCTTTCCAATATACATTCATTACAGTTGTTCAATGTATTTTAAGTTATTTGCACAGGTGTGTGACCTGTTATCTAGAATGCTCAGGACCTGGGGTTTTCCGGATAACACATCTTTCCATAATTTGGATCTTCATACCTTAAGTCTACTAGAAAATCATGTAAGCATTTAATAAACCCAATAGGCTGGTTTTGCATATCTTAGTTGGGATCAAGTCCAAGCTACTGTTTTATTATTACGGAAAAAAAAGAAATCATTTTGAAAAACTTGGATATGGATAAAATGGAGTCTATGGGAGACTGCCATTCTGGATAACGGATCCCATAACTGTATATGTATTGCTACTGAAAACAGTGTTTGTCTGTTCCTTTCTATTCTCTGCACTGGTGGCTCAAAAACAATGTAAGACGAGGCAGCGGTTTAACAGACCTGACTTTGCTGGGGAACCAAGACTTTTGCAATATCGTTTAAAAAAAAGTAATAACCAAGAGTTAAGCAAACGCTGCTTTCAATCGCAATTGTTTTTGCAAATAACTTTAAAACCACTGAAAAATTTTGATGAATGTATAATGGAAAGTTGCTTAGAATTGTTCTCTTTTATTAGGCAAATTTTTATTTTGGGGCTGACTTGCCCTTTAGCATATTTTTTTTTTTTAAGTATAAACGATATCCCCTTTTTGACATGAATTAAGCTGGGTTTCAGTAAAAAAAGAAGTTGCATCTGAAATGCCAAAAATCAGGACAAGAACACTGAATTCTAATTGCTACTGTTATGATTGTTTCTGTGCAGGCAATAGAAATATAAAATGGCAATGCCAGGTTTTTTGACAACCTGGTTGAATAAGCATTAGTTTAGATATGGCCAGCTATAGGTATGAGGCCTGGTAGAAGAAAAGATGAGGGGGAACAGCTTAAACTTTAGTCAAGTGGCATACAAGCCCAATAAGTTGTTAAAGGCATTGTTTTTAAATGAGAATTCAACTCCCTAGGCGCAAAAATCCCTTCCCCCTCCCCTGCGTAGGCCCTCCTCCCCCCTGGGCAAATGCCCCTAACTTGTTACCCCTCCTTCTAGGTCCTCTCCAGCGGAGTTCACGGCAGCCATCTTCTCGCGAGCGCTCTTCTTCCTGTAGTCATCGGCATTTGGTGGCGCATGTGTAGTAGGAGGCATCTGCCGGTTCAGATCTACTGCGCATGCGCCGAAAAGTCACAAAGTTTCCGAAAAAGAAATCGGAAACTTTGTGACTTTCGGGCGCATGCGCAATAGCTCTGTACCAGAAGGTTTCCTTCTTAATAGTCCCAATTCTAGTAATACAACTAATGATGCATGGTTCACACATGAGCAAATTCAAAAGAAACTAGAACATGTTAAGATAAACAAAGGTCCGGGGCCAGATGGTATTCATCCCAGGGTACTTAGCGAGCTTAGCTCTGTGATTGCCAAACCTCTTTACTTAATTTTTCAGGATTCATTGAGATCTGGCATAGTGCCGAGAGACTGGTGAATTGCTAATGTTGTGGCATTATAGACAAATAGCAGGGGACCTTTTTTCCCATAAAGTGGATCACCGTACCAGAGGCCACCCTTTTAGACTAGAAGAAAAGAACTTTCATTTGAAGCAACGTAGGGGGTTCTTTACAGTCAGGACAGTGAGGTTGTGGAATGCACTGCCGGGTGATGTTGTGATGCTGATTCAGTTAATGACTATAAGAATGGCTTGGATGATTTTTTGGACAGACAGAATATCAAAGGCTATTGTGATACTAAGCTCTATAGTTAGTATAGGTATGGGTATATAGAATTTAATTAAAAGTAGTGAGGGGTGTGTGCAGTGGCGTAACTTCGGATGCCAGGGCCCCCCTGCAAAAGTTTGTTCAAGGCCCCCTCTGCACAAAATAGTGGGAGAATTTCATGTATAACATAGAAGGCTGGCACAGTAGCAATTCCATGTATAAATACCCCAGAACTATAGAAGGATGGCACTGTGGCTCTTCTGCTCTTGTTCCTGTCACCCTCCCCTTGCTCTACCCTATACAGTTCAAAAGCAGGAGACTGAAGATGTGATCAGTGCCAGACAAGCATCATCAATCACTGTGTGCGCTGTTCAAAAAAAACAACTTTGTGAAACAGCGTGTGACGTGAGGTAACGTTTTATACCTCACAAAGTTTTGTTTTTAAGAGCACACAGTGTTGGACTGGGGCACCTGGGGCCCACCAGAGAACCTGATCTCAGGGCCCATCATTTACTAATGAATGCCCAACAGCGAAAATCAAGGAAATTCATATAATAGTGAACATTTTTATTTGTATGAAAATAGAATAGACATATTAAATTAGATAACTGGTAGATATGCATATAACACTTACTAGTAAAAATCCAAGTCCCACTGCATTATCCTGGATATTACAACTTTTTTTTTCTGGTGCCCTGATAAATCTAAAATGGGGGGTTCTACTGTATACAGTATGTATGATACACCCACACTTCATACACATTAGTTGATATGTTCAATTAATAAAGTAATAATTAATTTGGGGAACATTTTATTTATTTTTTTGTTTATATCAACTTTTAATTAATTTATTGTAAGCATCCCCACCCCAGTAAAATAATTCATAGCTAGCTCAATCGCAAGTACACAGATGGAGAGTTGGAGCAGATTATGAGATGCAGTATCTAGTGCAAAAGGGGGTGGAAGAGCAGAGAGAGGAGGGGAAAGTTATTGCAGCAATATTTAAAAAATATATGAGACAGCAAACTAAAGGGGCAAACCGACATTAAGAGCTTTTAGGGGTTTAAAAGTAAAATTAAATGAAAGAAGTAGTTGGTGGTTAGTGATGTACAGTACGTGTGTCTTACAAGGTAATTAACCCCCCCCCCCAAGTTCTCTGCGCATAGCCTTGCTCACCAAAGCAGCAGCAGCAGGCAGTCTGTGCGATCATCCACTTGTCTGCACTGGTCCATAAGATTAAGCAGATTTCAATATAGAAGGCCTGGGCTGGCCAGCTGCGGCGGTATGGTATCCACACAGTGATTGATGATGCTGATCTGGCACCAATCACTTCCGTCCGAGACTCCTGACTCCTGCTTTTTGAACTTCCCCTGTGGGGGAGGAAGTGGAATGTGGGGCCCGACTGGACACGATTGGTGCAATCCCAGCACGGCCTGCAGAGGTTCCGTTTGTGAGCAGCAATCCACCTACTGAGGAAGCAGGCCCCGCCAGGCCCCCTGTATCCCCGGGCCCCCCGTAACTGCGGGGTCTGCTTCCTCGGTAGTTACGCCACTGGGTGTGTGTGTATGGATGCTGGGTTTTCATTTGGAGGCGTTGAACTTGATGGACTTTGTCTTTTTTTCAACCCAATTTAACAACAGAATCCCTTCATGGTTTAAATGGCTGCTGTAACACTAAAACAAAGGGACACAAGGTCCTAAGAACGGCATAGCAGGAATTTTGAAAATCATTCTTTATCCCATTAATAAAAGAAATAAAAACTGCCATAACTATACAGGAATGTATGGCAGACTGTTTCTGTAGAAGCAGTAATCACTTGTGTGTCCTTTTCATGGTTAACTGACCATATGTTTGTTTTTTTTAACCAGAAACTGAAGGGTCCAGTGATTACAGTGATGATTATCTGGATACTCGCAGGAGGCGGTCGCGGAGGAGCCAAAAACAACAGGTCAATTACAGAGAAGACTCTGAAAGCGAAGGCTCACAGAAAGCAGCTCGTTATGGCAGAGGCAAAGAGATGAGGAGGATAATCAAGCGTAGGTTTTCCAGCTCTGACAGCAATGGTGAGGTTGCTTTCATTTACACAGATTACATGCAATATATCTAGTCTGTCTCTATCTCTTGAGAGATATATATCTATCTATATCTATCTATCTATCGAGAGAGAGAGAGATATAGATATATATAGATATATATAGTCCATGGAGGAGTCGGCACTCGCATCACAAGATTCAAACATGCCTGTGTGCAGTTTCCAAAATTAAATTCGATATCATATAAATAAGGTCCGCACTCTCAAGAAAAACGTAGAATTTTTTATTCACAAAGGAGACTGACGTTTCGACTTCTTCAGAGGCCATTCTCAAAGTACTGATGGATATTACAGAAATGCTTTAAATACACAGAATGGCAGGAAAAAGGTCAGATTGGAATAGACATGTCCGCATAATCATCAGTATACGTCACATAATTAGCATACACATATTTAAAACTATACACTCATTCGGTATATCACTTTTAGCCAATACAGTAGCACATTAACATTTAAACAAATCCTCTCCTACAATCAACATTGTTAATAAAGTTAAAAACAAATAACAAAGTAACGTTCTGCTGCCCTCTATGGCCGTTTACTGCTTCTTTAGCTGCAGCTATGTTACAATTAGTATTTAAAAAAGATACAGAAAAACAGAACAACCCCTCAGTGACTTCTAATATCCTTATCATTTACAGTAGGGGGTACATTATCCCTTATAATACATGAGTGATACTCAGAGTTCCCTGTATAACTCAGCCTGCAGCCTTGTGCCTTTATATGGTCACAGAACAACCCCTCAGTGACTTCTAATATCCTTATCATTTACAGTAGGGGGTACATTATCCCTTATAATACATGAGTGATACTCAGAGTTCCCTGTATAACTCAGCCTGCAGCCTTGTGCCTTTATATGGTCATAGAACAACCCCTCAGTGACTTCTAATATCCTTATCATTTACAGTAGGGGGTATATTATCCCTTATAATACATGAGTGATACTCAGAGTTCCCTGTATAACTCAGCCTGCAGCCTTGTGCCTTTATATGGTCACAGAACCCCTCAGTGACTTCTAATATCCTTATTTACAGTAGGGGGTACATTATCCCTTATAATACATGAGTGATACTCAGAGTTCCCTGTATAACTCAGCCTGCAGCCTTGTGCCTTTATATGGTCACAGAACAACCCCTCAGTGACTTCTAATATCCTTATCATTTACAGTAGGGGGTACATTATCCCTTATAATACATGAGTGATGCTCAGAGTTCACTGTATAACTCACCATGCAGCCTAATTTCTATATCCCTATAGAGATACATATATCAGTAATTAGATCCAAATCATAGCACTTTCTAAAATACTTTTTTTCCCTTCAGCAAGTGGCTACTCCAAAAACTCGGACGATAACCTGCCACAGAGGGGTAGGAAGCAGGCAGTGCGGAAACGAATTAGGAGTTCCAATGATGACCAGTCTGAGGAGGAGGAGAAACCAGTCAAAAAACGACTAAATCGAATCGAGACCGACGAGGACGACGATGATGATGAGGAGGAAGAACCAAAACACACAGATGAAAAGCCTCCTACAGTAGAAAAACCCCCTGCCTCAAGCACTCTCCAAGAAAGCAGTAAAAAGCCTTATCGGATAGAAAGCGATGATGACGATGACTTTGATAATGTAGGGAAAGATGGAAGCCCGTTGGACTATAGTTTAGTGGATTTACCTTCCACCAATGGACAAAGCCCGGGGAAAACCATTGAAAGTTTGATTGGGAAACCAAGTGAAAAAAGTCAAAGTACGAAGGACCCCCCAGCCAATATCAGCCAGGCTTCCAATGGGACAAGTAGTAGCCAGGAAGCCCCCGCGCCGGAGGAAGATGAAGATGAACTCTTGCGAGTAACCGACCTTGTGGATTATGTCTGTAACAGTGAACAGTTATAAAACTCCTTTCTGCACTTGTGCTAATTTATTCCACAGTAGCTCACAACAGCGGGCCAGATATAAAGTGAAAAAAAAGGCAATTTTACCTAGGGATGCACCGAATCTAGGATTCGGCCAAATCCTTCTGCCCGGCCGAACCGAATCTGAATCCTGATTTGCATATGCAAAACCAAGGAAGTAAACAAAAATGTCCCCATCCCCCTTATTTGCATATGCAAATCAGGATCCTGATTCAGTTCAGTATTCGGCCAAATCTTTCACAAAGGATTCCTGGGTTCGGCCGAATCCAAAATAGTGGATTCGGTGCATCCCTAGTTTTATTCCTCCCGGAAGATCTTCACTACAAATTTTACCTTTTATAGAAGTGAACATTTCACCAGTCCTGCCGTCTTTCTGTGAAGTGACCAGTTTTGTTTTTTTGTTTTTTTTTTTATTTGAACTCGCAAAGACTAATTTCTGTACAAATTAATTTTTCATCCATTTTTATCACTTCCATTGCATTTGTGGTCAGGGGGTGATTTTACTGCAACCTGGAAAAAAAAAAACCTTTAATGAAGGAAAACATTTTTGTGGTTCTTCAATGCATTCCGTGTGTCCCGAAAATACTGTAATTATTTTTCACTCTGGGGCCAGGGAGCAGAATCCAACATGGAGGGGAAGGAGCGCAGGAAAGTAGGGAGAAGCACTTGTTGCTTTTAGCTTTTTTTCATACGAGATATATATTCTATTTAAATACTCAGTACTTAGGTTACGATAAACAGGCAGTCATAATAAAAATTACCAACTACTTAACTGTTGCTTTGTGAGTCCTAGATATACAATTGGTCGCCCTGTTTTGTTTTTTGTAAATCTAGTCTAGAAAATATGTATATTTCACCACTTCTGTGTCAGAAGGTCTTATAAAAAAACAAAAAAAAAACATTGTTTCAAGTTGCTGCTGTCATTTCTAGAGTCGGATCCGGAAAAAAACTTTCTTTTTTGTAATCTATATACAGGTTTGGGATCAGTGATCCGGAAACCCATTTTCCATAAAGCTCCGAATTACATAAAGGCTGTCTCCCATGGACTCCATTTTAACAAAATAATCTACATTTTTAAAAATAATTTCCTTTTTCTGTGTAATAATAAAACAGTAGCTTGTACTTGATCCCAACTAAGAGATAATTAATCCTTATTGGAAGCAAAACCAGCCTATTGGGTTTATTTAATGTTTACATGATTTTCTAGTAGACGTAAGGTATGAAGATCCAAATGATGAAAAAATCCGTTATCTGGAAACCCATTATCCAGAAGGCTCCAAATTATGGAGTGGCCATCTCCCATAACCTCTATTTTACCCAAATAATGCAAATTTTTAAAAATGATTTCTTTTTTCTCTGTAATAATAAAACAGTCACTTGTACTTGATCCCAACTAAGATATAATTAATCCTTATTGGAAGCAAAACCAGCCTATTGGGTTTATTTAATGTTTACTTGATTTTCTAGTAGACTTAAGGTATGGAGATCCAAATTACGGAAAGATCCATTATCTGGAAAACCACAGGTCCCGAGCATTCTAGATAACCGGTCCCATACCTGTACCTGCAAACATTATTATTGCTGGTATGGGATCAGCAAACTCGTTATCCAGAAAGCTCTGAATTATGGAAAGGCCGTCTCCCATACACTTCATTGTATCCAAATAATCCAGATTTTTAAAAATGATTTCCTTTTTCTGTGTAATAATAAAACAGTAGCTTGTACTTGATCCCAACTAAGATATAATTAATCCTCTTTGGAGGCAAAACCAGCCTATCGGGTTTATTTAATGTTTATATGATTTTCTAGTAGACTTACGGTATGAAGATCCAAATTAATGAAACATCTGTTATCCGTAAAACCCCAGGTCCTGAGCATTCTGGATAACAGATCCCCTACCTGTATTTAGATGGATTCACATTTTGTAAGGGTTTCCATTGCATGTGGCTCTCAATATTTGTGTTGCCAACATTATCATGATCTGAAACAGGCAGAGATCCAGCACCTCTCCAAGCAAAGCAGATCTTTAAGGTGCACAAACCCCAGTGAAATTTATCTGAAGGCTTGATGATTTTACAAATCTTTAATGGGGTTTTTCACCCTTAAAGGGCACCTATCATCACCAAAATCAAACACATATTAACAATCTGACCAGTACAACATAAACACGTTTGATCAAACTACATATATAGTTTTTTTAAAAAAACTGCAGGTTTTAAAAAATCCCTTACTTTGTCAAATGGGTTCTTTCACTGAGGGAGGCCATACTGAGACTATAACAGAGACTGTAATATGCAAATTTCAGGAGCATGCTCAGATTGTAGCACTGCTTTGAGTATTCAACCCAGAATGCCTTGTTTTAGTAAACTCCTCCACTAGAAGTATCAGGAGATTTCCCTATCTTGTCCCCTGCTGGTGATGTTATTATGCAAATGAAGGGCACACACTAACTTCCAGCAGGTGGCAGCACTACTGAACAGCAGCTAACACACAGGTTTGGCTGATTTGAAAATAGCTTAGAAGGGTTGATAAGCAACAAGGAATTTTAACTGAGCATGTGAGCGATTTCAGAGCTGCAGTTGGCTGGGAAGATATAGGTAGGAGGAGCCAGTGAAATCCAAGATGGCTGCCTCAGCTAGAACTGCAGTGGAGATAGGGGAGATCTTGCAGAAGGAATAGTGAGCTGATCATTTACATTATACAAACAATTCTGTTTTAAAAATCGGATTTCTTGAACTTTCACATAGTGTATTTACTTAGTCAATGATTTTAGTTATGATTGGTGCCCTTTAAATAAACTTTTAGTATGATGTAGAGAGTGGTATTCTGAGACAATTTGCAATTGGTTTTCATTTGTTATTATTTGTGTTTTTTGAGTTTAGCTTTTTATTCAGCAACTCTCCAGTTTGCAGTTTCAGCCATCTGGTTGCTAGGATCCCAATTACCCTAGCAACCATGCATTGACTTGAATAAGAGCCTGGAATATGAAAAGACTGGAATATGAATAGGAGAGGGAGTAATAATAAGTAACAATAACAATAAATGTGTAGCCTTACAGAGCATTTGTTTTTTAGACAGGGTCAGTAACCCCCCCATTTGAAAGCTGGAAAGAGTCGGGAGAAGGCAAATAATTCAAAAACTATAAAAGAAAAAATGAAGGCCAATTGAAAAGTTGCTTTGAGATTGCCATTCTAAAATAAACGTAAAGGTGAACCACCCCTTTAAGGCGTGATGATTTTACAAACCTTAAAGGAACAGTAACATCAAAAAATGAAAGTGTTTTAAAGTAATACAAATATCATGTAGTGTTGTCCTGTAAATCAATGGCGGAATGGCACTCAGATCGCTTGAGGCAACTTCAGAAAACGAGGCCATTTAGATTTTAGCTGGCGGGTAGGCAGTTCGGGGAGATTAGTCGCCCCGAAGAAGAGGCGATTTATCGCAGGACAACTAATCTCAATGAATCTGAGTGTGTGTCTGCCCTTAAGACGATATAAATTGATGAGTGTTTTATTCTAGCAACTTTTTCCAGTTTTTCAAAGATATTAAAGGGGTTGTGCACCTGCAGTTTCTTCCTTGCAAATACAGGTATGAGACCTGTTATCCAGGATGCTCTGGACCTGGGGTTTTCTGGATAACAGATCTTTTTGGTAATATTCGATCATAAGGGGGTGCTGTATAATTAGAATCTCTACTTTAAAAAAAAACAAAACATTTAAACATGAATGAAACCCAATAGAAGTGTTTTGCCTCTAATGCACATTAATTATATGTGAGTTGGGATCACACACAAGGCTACTGTCTCTTTATTACAGGAATAGAATAAAAAAAATTATTTGATTAAATTGGAGTCTATGACAGATGGCGTTCCCGTAATTGAGGAGCTTTCTGGATAATAGATTTCTGGATATCCATGCCCATCCCGTATAAAATGTCCTGTCAAAACTTTTGCACGTGGGTTTTCATGGCTTTAAGAATGTAACAATACCTGTTGGTGGTTCGTTACAGGTTATAATGGAGCCTCAGAATTCCATTTGGATGGATATTAGAAATCACTTTTGAATTCTGTGAACAGTATTCCGAACTTTATAGAGAACTTGAAACAATAACTCTCAATAAATGATTCTTATTAATAAATTATTATTGTGAGTACTAATAATCCTAATGGTTTATTTGCGCTTACACTCCCTACGCAACTCATCTGTTACCAATATCATATACAGGTATGGAATCCATTGTTTGGAAACCAGTTTTCCAGAATCTCCGAATTACGGAAAGGCCATCTGTCATAGACTCAATTTTATGCAAATAATTGCAATTTTTAAAAATTATTTCCATTTTCTGTGTAATAATAAAACAGTAGCTTGTACTTGATCCACACTAACATATAATGAATCCTTATTGGAAGCAAATCTAGATTATTGGCTTTATTTAAAGGATTTGTTCACCTTTAATTAACTTTTAGTATGAGTCAATTTGCAATTGGTTTGCATTTTTTTTGTGGTTTTTGAATTGTTGATCTTTTTTATTCAGCAGCTGTACAGTTTGCAATTTTAGCAGCATTTGCATAAGAGACTGGAATATGAATAGGAGAGGCCTAAATAGATGAGTAGTAAAAAGTAGCAATAACAATACATTTGTAGCCTTACAGAGCACTTGGTTTTTTTAGATGGGGTCAGTGACCCCCATTTGAAAACTGGAAAGGAAAATAATTAAACTATAAAAAAAAAAATTAAATGCTGATTGAAATTTTGCTTAAAATTAGCCAAATACCACTGTTTAATGTTTAATCTAGCAGATTTAAAGGAACAGAAACACCAAAAAATTTATATATGAAAATATAATGTAGTGTTGCCCTGCACTGGTGAAACTGGTGTGTTTGCCTCAGAAACACTACTATAGTTTATATAAACAAGCTGCTGTATAGCAATGGTGGAAATTGAAAAAAAGACTATATGGCAAGGGTTAAATAGTGGATAACGGATAACACCATTATGGTCTACAGAGTTTATCTGCTATCTGCTGTGTAACCTGAGTCTTTACGTCTTTAGTGATTACTCAGCAAGTCCAGTTGTTTTAGAATGACTTATATTAGGTATATATATTAGATATACAATGACCTGGATGAATGAAAATCTTCATAGTCATACTAAGCAATGTGTTATTGGATAAGATAAAACAGTGGAACCTCAATTTGACATACACTGATTTCTAAGTTTTCCCTCATTTTACATTGTTGTTTTGTGGTCCCACCTATATATTATGCATAATACATTTCCCTGATTTTCCATTTTCCTGGATTCTATGCCATTTTTTTCTGGTCCCCTGCAAAAAAGGTGCCGGCCAGTCTGATTGCACCAGCACCTAATTGTGGAAGACTACACATCACCCGCATTGTAGCAAAGGACAAAATATATACCTAGTGGAATTTAAGGGTGCTAAGACTCTTTTACTCTGCCACCTTTAATGGAGAACCAAACCCGTTTTATTAAAATCCCCTACTCCCCTACCCTACATAGACCCTCTCCCTGCTTCCCCCCAGCCTAGATGTTACCCTGCCCCTAACTCTTTACTTACTCCTCAATGCAGATTCAGGACACCAGTGTTCCCTAGGCTGGGGGGAGCAGGGAGGGGGTGGTGTATGTAGGGTAGGGCAGGGGTGCCCAAAAGGTAGATAGGGATCTACCAGTAGACCTTTTAGCTTGTGATCAGTAGATCTCAAGACACTGTCAACAAACAGCTTGTTTATATCATCCTCCTGTTTCATTCTTTTCATTGAAATAATTATTATGTTAAGGTTACATAAGAAATAAATTATTTGTTAATTATAGCAGTTAACAATTTCCCATCAGTCAATATTTTCCATGGACCAGAATGCTAGCAACACTTTTGTGGATGTAGAGCCTAATGGGACAACATCAATAAAAGTAGACCTCGCATTAGAAAAGTACGGGCACTCCTGGGGTAGGGGATTTTAATATAAAGGGTTTGGTTTTCCTTTAACCCCCAAATGACATGCCTGATCATGTGACCTATGAGATCCCACCATTGTATAGTATTGGAGAACTATTCAGCAAGGAATTGTGGCAAAAGATAAAAAGAATCTAAGACTTTCAAGGTGCTTGAAAAGAAACCTTCAATCTGTCATCAATTTAACCCAAAATCACATGCCTCCTATGTAACCAATCCGATTGCATCATTCCGTAGTATTACATAAATGATTTGTGGAGCAATGTGGCAAAGGACACACTATGTATCTAGGGGTGGCGTTCAAAGGTGCTGAGCTTCAATCTGCCATCCATTCTTTCCAAACATCACACACCAATATTGGATCCCACTATTCCCTAGTCTCAGAAAGCTACTCAACAGAGGATGGTGGTTTTCTTGGGCAGTGTTGGACTGGGGCCAGTTGCAAAATATGAGGATATTAGAAGTTACCTCGGAGTTCCATGACCTGTATAAAAACACTCGGCCTTCGGCCTCGTGTTTTTATATGGTCATGAAACTCCACAGTAACGTATAATATCCTTATATTTTACAATAGGGGGAACTGTATTCACTATATACTGGACATCATAGGAAGTAACCGTAAAACAGTGGAACACAGGATAATGGATTTCACACATCTTATATATGAATAACTAAGTACTATCTAGAAATGCTCCTGCCCATTATATGTTAATGGGGTACACTTATCAGGATAGCATTTTGCTTACCCTGCAGAAATCTACTAGTTTGTTTCACCTTACTAACTAAGCCATGAATCAGCAGAAATATGTCCTGAGTTGCAAGTTAGTTTTCTATATATTTAAAGGGGAAGTAAAGTCTAAAATAGAATAAGGCTAGAAATGCTGTATTTTGTATACTAAACATAAACATGAACTTACTGCACCACAAGCCTAATCAAACAAATAATTTATGCTTTTAAAGTTGGCCACAGGGGGTCACCATCTTGTAACTTTGTTAAACATCTTTGCAAGACCAAGACTGTGCACATGCTCAGTGTGGTCTGGGCTGCTTAGGGATTGTCATAAATTATCAAAACAGGACAAGTCAAATAACATCTGCCAGAAGCCGATACAGCAAGACTGATTAATAATCAGAATATACAGACTGCACTGGGTCCTGTGTTGTCATGTAATCTAATGTGGATTTTATTGTTTTTGTATTGTTTAATATAAATTTTTTGCAACTCTGCTGAACCGGTGGCTGCAGCAAAATAATCCTCCAAATAGAATCCCAGTTTATCTGTTTAAATCTGGCTCCATGATCTTTGTCCCTGCAGCTGGAGTTCGAAACAGTAAAGGGGACGTAAAGGCAAAAATAAAATCCAATACAAATCTCTACACAGTCGCCGACTGCTCTACAGGGAAACAAACAAAGCTGCTTGGGTTCTGCATGGCTGGGAAGTAATATGGGGGCTCCCCCTGCAGTTCATAAGTATGATTGTTTCCCTGCAGAGCAGTTAGGGAACGTCTGACAATTCCTATCCACAGCAGTAAATGAAGGGAGAATGTCACTGCATACAGTCAGGTTTCTTATAAAAACTGTACACATTTTTTAATTAAAGTATATTGGAGATAGGTTTCTTTTTCATATAGAAATTAAAAATGGGATTTTATTTTTTTGTCTTTACATGCCGTTTAACAAACCCAAAGGTTAATATATTGTTAGGACCTTTATAAGGATGTTAAATAGCTAGCTCTGTTAAAACAGACAAGATTCTATCCTTATTTGGAACCTTACTTTGAAGGTCCTCTCACTGGATGGCATTTAGCTTTATCATTATAGATTAGACGTATTCCTGTCCTTTCCTTGTACCTCACCACTAGAGACTTTAGGTCCTTTTTAGGGATAGAAACTAGCTCCCTGCAGTATGATCATTTATTTCCTATCTACTACAGGGACGGACCTTTCCAGGGCTTCCATCAGAAATCACAGGGCCCCATACGACAAAAACTTCTGGGCCCCCTGGATCCCACCACCACAGTCCTGCCCTAGAGAACCCACACACCAAAAAGCCACACAAACATCTAAAAAACCTATTGGTGGTCAGGGGCCCCACACAAAATTAAAAAAAAACTTCACTGGTGCCTGGTAGGGTTGCCACCCGGCTGGTATTTACCGGCCTTGCCGTAAAACACCTGCCAAGGCCAGGATTACAAATTTACTGTAGCTGCCGGTAACTTTGTAATACCCCTAACAAAAGCTCTTGGCCCACTCCCAATCCGCTTAAAGGACCAGTAACATCAAAAAAAATTTGTTAGTTTACATTGAAAAATAAACACCACTACAAATTAAACTTTAAAATCACAAAGCCTATATTAAGAAATAACTCACGAAACTCCACTTCCGCTCCTCTTCAGAAAAGGTGACAGGACGACCATCCATCCTGCAGCGCTCTATTTCTCCTCCCTGGCTAGCTCCCATATTCTTCTGACAGCTCCTCCTGAAGAAACTTTTGCAGCCCTCGCAGGTGAACCGACCATAGTGTTTCCCCTTGGACTTGTTCCTGCACACCACGCACTCAATGTACTGCTAACTCTGCCCCGAGCCCTGCTGCCCCTTGTCTCTGGCCACACCTAGGGTGGATGGAGTAGGGTAGGACTGCTGTCCAGCTCAGCTCCTGTCAGCCTTCCGGATTCCGCACAGCTATATCTCTTACACACTGGGGTCCTTCTCCTGGCCGCTCTATACTCTGCTCTGCCGGCGACATTGGGGAAGCGAAACCCCCAGCTCGCTCTCCAGCACTCAGCAAAAGCTCTCCGCTGCCCCCCACACGCCGCAGACTCCCAGTCAGCCTGGACCTCCATCCACCCCGGGTGCGGCCAGAGACAAGGGTCAGCAGGGCTCGGGGCAGAGTCAGCAGCACGTCGAGTGTATGGTGGTGTGCGGGGACAAGTCCAAGGGGAAACACTATGGTCGGTTCACTTGCGAGGGCTGCAGAAGTTTCTTCAAGAGGAGCATCACTGGAGCTCCCTGATCCACAGCTTCACATGCTGTCAGAAGAATATGGGAGCTAGCCAGGGAGGAGAAATAGAGCGCCGCAGGATGGATTGTCGTCCTGTCGCCTTTTCTGAAGAGGAGCGGAAGTGGAGTTTTGTGAGTTATTTCTTAATAAAAGCTTTGTGATTTTAAAGTGTAATTTGTAGTGGTGTTTATTTTTCAATGTAAACTAACTAATTTTTAAAAAAATTTTTTTGATGTTGCCAGTCCTTTAAAACTTACCTATTCTTCGTCTTCTGGACATTGTGTGATGTGGCTCCGCCCCTTTTACATCACAGTCCGCCTCTTTTATTCCCGCCCCCATCACCGGCTGGAGGAAATTTTATGAAAAGGTGACAATCCTAGGCCAAGCTCCCCTACAAGTTAAAAAAAATGGTGGTCAGGGGCCCCCATTAAAGGAACAGTAACACCAAAAAATTTAGGTGTTTTAAAGTAATGAAAATATCATGTAGTGTTGCCCTGCAGTGGTAAAACTGATCTGTTTGCTTCGTAAACACTACTATAGTTCATATAAACAAGCTGTGGTGCAATGGTGGAAATTGAAAAACGGCTATATGGCACAGGTTAACTAATGAATTAAAGATAACACCATTGGACAGACAGAGCTTATTTGCTATCTGCTGTGTAACTTGAGCCTTTCTCCTTTGAATGGCTGCCCCCATGGCTACACAGCAGTTTGTTTATATAAACAATAGTAGTGTTTCTTTAGCTAACACGGCAGTTTTACCAGTACAGGGCAACACTGCATTATATTTTCATTACTTTAAAACACTTTTATTTTTTTGACGTTACTGTTCCTTTAAAGTTAAAAAAAACGTCACTGGTCACAGCCTCCCCCCCCCCACAAGTGAAAAAACCCATTGAGGGCCAGGGTCCCCCTTACAAGTTAAAAATACAATTTGTGGTCAGGGGTCCCATAGAAAATTAAAATAAAAAATGGTGGTCAGGCCCCCCTCCCCTTACAAGTTAAAGTGGACCTGTTACCCAGACACAAAAAGCTTTATAATAAAAGTCCTTTTCAAATTAAACATGAAATCCAATTTCTACAGTATTTTTTTATTAAAGCATTCATAGCTGTTCATTAAAAAAAACCTCAGCTGTCAATCAAATATTATTTGCCCCTCCTCTATGCCTTTCCATTCAGCACTTCCTGGATGTCAATGCTCTCCACACATTCCCCCGTTCTCTTCACCATTTATGGTGCACAAATATTATTCTGAGATGATGCAAGACTTGCCTTAAAGGAATTGTTCAGTGTAAAAATAAAAACTGGGTAAATAGATAGGCTGTGCAAAATAAAGTGTGAAAATAAAGTGTGAAAATAAAAACTAGGTAAAACTGGGTAAATAGGGTGTGCAAAATAAAAAATGTTTCTAATATAGTTAGTTAGCCAAAAATGTAATGTATAAAGGCTGGAGTGACTGGATCTGGAAGTCTAACATAATAGCCAGAACACTACTTCCTACTTTTCAGCTCTCTTGCTTTTATCTAATTGGTTACCAGGCAGTAATCAATCTGTGACTTGAGGGGGGGGGCACATGGGTCATAACTGTTGCTTTTAAATCTGAGCTGAATACTGAGGATCAATTGTAAGCTTACTGAACAGTTATGTCCCATGTGGCCCCCCTTATTGTCACTGACTCAGTTAGTAAAGAGCTGAAAAGCAGGAAGTAGTGTTCTGGCTATTATGTTACAAATCCAGTCACTCCAGTCTTTATACATTACATTTTTGCCCAACTAACTATATTAGAATTTTTTTTATTTTGTACAGCCTATTTACCCAGTTTTTATTTTCACACTGAACTGTTCCTTTAATAACAGTGACCACAAAATGGCTCCTGCCTGATTGCTATAATTATGAATTTCCAGACTGAAGGAAACAAGATTCAGATTATTTATATTGTGTAATTAAAGTTCATTTTGCTTGACTAATGTGATAAAATAGGATTTTGAATACTTGTTTTGGGTGACGGACAATTTGTGGTCAGGGAACCCCATAGAAAATGTAAAAACAAAAAAACATTGGTGGCCAGGGTCCCTCCCTTACAAGTAAAAAAGCATTGGTGGTAAAGGGCCCCATAGAATATTTAAAAAAACATTGGTGGCCAGGGGCTTATAATGTACTTAAATATTACATTGAACAGTGGATTACCTTTGTTTCTTCTTCCTTGTCCTCGCTGATGGCAGCTTCTACGGTTTCCATCGGCTCCTTTCGTGGCTTTGGGTCTTTTTGCGGTTTCAGGACTTCAGCTTCGGGTTTTTTCACTGCTTCGGGTTTGTTTGTGGCTTCGGGTCTACATTCAATGCTTCACTTCAACACTGTCAACACTCTAATTCGAAAAGTGCAGCACAGCCAGGCGCCCCTTTAGGCCCAATACAACTGTACCCCCCTGTGCCCCCCTGATGTAGGTAGGATAGTGCTGCTCCAGCAGAATTCTGCACTGAAATCCATTTTTCAAAAGAGCAAACAGATTTTTTTCTTTTCAATTTTGAAATCTGACATGGGGCTAGACATATTGTCAGTTTCCCAATTGTAGTCAATTCAGGTCGCACTCACTTATCTGCAACTTTGTTCACGGCTGCACTTTTCCCACGTGTCCTTACACACGTATACAATACTTGTCAGGAATTCAAATGGGCAGCACTTTGATTAATAGGAGTGCTGCCCATTTGAATTCGTAACAAATAATGTCAGTTTCCCAGCTGCCCCCAGTCATGTGACTTGTGCTCTGCTAAACTTCAGTCATTCTTTACCGCTGAACTGCAAGTTGGAGTGATATCACCCCCCCCAACAGCCTTACAACAGAACAATGGGAAGGTAACCAGATAGCAGCTCCCTAACACAAGATAACAGCTGCCTGGAAGATCTAAGAACAGCACTCAATAGTAAAAAACCCATGTCCCACTGAGACACATTCAGTTACATTGAGAAGGAAAAACAGCAGCCTGACAGAAAGCATTTCTCTCCTAAATTGCAGGCACAAGTCACATGACCAGGGGCAGCTGGGAAACTAAATGTCAGATTTCAAAATTGAATAGGAAAAAATCAGTTCGCTCTTTTGAGAATTGGGTTTCAGTGCAGAATTCTGCTGGAGTAGCACTATTAACTGATGTGTTTTGAAAAAAACATGTTTTCCGATGACAGGATCCCTTTAACCGTGTGCTAACAACTACATCAATGGTTTCACCACAGGAACATCACTGTGTGAGGTACAACACTGACTGACAGGTATTTATAAACCTGACACGAAACACTACTCCCTTTTCAGGTCCATGGCAATCAATCATACATTTGTGTTACCAACAGCACTGGCTTATTATTATTATTATTTATAAGTAGTTCTTTGAGGTGCAGGAATGACTTCCATCATTACTGACAGACTTATTTGCCCGCCCAATCAGGGGGGACGTCACTTCCTGTATTTGAGTTGACTGACTCGGTGCGTAGGAAAGAGATCCAGGTCCCAGCGCGGGCCGCTTATTGGTGATTGGCCTATTGGAGTGGAGTTGTACCACGTGGTCAGGTACTGCACACTCTCGCGTCCATGAATCTCCTCAGCAGCTTCCCGCCTCCCGCTGAAGGAGTCCGACGGCTACAGCCCGGGACTGAGGCTGTGGTTGGCGGCAGGGGGCTCGGCGCTGGAACCCTGTATATTGCGGAAAGGTAAATCTGTCAGATATCTGTGTAACATCGCTAGGGTGCAGTAAGAGGGAGCCGTAGTGGTTAAAAATATAAATATTGTTTTTGCTTGAAACTCGTGTGACTCCCCACGGCCACAGCGGTAGTTACACGGGAACAAAGTGCGGGTTCATTTACAAAGACGGGCACTAGACAGATACCCACGGCAACCAATCACATTTCTGCTCTCATGCTCTGCCCGCGGCTGAGAAGAGCTTATCACTGATTGGTTGTTAGGGGGTTGCTGTCCTAGTGCAGCTTTGCCTAATGTTGATAATAGTGACTGTTAGGTATTTCGTATAGCGACTTCTACTCCATCAGAACGTGAAGCCTATTTGTTACCTGTGTAACTGACTGGGCATAGGGCGCCATGTAATCGTACGGACGATATATATCGGGGCCGGGCCAAGTTATTGTGGCATCTAGCTAAGGGCTTCAATCAGTGTCTCCCATCCACTCCTGCATTACCAGTCCCCACCTTACCATTCATATTGCCCCAATCTGTACTTGTGTCGGCATAAATCAAAACATCCATCATATTGTTACCCCCAATCTTTCCTATGCCAATGGCAGCCAAAAAAGTCATCATATTGCCCCTAATTTGTACCTGTGTCAGCAGCAGCCAAAAATCCATCAGATTGCCCCTAATTTGTACCTGTTCCAGCAGCAGCCAAAAATCCATCAGATTGCCCCTAATTTGTACCTGTTCCAGCAGCAGCCAAAAATCCATTATATTAACCCTAATTTGTACCTGTGCCAGCAGTAGCCAAAAATCCATTATATTGATCCTAATTTGTACCTGTGCCAGCAGGAGCCAAAAATCCATCATATTGCCCCTAATTTGTACCTGTGCCAGCAGGAGCCAAAAATCCATTTTATTGCCCCAATCATCTGTTTACCTGTGCCAGCAGGAGCCAAGAGGGAGATGGGGAGTGCTTCTGCCTGCAGTAAAAATCACGGGCAAGAGGGAGTTGGAACAGGTGGTTTATAAAATTGAAAAACTACTAAAGGCCAAGCAAACCATGGTTTAAAAATAAGAAAAAAATCCCCTTAAAAGTGTTTTTAATAAGGTGTTGAATTCTCCTTTAAAGGCAGCTGTTAGAATTGATGCAATAGTTGCTAATACTCCAGAGATGCTGCTGAGAAATGGATCAACTCAATGTTGCAAATTTGTTTAGAATCTGCACCTGAATTATTGAGCTGTCAGACTCAAACACCAGAGACACGAACATTCAACTTTAAAGGGGTTGTTTACCTTACAAACACTTCACTTTTTTTCAGTTCAGTTGGTTTTCGGTTGTTCACTAGATATAAGACTTTTTTCAATACATTTTTTCAGGGATTCTGCTCAGCAGGGACAAAAATAACAAATGTATGAAGTCAGTGCCCGGCCAACCCGGGCAGGCGCCCCAGGCAGCCTGGCCCGGTAAAACGCCCAATACCCGAGTGCGCATGCGCAAAGAAAATAACGAGTGCGCATGTGCGAAAAAAATCCGAGTGCGCATGCGCACTTCCGGTTTTTCGCGCAAACGCCGGCCAGAACAGGGACCGGACTAGGGGGATAGAGGCAGAGCAGGTGCGTGCCTGGCGCCCCTCCAGCTTTGCGCCCTAGGCACGTGCCTTCTCTGCCTACCCCTAGTTCTGGCCCTGTAAGAAGTATTGTATCAATTCTAACAGCTGCCTTTATAAATAATGAATGTACATTTAAAAAGTGCTTAAAAAAGCCCCCTCATCAGTTTTACATTCACTTATTTTAAAGGTTTAATGATCCTTTTAATACTAAACCTATTGTGTATAAAAAGGAAGGGAATCAGAAGGGGCTGGGCAGACAGTCGAGTGGCCAAATTATGGAAAAAATAGCTTGCCATCTCCTTTAAGATGTAGTGAGATTTTCTGTTTATCTTCTAGCCGCCTGTCGTGGCTGAACAGTTCCGGGCTTGGTTTCTCATTAGAGTATCCATCAATCAGTCTCCATGCAATCTCCAGGGACACGGCCGCTTATCCTGAGGAGCATCTCTACGTCATGGTCAACTCCAAGCTCGGAGGTCTGGGCAGGTTTTTGTCTTTTGTATTCGGACAGCTGTGCCAATGGGCTCTGGGTTACATGTGGAATCCTATATATTTATTATATATTGTGCACACTTTTTGTCCCTCGAAGTGCTTGAAGTATAGCTGCCAAAGCTACCCTGACAGCAGAATTTTGTTAGTTGTAGTTCATCTCATATGAAGGGACTTGTGTTGTGACATCCTGCACACCACCTTTATTTTGCCAACAGTTTGCAAAAAAAAACCCAAAAAACAATACAGTATCCTGCAATGAAACATTATGCATCCCAATCGGAGAGCTGCAGAACAAAACTTACAAATAATTAAAAAAACATCTTGAAAGGGCAACTATCGAGAAAATGAAAATTTGATATAATCTTCGGTATACAGAAATAAGAAACTTTCTAAATACAATCAATTAAATATCCTATACTGTTTAGGAAATAATCTGGTTTATCTTCACTATCCTTCTCTCTGCATCTGTTTCTCTTCATTCTCTCTTCATTCAGGAGTTGGGTGTCAGATGAATGATCCAATATATCTTATAGGGGGGGCTTCTTTTGCCTAGAAGATGTATTAGAGACTCTATTAAATTATTATTTAATGATTATTTCAGAAACAATGCAGAATTTTTAATTCATTGTATTTAGAAATTTTCTTGCTTCAGTAAGAGGAAGCTTATATTCAATTTTCACTTTTGCAATAGTTCCCCTTTAAAGGGATACTATCATGGGAAAACATGTTTTTTTCAAAACACATCAGTTAATAGTGCTGCTCCAGCAGACTTCTGCACTGAAATCCAATTCTCAAAAGAGCAGAACAGATTTTTTTTATATTCAATTTTGAAATCCGACATGGGGCTAGACATATTGTCCGTTTCCCAGTTGCCCCCAGTCATATGACTTGTGCCTGCACTTTAGGATGGAACTACTTTCTGGCAGGCTGTTATCTCTCCTACTTCATGTAACTGAAGGAGTCTCAGTGGGACTTGGCTGTTACTATTGAGTGTTGTTCTTAGATCTACCAGGCAGTTGTTATCTTGTGTTAGGGAGCTGCTATCTGGTTACCTTCCCATTGTTCGGCTGCTGGGGGGGGAGGTGATATCACTCCAACTTGCAGTAAAGAGTAACTGAAGGTTATCAGAGCACAAGTCACATGACTGGGAGCAGCTGGGAAACTTACAATATGTCTAGCCCCATGTCCGATTTCAAAATTGAATATAAAAAAATATGTTTGCTCTTTTGAAAAAAGGATTTCAGTGCAGAATTCTGCTGGAGCAGCACTATTAACTGATGTGTTTTGAAAAAAAACATGTTTCTCTTGCCTAGATTGGGGGACACAGGCACCATGGGGATGAAGATCCTGTTGCTTGGAGAAAGGACACTAAAAGGTTAAAGTGGCTCCTCCTCCTCCTGCTCTGGGCTTCATCCCCGCCTACCTCCTCAATCCTCAGTTTTCTTTTAGTGTCCTCAGAAGGAGGATGGACACTTCGTGGCTGGGAGCAATGGTACAGATTTATTCAGTATCATGCCACTACTAGGGGTCAGTGTTTCTCTTCCAGAACCCCTCCAGCCAAGGACTTCTGATCTGAAGATGCTCTATAGCCTTCCCGCTCTACGGAGGCTGCAGGCTGGGAGCTCCCCCCACACTACCCTGGGGACTGGTTCCGCTCTCCGGAGGCTGCACAGTAGCCACGACGGAGGGTATGTCTTTTATTGAGCATTCCTGGCTGGCACAAGGAGGTAAGTCAATTCCCTCCTCCCTCCCCCCATTACATGCTGCCTGTCAGCTCTGCAGAAAGAGATTTAGTTTCACTTTCACTGCTATTCTCTGACAAAGATTTCCCTAGGCATTTAGTTTGACTTTCACTGCTTTTCTCTGACACAGATTTCCCTAGGCCAGGGATGTCCAAAAGGTAGATTGGGATCTACCAGTAGACCTTTAGCTGGTCATCAGTAGATCTCAAGACACTGTCAACACACAGTTTGTCTAAATCACCCTTCTGTTTCATGCTTTTTATTTGATATTTATGTTAAGGTTACAATATACATTTTCTCATGAATCAATATTAAGTAATATTTTCTATGGAACAGAATGCTAACATGCTTTTATAGATGTAGATCATAATGGGACAACAGCACTAAAAGTAGTCCCCGCATTGGTAACTCAGTGCCATTTCCAGCGACCTTTCGCGCCACCATCTGGCTGCTGCGTCTATTTCATTGTGCACGAGTCACGGCACACGCGCCTCACGGGCGCCATCTTACTAAGGTACTATACAAAGCCCGGGAAACCTCTCTGGCAGCCATTTTGGATCCGCATCTCTCTCCAGTACTGAGCGTTTCCAGCCTCACTGTCTCTCACAGAGAAGAACAAGGCACCATTTCTTCCTACCTTGGTGAATAGGTAGTTAAGCTTCCCTTACTCTTTCTCTAGGGATTAACACTTCCCTCTCTCTATGGGACCTACTGTGGGTTTTTTCACTACTTCCCTCTGTCTCCACAGATCGCACTCTAAGGGAGAAGTGATTCACTGCTCTGGACTCTCCTAATATTCCCCAATATCTTTACTTACTGGGTGGCACTACATAGTATAGCCCATGACGGGCAGGACAGATGACCAGTCCCTTTCCAAGCAGGCAACTGCATGTACCACCATGTATTTTGGCATGGGCTACTTGCCTGACCTAAATTTGCTAGTGTTTTGGCTGAGCCAATATGTGAAGCCTGTAAGACTGCAGCAGTCACTGCACAATTACAATCCCACACAGCCTACCAGCCAGCTCTGCGACAGCTACGGCTAATCAAACGAGCTTGGATTCTGAATTGGTGGCGCTCTATCTCTAGCGGGTCTACAAAACCTAGCCAGAATTCCAGAGACTCTAGATAAGGTCCTACAGCATCTATCTACAGAGCCTTACAGGCGGTCACTCAGCAGTCGGCACAAAGCGACCTCCCCTTTCCCACCTGTTTTGCCTGATGAACAGGAAGAGCATTGGGAAGAGGGACAGATCCTATCCGCAGATGAATAGGATCAGGATACCCTAGATCACCATGAGAGGTCGAGAGCCTGATTCAGGCACACCCACCTTTAGCAGAGCGAACCAATAACATTTTCTAGAGACAAAAAGAAGTCTTCTTGTGTCTTTCCAGCCTATGAACAGCTGGGTGACATTGTTAAAGCACAATGGAAAACGCCAGACCTTAGAGTCCAATTTTCCATCGCTTTACTCAAACTTATCCTTTTACTTTACAGACCTTGGTCTTCACCGCCAGCAGTGGACTCACCGGTCTCTAAATTGTCAAAGACCACCACCATTCCAGTAGTCGATGCGGCTTCCTTTAATGATCCTATCGACAAACGTCTTGAGGGTTTCTGCAAGTCGATTTTTACAGCAGCAGGCAGAACTCTCCGACCTATTATTGCCACCCCATGGGTATCCAGGTCAATGGAAGTTTGGGCTGGAACAGGTGGCCCAACTCATGGCTCAGAAGACCCCTCCACAGACCTCTTTCTAGCTCCGATAGCTTACACCAAATATATATATATAAATTGCGTAGCAGTCCTGGACGCGGCTAAGCTCGTGACAAGGGCTTCGGCATAATCCATTGCAGCCAGACGTTTCCTTTGGCTAAAAAAAACTGGTCAACAGATCTTACCTTGAAGTGGTCTCTGCTTGGTCTCCCATTCTCGGAGAAAAAAAAAAAAATCAAAACTTTTTAACTTTTTGGTGCTGAACAGAGAAGGTAAATTCTCAAGCTACAGAGCCAGAGGTCCCAACATGAAAAGCAACAAGCTCCGACCCGCCCCAGATTCCAGTCAAGCAGAGCACTTCTTGGTCAGGAAGCAGCAGCAGCACCTAAGCCCGCACAGGACAAAACAGCCTCCGCATGAGGAGGTGCCCACCCCTGAAAGCTAAACCTTTGGCGGACGCTTAAGTCACTTTCGGGAGGTGTGACGGCATAGAGTACTAGAACCCTGGGTCCTACAGATCATTTCTATCTCATAGAATTCGCTCAGCTACCTCCGAGGTGATTTTCCATCTCAAGGCTCCCTACCACAGAAACCAGGCACTCAGAGTGCCAAGGGGTTCCACACGCCTGACTGCCTCCGTGGTAGTAATGGCGGTCCCTCAAAGGTAAAAGGGGCTTCGGTTTCTACTTAAACCTGTTTTATAGTACCCAAAAAGTATGGATCTTTTCACCTGGTGCTAGACCTAAGGCACTTAACGACATGTAAAGAAGCACCACTTCAAAATGGAATCCATCCAGTCAGTCCTAATGTCCCTGGACATAGAGGATTTCAGGGCGGTGATCGACATCAAAGATGCATACCTCCATGTCCCCATACATCCCAACCACCACTGGGTCCTTCACTTTTCAGTGGCAGGAGAACATGGCAATCCCTGGCACTCTACTTCAGACTATCCTCCACGCAAAGGCTATTCACAAAGGTCATGGCTGCGGCTCTAGAGGACCTGCGACTGCAGGGAGTGAGTGTCATACCATACCTGGACGACCAACTGGTAAAGGCCCGTTCCATGGCACTGGCCACAACTCATCTCCAGACACTAATGCTGTTAGGTTGGCAGATAAACTTCCAAAAATGTCGATTCATACCTTCTCAGAGTACAGAATATTTAGGGCTTGATCTAAATTCTTCATTGGGAAGAGCCTTCCTTCCCCAATCTAAGATCACCTCAATGCAGGGGCTCCTGTCATCTCTGCAGAAAATGGATCAGGTACCTTTAAGGTTGCCATGAGAGTGCTAGGAACTATAGTGTCATCCTGCGATTCCATATGCGCAGCTCCACACCAGAGCCTTACTCCAACACCAGAGGAGGAACTGAGTGAACCTAAACTGCAGGATTCCCTATCAGAACTAGTTTGAACCTCTATCACTTGGTGGCTTTGACCAACAACACTTCGTCAGGAAAACCTTCCCAATCACCAGTGGACAGTCATCACAACAGTTGCCAGTCTACAAGGTTGGGAGAAGTATTGGGAGACCTAACCGTACAGGGACGTTGGTCACAGAAAGAACTACTCCCCATCAACATCCTGGAATTAAGAGCAATCTACCTGTCATTGCTCCAATGGTCAAGCAGACTTTAAGCTCTACTGTACGAATACAGTCGGGCAATGTGACAGCGTTGGCTTACATCAACCACCAAGGAGGCACAAGGAGTCAAGCTGCCCTCGCAGAGGCACAGCAAATTCTTCTGTGGGTGTAAAACACGGTACGGACAGCTATCTCGCCAGTTCATATCCCTGGAGTGGACAACTGGATAGCAGATTTTCTCAGCCGAGAGACCTTAGATCAGGGAGAGTGGAGGCCTACAACCAGAGGTTTTTTTCAACTGATTCTGGCAAGGTGGGGCACTCCGGAAGTAGACTTAATGGCATCCAGGTACAACAACAAGCTTACGAGGTTCTTCACAAGAAGCAATGACCCTCTGGCCCTAGCATTGGACACACTGGTGGTTCCGTGGCAGTTTCACCTAGCATGTCTTCCCACCACTGGCACTTCTGCCAAGGGTAATCAAGAAGGGTAGAAACAGTTGTAGTGGCACCCTACTGGCCACACCACACTTGGTTCGAAGAGCTCATAAGTTCATCAGTGGACGCACCATTCCACCTTCCAGACAGAATGGATCTGTCATCTCAGGGACTTGATCCTCCACCGAGTTCACCATGGCTGGATTTAACGGGCATGACACTTGAAGCCATAATCCTAGCCAGATCAGGAGTTCCAAAAAAGGCCATACCGACCTTACTAAGGGCAGAAAGCCCGTCTTCGCACGCATCTACCACAGGGTATGGAGGACATTCATATCCTGGTGTAAATCTAAAGCCAAAGACCCACAGTCCTGGGACGAAAGTAGCCTATTGTTATTCCTTCAGGAGGGTTTAGAAATAAGGGCTGGCACTCAGCTCACTGAATGTTCAGGTATCAGCCTTATCTATCCTTTTTCAGCAGCAGCAGCTTGCAATGCTGCCCAACATCAAGACCTTCCTACAGGGAGCATTGAGGATGATACCTCCATACCGTCATACAATCCCTCCCTGGGATCTCAATATGGAACCTTCTGTATTGCAGGAGCAACCGCTCGAGCCATTGGCTCAATTCCATTACCTCTGCTGACTCTTCAGGTAGTTTTTCTATTAGCCATCACTTCGACTAGACTAGTTTCAGAACTAGCAGCTCTATCCTGTCGTCCACCATTTTTGATTTTTTAAAAGGACAAGGCGGTGTTGAGACCTACCTTGGATTTCTTCCTAAGGAGTTCCATCTTAACCAGGACCTGGTGGTTCTTTCATTTTGTCCTGAACAAAAGACAAATTTGGAACAGTTACATACGTAGATGTGGTTCGTTCTCTCAGAACATACACCAGGGCTACCAAGAGTAGAAGGAAGCTAGACAACCTCTTTGTCTTACCAGAAGGACCACGGAAAAGCCTTAAGGCATCTAAGGCCACCAATGCAAGATGGATTAGGTCAACAATCTTTGAAGGCCTATGAGGTACGAGGTAAGGCCACACCCTTCTGGGTTCAGCTCATTCTACTTCATTCACTCAGCACTTCTTGGGTGGTTCGTCTCCAGGCTTCTGCAGAACAGGTTTTTAAGGCTGCAGTGTGGTCATCCACACACACCTTTTCCAAATTCTACAAGGTGCATAGATTCGCCTCAGCCGAAGCGAGCTTCGGCAGGAAAGTGTTGCAGGGGGTTATTCCCTGAACACTAGGGGTGAAAAGTCCCGCCCTCATGGGTAGCTTTGGGACGTCCCCATGGTGCCTGTGTCCCCCAATCTAGGCAAGAGAAAAATAGATTTTTGTACTTACCGTTAAATCCTTTTCTCTTGTCCTACATTGGGGGACACAGGCCTTCCCTCCCTGTATTCGTTCATGTTAATATTGATCAGGTAATATCTTATATAATTTTTGTTGTTCAAATACCAACAATTTCAAACAGCAGGTGTTTCATACCGTGCTTGGCTTGCATTGGGGAGGTGCTCCTTCTCTTCACATGGGCAATTGGTAGGGCTCGTCATCTCTTCTTCGGTCAGAAAACTGAGGATTGAGGAGGTAGGCGGGGATGAAGCCCAGAGCAGGAGGAGGAGGAGCCACTTTAACCTTTTAGTGTCCTTTCTCCAAGCAACAGGATCTTCATCCCCATGGTGCCTGTGTCCCCCAATGTAGGACAAGAGAAAAGGATTTAACGGTAAGTACAAAAATCTATTTTTTCCCATGACAGTATCCCTTTAAAGTAACCCATTTAAAAATGAAATGTTTGTAATAGGAAATAGAACAGCACAGTGATTTCATACGTGATGCAAAAAATTATTTTATTTTGCCTTTAGACAAAGAAGACAAGGAAGCTCCTATGGCCGATCAGGAGGAAGAAGAGAGTGAAGATGATGACGACGAAGAACCGATTACAGAAATACGTTTTGTTCCTGCAGAGAAATCAGATTGTAAGTTGTTTTATGGTTACTACATGTAACTAGTGGTATTATTCTACAGGTTGCACACCACTGCAGGAGATACTAGTACCAATGGGAGGTGTATCTGCTACCAGGGTCTCTCTCCCTTAATACACCCAAGCTCATTTTTCCTGTTCCTTTGGGAATGAAGAGCTGCTCTGAGGACTAAAGCATTAATTTCTGTGTTCTATAGAAAGGTGGGGTCCCAATAATTATCAATGTTGTATGTGTGTAGGAGGTATTTTTCCCGAAATCCCACATGGGGGATTTGGCATATGCAATACAAACAATATTATGTTACAATGTTTACGCTCAGTAATCATACTTGATTTATAGGTCTGGTTAGGTTTCTATTTTATGTTGCTCCTTTTTATTGTTTATACAACTGATTATATATTTCAGCCTATTTTTATTTTCAGTAGGAGAGATGTTTTCAGCAATGTGTGATTGTCAGGCCCTCCATCCTGACCCAGAAGACGCAGACTCTGACGATGACTTTGAAGGAGACGAGTACGATGTTGAAGCTCATGGTTTGTTTTTATTTTATGAATTACATTACTGTCACACTTTCGCCTTATGATTTCCTTGTTTCACCTAATTGTTGCAGCGTATAAACACAAAAGTTACTACTAATTACATCAGTGGGCACAAGCAGGTGCTACATTTACCTTTTTATGGACACACACATATCGGGCAATTTGTGGATTGGTAAATACAGTAGTTAAAGGGGTTGTTCACCTTAGAATGAACTCTAAGTATGATGTAGAGAGTGATATTCTGAGACAATTTGCCATTGTGTTTAATTTTTTATTATTTATGTTTTTTGTTATTTAGCTTTTTATTCAGCAGCTCTCCAGTTTGCAATTTCAGTAATCTTGTTGCTAGGGTCTGAATTACTGTAGCAGCCATGGATTGATTTGAATAAGAGACTGGAATATGAATAGTAGAGTCTGTATAGCAAGAGGAGTAATCAAATGTAGCAATATCAATATGTTTTTAGCTCTACAGAGCATCTGTTTTTTTAAATGGGGTCAGTGACCCCTGTATGAAAACTGCAAAGAGTCAGAAGAAGGCAAATCATTCAAAAACTGTAAAAAAGAAAAAATTAAGCCCAATTGAAAAGTTGCATAGAATTAGCCATTCTGTAACATACTGAATGTTAACTCAAAGGTGAACCACCCCTTTAAATAAATAGGACTCTATAGGGGCATATTTATCAAAGAGTGAAGTAAGCAATCGCCACAGTCCTCTAGAGTGAAATTCCGCCACTCTCCATTCATTTCTATGGGATTTTTAAAAGTATTTATCATTGGGTTAAAGTGAAAGTTCATCCTTTGATAAATACGCTTTTCAAAATCCCATAGAAATGAATGGAGATTGGCGGAATTTCACTCTAGTGGACTGTGGTGATCTCTAACTTCACACTTTGATAAATATACCCCCAAGTGTTTGTCTTCAACAACAGAGGTCACTATATTTTCTTGCTTTTATTGCTTATTTATTTTGTAACCTTGAACTTGGGAAGTATAGCATTAACAGGATCAGAATAAATATTTACGGTTTTACAAAGAGTCTTGCAAAGGCCCCAAAAGTTGCCACTTTATGAGCTGATAGACAACCTAAACTGGTTCAACAGCAGCAGTAGTGCCTTTGGTGTTTAGTTTGTGAATAAATATTCAAGGTGGCCTTACACTTACCGATGTTTATCATACGAAAGGTCTTTCGTACGACAGTCTGTGCATGTGTGATGGGAGACAAGGCGACTGATATCGGGAAAAAGCCTTGGATATTGGTAGTCTCGTTGATCTGGCAGGACTGAAATATTTTTATCTGGCACCTGAACATCGTAACATTTAACACTGAATTGTCTGAGCTAAATAATGTGTTTTACCTGCATATCTGACAATTCAGCTCTTGAGGTTAGTAGTGTGGAAGAAAGATCTTCCGTAAGACCAATGGTCGTGTGTATGGCCAGTTTCACTGTGATTCAAAGTTAAAGGGCATGTAGAGGCAAAAAAAAAATAAAATCCCATTTTTACTTTCTTTAATGAAAAATAAATCTTATCTCCGATATACTTGATTTAAAAAAATGTTTACTGTTTTTATAAGAAACCTGCCTGTATGCAGTGACATTCTCCCTTCATTTACTGCTGAGGATAGGAATTGTCAGACATTCCCTAACTGCTCAGCAGGGAAACAATCATACTTATGAACAGCAGGTGGAGCCCCCATGTTACTTCCCAGCCATGCAGAACTCAAGCAGCTTTGTTTGTTTCCCTGTAGAGCAGTCGACGACTGTGTAGAGATTTGTATTGGATTTTATTTTTAGTGCCTTTACATCTCCTTTACTGTTTCCAATTCCAGCTGCAGGGACAAAGATCATGGAGATAAACTGGGATTCTATTTGAAGGATTATTTTTCTGCAGCCACTGGTTCTGCAGAGTTGGAGAAAGTTTGTATTAAACAATACAAAAACTATAAAATCCACATTAGACACATGACAACAGTGGACCCAGTGCAGTCTGTATATTCTGATTATTAATCAGTCTTGCTGTATCGGCTTCTGGCAGATATTATTTGACTTGTGCTGTTGTGATTTATGATGATCCCTAAGCAGCCCAAACCACATTGAGCATGTGCACAGTCTTGGTCTCGCAAAGATGTATAACAAATTTGCAAGATGGTGACTCCCTGTGGCCAACTTTGAAAGCATAAATGTTTGTCATGTTTATTATACAAAATACAGCATTCCTAGCCTTATTTTATTTTACACTTCCCCTTTAAGCCTGTTAGAGGTGTTTTTCAAAGGGGCATGCCAAAGAAGGACTTGAAGTGATGGATTCTGGGACTTAGGGTCTTTCCATGGTTAGGGGGTGCATAGAAACTGTGAAATGCAGAGACACTTGAGGTCCCAGAATTATTCACTTTGATATGGTACATGGTACGGGGGGGGAGTTGGGGGTCTGTACAAGTCAGAATGTCTAGCTACAGAAACAGCTTTTCCAAACTTGATTTAGAAATGCTGATTGTTACCCCGGACAGTGTACTATGGGTTAGATACTGTCCTGCAGTCAGTACATTTATCAAAGGTCGAATTTTCTAATTCATGCGAGTTTTTCAAAACTCCCCTAAACTGCCATAAATTTGAAATTGCACCAATTGAATTTTTTTTTTTTTTTTTAAACTCGGATGAATGTAAATGACCCTGAAAACTTGAATGTAATTCAAATTGAATTTGACTTAAACAGCAATTCGGCAGGTTTTAGGTGGCGAATAGTGGAATTCCAGTTCTTAAAAGGCCAGAGTATAATAAATCTTGAAAATCGAATTTGAATTTTTTTAAAAAATCTCGAATTGAACTTGAATAGCTCCCTAGTCGAATTTGACAGTTTTGACCATAAAAAAAACTCGGAAATTGAATTTTCAATTCGACCCGACCCTTGATAAATCTGCCCCTTAATGTGAGCACATTCCCACCATGACAGAGCAGGGTTAAATTGACTGTTCAGTCTGCCTGTGAATATTAAACCTCTGACTCTCCGTATCATTCGCATACACAGGGGCCAGTGATGTGTCCATGTTATAAACTGGGTGCCGCTGGCTTCTGATATATTGTTGTTAGAACCAAGAATGCAGAGACTATAAACAGCCACACACTTCATTAACAAATACAAATAAATCCATTCAAAATTGTACTGAATGTATATAGCAGTGTTGAAAGAAAAAAATATAATTCTAAACATTAGATGAAACGGGTTTTTACGGGTGGATATTCTCTTTATGTTAAAGGGATTCTGTCATAATTTTTATGATGTCGTTTTTATTTCTAAATTACACTGTTTACACTGCAAATTTTCTCTACAATATAATATGTAATTCCTGAACCAGCAAGTGTATTTTTTTAGTTGTAATATTGGTGTGTAGGTGCATCTCAGGTCATTTTGCCTGGTCATGTGATTTCAGAAAGAGCCAGCACTTTAGGATGCGGTTTCTCCTACTCAATGTAACTGAATGTGTCTCAGTGGGACCTGGATTTTACTACTGAGTGTTGTTCTTAGATCTACCAGGCAGCTGTTATCTTGTGTTAGGGTAAGGCCTCAGGAGGCAACTTTGGGCGACTATTGAAAACGCATCACCGCGTGTCCATTAGCGCAGGCGACTTTGCGCTGTAACCTATGGGGAAAAACGCTGAGGCAGTTCGGGGAGATAGTCGCGCAAAAGACGAGGCGTTTAGTCGCCAGGCGACAAAATCTCCCCGAATCTCCTCGTGTGGCCTTACCCTTAGGGAGCTGCTATCCAGTTACCTTCCCATTGTTCTGTTGTTAGGCTGCTGGGGGGAAAGGGAGGGTTGATATCATTCCAACTTACAGTACAGCAGTAAAGAGTGACTGAAGTTTATCAGAGCACAAGTCGCATGACTGAGGGTACCCGGGAAACTGACAATATGTCTAGCCCCATGTCAGATTTCAAAATTAAATATAAAAAAAATCTGTTTGCTCTTTTGAAAAAGGAATTGCAGTGCAGAATTCTACTGGAGCAGCACTATTAAAGGAGAGGTTCACCTTTAAGGTAACCTTTATTATTCTAAGCAACTTTTCAACTAGTTTTCATTATTTATTTTTTAGTTTTATAGTTATTTGCCTCTTTCTTCAGACTCTTTCCAGCTTTCAAATGGGAGTCACTGACCACTTCTTAAAAGCAAAAGCTCTGTAAGGCTACAAATGTATTGTTATTGTTACTTTTTATTACTGATCTTTCTATTCAGGCCTCTCCTATTCATATTCCAGTCTCTTATTCAAATCAATGCATGGTTGCTAGGTGAATTTGGATCCTAGTTACCAGATTGCTTAAGATGCAGATTGAAGGGCTGCTGAATAAAAAGCTAAATAACTCAACATCCACAAACAATAAAAAACGAAAACCAATTGCAAACTGTCTCAGTATATGACTCTCTACATCATACTAAAAGTTATCTCAAAGGTGAACAACCCCTTTTTAAATGATGTTTAAAAAAAACAAATATTTTTCCCTTGACAGTATCCCTTTAAAGATCTTATTATTCTTTCTCCCCCCCAAGCTAGAAAGTATATGTTTCATAAATACCAAGGTCTTCAGGTTTTGATTTTCATTGGTAATGCGCCTAAAGAGCCTGGTCAGTGGAACAGAAAACATGAAAGTCTACAAATGCTTTTCTCTTTAGAGCAAGGACAGGGCGATGTTCCCACGTTTTACACTTATGAAGAAGGCTTGTCTCGCCTAACCACAGAAGGCCAGGCCACACTGGAGAGGTTAGAGAACATGTTGGGCAACTCTATAGGCAATCAGCACACCATGGCTGGAGTACGGACTGAGGGATCTGGCCTAGAACCTGAAGGTGAGGCACTAACAATATACAGTCCATAGGATAATGATATTGTGCTGGGCAACAAGTAGAATTTGTTAGTACAGGTATGGGACCTGTTATCTAGAATGCTGGGGTTTTCTGGATAACGGATCTTTCTGTAATTTGGATCTTCGTACCTTAAAATGATACTGACTGAAACGACTTTTTAATATGAATGTACATTAAAAGTTACCTATAGGTCATGTTGATCGTTTTTTGCTGAGAGGTTTGATTTTGTAAGTAATTGTTAGTTGAAGTTTTTAAATCTGACTATTTTGCCAACCTGACTGTCCCATCTCAGCCTGTCAGTTACAGTTTCTAATGCTAACGGACTCCTGCTGCACAAATATGGCAGCCCCCTCATACAGGAACATGGGGCATCAGACAGGTAATGTAAAAGCATCATGCAAATACTTTATAGCAAAGTTAGAAGTAGCTTGCAAAGCCAATATTATAAAAGATGTAAAAAAAAAAGTTTAATTTCAGGTGTCAGTATCTCTTTAAGGCATGAAGACCCAAATTACGGAAAGATCCGTTATCTGGAAAACCCCATGTCCCGAGCATTCTGGATTACATGATAGATGTAAAAAAGAGTTTAATTTCTGTCAGTATATCTTTAAGTCTTATACAAAATCATGTAAACTAGGGATGCACCAAATCCATTTTTTGGGATTTGGCCAAATCCCCGAATCCTTTGTGAAAGATTTGGCCAAATACCGAACCGAATCCTAATTTGCATATGCAGATTAGAGGCGGGAAAGGAAAATGTGGAAATAATGTTTTTACTTCCTTGTTTTGTGACAAAAAGCCACGTGATTCCCTCCCAGACCCTAATTTGCATATGCAAATAAGGATTCGGTTTTGGTTCGGCCAGGCACAAGGATTCGACCGAATCTGAATCCTGCTGAAAAAGACCGAATCCTAGATTCGGTGCATCCCTAATGTAAACATTAAATAAACCCAATAGGCTGGTTTTGCTTCCAATAAGGATTAATTATATCTTAGTTGGGATCAAGTACAAGTTACTGTTTTATTATTACAGAGAAAAAGGAAATCATTTTTAAAATTTTAGATTATTTGGATAAAATGGAGTGTATGGGAGACGGCCTTTTTCTTATTTCAGAGCTTTCTGGATAACCGGTTTCCAGATAACGGATCCCATGCCTGTACGATTAATAACTAATAATTCTACTCAAAATGAAAAGGCTTGTTTTGTAATCGTCACAAGTGCACTGTAGAAAGTTAACGGATGGAGAAGTTCTGGGATGAAATACAAGTGCCTGCTATAGAGCTTCTATATAGAACTGTTTGCTCATGCCTTTCCTTGTACTTCAGATGGAATGGATGTGGAAACTGCTCCGACAGTGGCTGGCCAGTTTGAAGATGCAGATGTTGACCACTGACCCATGACTACAGAAAGGTTTGTGCCGTCTGATCCCCTTCACTTCTTTCTTAGAATGTAGTTTGAATGTAGTCTGAAAATCAACCATGCTATTTGCTAAAGAACTAAAGCCTAACTAAAGAAGTAATTATAAATGTTGTACATTATGTATTGTGCTTCTGCACTAGCCCAAGGCAACCACAACCCTTTAGCAGTAAAGATCTGTGTCTCCAAAGATGCCCCAGTAGCTCCCCATCTTCTTACTGCACTTACTGAGCTTAGGGACCCACTCACAATATACAGTACACATAGAATAGAAATGTCACAATATAAGGCTGATTAGTAATTAATACAGATAATTACTACATGGCAGCACAGAAACCAGTGCAATTAGCATCAGAATTTAATAATCAGCAAACCTGTATCATCAGCTTATATTACAGGGGAAGCTAATTTTCTGCTGGATAATTAGTGACGAGCCCTAAGCTTAGCTTCTCAACAGCCAATCAGAGCCCACTGAGCATGTGAGTGTCACAGACACTTTCCAAGATGGTGACCCCCTGTGACAAGTTTGAAGTCCTGGATCATTGCTGCTATTGACTAGGGATGCACCGAATCCACTATTTTGTATTTGGCCGAACCCCGAATCCTTTGTGGAAGATTCGGCCGCATACTGAACTGAATCCTAATTTGCATATGCAAATTAGGGGTGGGAAGGGGAAAACATTTTTTACTTCCTTGTTTTGTTACGAGAAATCACGATTCCCCTCCACACCTCTAATTTGCAAATTAGGATTCGGATTGGCTGGGCAGAAGGATGCGGCCGAATCCTGCTGTAAAAGGCCTTATCCCGAACCGAATCCTGGATTCGGTGCATCCCTACTATTGACAAGCTGAAACTTTAGGCTGGTGCAATAAGTGCAGTGTATAAAATATGGCATTTTTAGACATTAATTTTTAGGGTTTAGTTCTCCTTTAAATAAAATGAAAGCAATAGATGTGCTGTTTGTGCTATTTTTGTTTTTACTGATATCCGCTGTGTTCTTGTTTGTAGGTGTCATTTCCACACCCAAGACTGACCAACTTACTGATGATTCCAAGTTCAGAGATGCTTGGACTTCGGCTGTGTGATATCTGCCAATAACAGCCCTAGTTCTTTTTCCCTAAGGCCATTTAAAAAAAAAAAAATTAAGGCTTCTTGAAGTTGTTGTGCTAACGCTTTAGCTTTATTTACTGGCCATTTTGTTTGCGTTTAAGGGCGCTTATGTTCACTGTGGGCAATTTCATCTGGATTCATTGACTAAAGCACTTGGCCCTGCGGTATTTGTAACAGTTCTTATTTTGTTTAAAATAAATCTAGATTTTTGTATCTACATGTGTAATGTGTTTTAACCTATGTTAACCTAAGTACTAGCAGTTTCATGTCTGTAAAACTACAGTCCTGTGAGTGTTATAACTTGCTTCCACTTCCAGTTTTTAACTTTATCAGACACTCCGGAGCAGTTTTCTTTTTAAAATCACAGTGACTGTCAGCAATCCTGACATGATTATTTCCTATAATTTTCCTGCTGAATTGTGCTTAGTACAGAGGAATACCTATGCTGCCATAGTTTTATGGGATCTCTCTGTACAGACTATGAGCAAACTTAGGGGACTGTTCCTGCTAAATTGTGCTCAGTACAAGGGAATACCTATGCTGTAATAGTTTTATGGTATCTCTCTGTACAGATTATAAGAAAACTTACAGGGCTGTTTCTGCTGAATTGTGCTTAGTACATTGAATACATAGTTTAATTCTACTGTACAGGGTATAAGCAAAGGGGGCTGTTCTTGCAGATTTGTAGTTGGTGCATAGCAGTAAGTTGCCATAGTTTTGATATCTCAGTCTATAACTAAACATAGAGATTTATCCCTGTGTTGAATGTGTTTTCATATCATCTCAAGTGCCAGTACCCCAGTAAAATAGCTTCTTTTAATGGAATCCAAAGATGAAAACTGACACTTACATACTACCAGGATGTAATATCAGTAACGATGACTAATGTGGCCATACACGACCATGTGAATTCATCCACAAACGTTATAGATTTCAGATGGGGGAGTTATTTGTCTTAATACCATGAAATAATTCAAAATGATCGAGGGCTTTAATCAAAGGTTCAATGGAAATATTGAAGAGTAGTGGAGATAATGGACAACCCATTTTGGTTCCTTTGTATATTTTAAATGGGTGCATTGTATAAAAATTTGACAAAGTTGCTAAATCCAATTTCAAAAATTTCTTATTAGTGCTTGACCAGAATGGAGAAACAATTAAGGATCTACATTTTCCCTTTAAATAGAGGTCTGTTGACCCCCTCTAAGACAGAAGTTATCAGAAAGAAGAGACATTTCAGATAAAGTAAAGATGACAATGAAGAATTAAGATTCAAACACCATGGTGCAGATTCACTAAAGGCAAAGTGGCTAATGCTAGCGACCTTTCCCCAGAAATCACATCTGCAGGGACATCACTAATTTACTAACCGGTGTAGGTGACAATTTGCTAGTGAACGGGACAGCTTCTAGCATTCGTTCGCACTGTATCTAAAGTCGACTTTTCGCTCTGGTGAACAGTCAATCCGAAAATTCAGTAAAGTGAAAATTTTACTGAACGTTACCTCTTTCGCCAGAGTTGACTTCACCACCTCAGACCAGGCAAACTGATAAAATGAAGCTACATCTTCCTCAATCTTATGTCCGTGACATTATATTCTGTCTGCTGGAAATGCAATTTAAGTTCTAAAAACGCTGACTACTTGTCCTTTTTTTAAACTGGATATCCTGCAAAAGTCCTAACTATTGAACTTTTTTGTGATAACATTTTTCCCCAGACATTTGAGGGGCATGGAACATTCATTTTAGGGCTCATGTGTAGGGCATTAGAGGATCTCATGTCTTTATTCAGGTTCCTTGGACGTTTGTAATAAAAAAGTGGCCACTTAAAGCATTTGCACCAACATCTCTAATAAAGACGTCCATACAACTTTAATGTACCCACCCTATTCAAATTGACCTAAGCATAAGAGGACTAACAAAGTTTCGCTAGGCAGAAGCGATTGCTAGCATCAATTTGCTTTGAAACACTCATACCGTTGAAGTAACGCTAGTGAAAGTCGCCAGCGTTCAGCGCCCAGGGCGCAAATTTGCATTTTAGTGAATTAGTGTAGTAGTGAAGTGTGGCGAATTGGATGCTGGTGTCAATTCGCTCTTTAGTGAATCTGCCCCATGTCATCTTCACTTAAAAGTGTTGGAGATACTACTAAGGATGAGAGAGGTGATCTGGATCTTTGCTTAAATTCATGGACTTGTCTAGACTCTTTGGCGGGTATTTGGGTTAATTGACATGACATTTCTCGCTTTCTTCCTCTCTGGGCGAAAGAATTTACACTATCCCGGGTTTTTGTTAGAACTAGTGTTTTGAACTTTTAAGGGGTTATTTATTACATCCAAAGGTAAAAAATTCGAAAATTTAGTTTTTTTTTTACTATAAAATCCAAATTTTTAGTGGAAAAAACCCTCGAAATTTTCAGTATTTATTAATTAAAGCCCAGTGCTGCACAATGTCCAAATCCGAAAATCCCGCATCTCAGACCTGCCGAGGTTGTATATAAGTCAATGGAAGAGTTTTTGGGGAAAAAGCCTGAAAAAATCGAGCAATTCGGCAAAAAAAAACATATGATTGCGATTTTTGCTTGAGTTTCCCAATCCAAAGAAATTGTGCTTTTTTTTTAATAATAATAATAATAATAATAAGGTCAAATCGTGGATTCTAGTTTGGTCTGACTTTTTTTAATGAAATACTCCACTTCAATTTGGAATTTGATAAATAAGGCCCTAGATATCCTGATTTTCCAGATGATCCACAAAATGGGTAGCCATTTTTTTTTTTCATTTAAATGGAAATTCCAGTGGGCAAAACTAAATCGGAGATTAGCTTTAGAAAATTCTTTCTTATTAGTGAAGAACTTATACCGTATATACTTGTGTATAAGCCGACCCGTGTATAAGCCGAGGTACCTAATTTACCTAAGAAAACTGGAAAAATGTATTGACTCGTGTATAAGCCTAGGGGCCCCATGTCAGATTTCAAAATGTGAATGTGACCTGGCCGCAACAATTGGGGGACACTGGGCAGGTACCTGTTAAAGGGTCCTCTGTCTACCCCTATTTCATGTTTGCTTCCCTCTGCCACTTCCCCCCCCTGCCCTCCCCATCTGTCGCTCTCCCCACCCCGGCCCTCACGTCTGCTGCTACCCACGTGGCGGCCATGGGCGCCGCCATTTTGGGAGCGAACGCCGGCAGGGAAGGACGCGCCGCCCGGAGCTCCTGGACCTGCTCCGGGCGGCGACACAGTCAGTCACAGACAGTCCTGCTGGGGCCGCGGAAGGAGGTATGACCCGCGTATAAGCCGAGTGAGTTTTTCAGCACATTTTGGGTGCTGAAAAACTCGGCTTATACGCGAGTATATACGGTAAGTATTGTAGTGAATGCTCCTGTAGAAAAATCAAGGAATTTAGCAATGACAAATCTAGGCTTGGTGTGATGAGAACCTTTTGAGTGATCCAATTCTATGGAATCTTTATAGTTTCATAGTATTAGATCTATTCTCAAGATCATCAACCTTCAAAAAAAGCTCTGGAGATCTTTTTTCCAAAAATTCTATTTTCCTGTGCACTATGCTAGATTTATTATTAATAGATGAAACAGTTGTTTCTTTTTCTACTTTAAATAAACTCATTTATGAAACAAATCAAGATATAAAGAACCCGATTGTATACAATCGTGGAAAAAACTGAAATACCTTGAAATTGTGAGTTTACCAGCTCAAAAATCTTGAATTTGTGAGAGTTTATAAATAGTGATGGGTGAATCTGATGCGTTTCACTTCGCTGAAAAATTGGCGAAATGCATTAGTCTTTGGATGACAACATTTTTTTTGACGCACTACATGTTTTTTTGACGCACTACAGGATTTAATAATCTCATCACTTCAGTTGCTATTAATGAGTATTCCTCACCAATAGCTGCTTTCCGTGATAACATTTTTTGGGGCTGTACAAAATGTAGTTGGGTTGTCTGTAACCATTCTCACAATCCTCCGCATATGCCGCTCCTGTATTTTTCTTGACCTGCCAGACCTGGGTTTTACAGCAACTGTGCCTGTGGCCTTCCATTTACTGATTACATTCCTTACAGCTAAAACTGACAGTTTAAACCTCTGAGATAGCTTTTTGTAGCCCTCCCCTAAACCATGATACTGAACAATCTTTGTTTTCAGATCTTTTGAGAGTTGCTTTGAGGATCCCATGCTGTCACTCTTCATAGGAGAGAACAGAAGCACAACTTGCAATTGGTCTTTTCTCATGATTTTTCACACAATAGACATAGCAGGGGACCTTTTTACCCATAAAGTGAATCACCGTACCAGAGGCCTCCCCTTTAGACTAGAAGAAAAGAACTTTCATTTGAAGCAACGTAGGGGGTTCTTCACAGTCAGGACAGTGAGGTTGTGGAATGCACTGCCGGGTGATGTTGTGATGCTGATTCAGTTAATGACTATAAGAGGGACTTGGATGATTTCTTGGACAGACATAATATCAAAGGCTATTGTGATACTAAACTCTATAGTTAGTATAGATATGGGTGTATAGAATTTATGTGAAAGTATGGAGGGGTGTGTGTATGGATGCTGGGTTTTCATTTGGAGGGGTTGAACTTGATGGACTTTGTCTTTTTTCAACCCAATTTAACTATGTAACTATATAAATTGCCTATGAAGTTCAAGTCTTAACGAGCTAATCCAACCAATTTGGTGTTGTCAGTAATCAGTATTGAGCAGTTACATGCATTCTAATTAGCAAAATTACAAGGGTACCCAGTTTTTCACATTTGATTTAATTTCATATAACTGAATTCTGCTTCACTAAAAATCTTTGTTCAGAAAACACCCCAGTACTCAGATGCAGCAGCGATTCTAAGATAAGGGCCACCTGAGGGGAGGGAAGGCAGGAACACTAATGCGGAGAGCGCCAGTGCTCTTAAAGGAAAATTCGGCTCTTAAAGGTACCATGAGCGGCTTTTTGCCGCCCCTGGAAACCTCTCCGGTGTTGCCGCCTGAGGCGAGTTTCTCAACTCGCCTCATTGGCGGCGCGCCCCTGCTCAGATGTTCCTGGGAAATGAAAGACATTCCACTGTTATCTTTTTTTGTTGAAAGCGGAGTAAATTTTTATGTAGGCTGAGAGGGGTTCCCAAACTTTTTCACATGACTGTACCTAACTAAGCTAGTCCTGCCATTTCCTTGCTGCCCCCAGTCAGTCCTTAAGCTGCAGTTTTGATAGAATTGAAAAGCGACAGTAAAAACAGATTTTCAGTAGTTGCAGATTCCAGGAACTCAATGCTGATGTCAACTTTCTTTTCTGCTTCACTTATATACAATAGAACCCACATTTTACGTTTTTCAGGGGAGCAGAAAAAAATTGTGTAAAATCAGGAAAATGTAAAATGAGGGAAATGTATTATGCATAATATATAGGTGGGACCACAAAACAATAATGTAAAATGAGGGAAAACATAAAATCAGAGGATGTAAAATTAAGGTTTCACTGTACACTGTTTTGTGCAGTTTTTCCTGCTTTTCAGCTGCACACATGTATATCTGTATGTAGAATTTTCTATAAGCTCAGTGTATCAAATATGGCATTCTTATTCCTATTAATTTTTAGGGTTTAGTATTTACCAGAAAGCATGGTAGGGATGTTACCAGTGGATGAACAGATTATTTTAGGAGGATTCTAGCAGCCGCCGCAATGGCATACAGGAAGATTTGTTGCACGCAATTTTTTAGACGATGCTGCAGGTGACAAATCTCCAGAAAATGCCTCTCTATTGGCAGTAATTGAAATCACTGGTGCTATGCCCAACTGATCGCTAAATCACCAGAAGATGCCTCCTGTCAAAACTTCGGGTGATTTAGCGATCATTGGACATACTGCCAGTGATTCCTATTCTGGCAATGGCATACCTCCCAACTGTCCCATTTTCAGCGGACAGTCACGCTTTTGACAGCTCAACCCATAGTCCTGCGTTTGTATTGAAAAGTCCCGTCTTTCTCTGTACTGAACAGCCAGAAAAAGAAACAAAGTTTGTAACTTAAAAGGGACCCGTCACCCAAAACAATAATTCAGAATCTTATTTTATCACATTCGTCAAGCAAAATTAACTATAATTACACTGTATAAATTATTTGAATCTTGTTTCCTTCAGTCTGGGAATTCATAATTATAACAAGCAGACAGGAGTCATTTTGTGGACACTGTTATTAAGCCAAGCCTTGTATCATCTCAGAATCTTGTTGTGCCCCAGAATGGGGGACCTGATGTCCATCCCCATGCCCTGGCTACCACCTCTATGCCTAAGAAATAGAGTAGAGGCAGAAAATATTTGACTGACAGCTGAGATTTTTTACAACAGCTAAGACTGCTTTAATAAAAAAATTGAAATTGGATTTCATGTTTAATTTGAAAAGGACTTTTATTATACAGCTTTTTGTGTCTGGTCCCCTTTAATTGGCTTTTGGCAGAGAGCCCAGAACAGCCACAGCTGCAGATAAGATACTTTGTAACAATTTTAACATAAGCAAATAAGTAATTGTAACAATATAAGATAACAGGTCCCTTGGGGAAAAGTTAGACTTGCAGCTTAAAGGGCAATTCACCTTCATTAGCAAAACTGTAAAAAAAAAAAAAGACAAAGAAATGTGTTCTTTTTATACTTTTATAACCTGCCAAATTTTGTAAAATGAACATGGTAAATAGGGGGTGTGGCCACAAAAATGGGCGCAAGGAGCGCCAAATGTTTTGTCCCTCTTTTTATTTCCAAATTATTGGGAGCTATGCAACAGAGAAAAGTTAAGTTCCAGGGGATGGGGGGCAGGCCGAGGGGTCTTTTTAACTAATTACAAATTTACTGGCAGCTACATTGCCGGTGAATTTGTAATACCGGCCCCGGCCTTAGCAGGTGTTTTACCGGCTAGGCCACTAAAATACCGGCCGGGTGGCAACCCTAACCCCACTATATTCAGCAGAGTTGCCAGGTTGGCAGTTTTCTAGCCAAATTGGGCTACTAATTTAAAGCCCAGGAGGGTTTTGAAACTACAAACTAGCCAAGGTATGGATTTGGGCTACTTTTTTGGGCCTTTGGCTGGTTTTTACTTTGGAAAGCAGTCAAAGTTTTTTTTCTTGCCCTAATGTGCCTAGGGTTGCCACCTTTTCTGGAAAAAAAATACTGGCCTTCCTATATATTTATCTTTATTTCCCTATTAATAACAATGGGACCGACCAGGTGGCAACCCTAAATGTGCCAAGCCCGTGTCTCCCAATACATGTTGGTTTTTGTTTAACAAATTGCCGACTGCCAAGGTTTAATGTAAGACTACAATACCCAGCATGCAGTGGATCAGGTGTAGGTAAATGGCCCTCTTTTTGTCCTTTCAATGTTAGGTTCTTCCAACAGAGTATGGGAGCCGCCACTTCTCCTTGTCTTCATAAATTAAATCACAACTCTGGAGAACCAGTATCATCAGTCAAGTGATATTTTTATTTGGTAGCACTACATGTTTCGGATCTCTCTGATCCTTCCTCAGGTGCCAGTGTTCACTGGCACCTGAGGAAGGATCAGAGAGATCCGAAACATGTAGTGCTACCAAATAAAAATATCACCAGCATGCAGTGGGACTGACTTGTGTAGAAGTCGGGAGTTATCAGATTTTTGGCTCTGTAACTCAGTCTCCCGTCCCTCTTAAGTATCCTTGCATTTTCTAGTGACTTTCCTCAATTTTAGACAATTTTGGGGCAAAAATCAGCTGGCCAGCAAAATGTCTAGAGGTTGAGCTGTTTTACCAATATTGATTGAAATTGTATTTGTATTAGGGCCTCATGGGGCCCCTATACCTCCTGGGCCCCCCTCTGTAGTTACTAGCATACCTCCCAACATTTTGGAAGTAAAAAGAGGGACAAAAAAATTTTTTCCGCACGTAGCGCAGCAATTTTTTGGACCACACCCCTTTCTGTGGCCACACCCCCTAATTACCATGTTTGTTTTACAAAATTTGGCAGGTTATGAAAGTTTGAAAATATTTCTCCTTATCTAAACTGTGTTTTTGTGTCTCAAAATTGTTACAAAGTATCTTATTTGCACCTGTTAGCTGTTCTGGGCTCTCTGCTAAAAGCCAATTCAGTGAGAAACTTTGTTTCTTTTTCTGGCTGTTCAGTGCAGAGAAAAGAGGGACTTTCCAGTACAAATGAGGGACTGCGGGTTGAGCTGTCAAAAGAGGGACTGTCCCTCTGAAAAAGGGACAGTTGTGAGGTATGGTTACTAGGGTTCCCACCTTTTCTGGGAATAAACACCGGCCTTCCTATAGTATTGCCATTTTTTCCTATTAATAACATTGGCACCAAGCATCATTTTTACAGGCCAGGCCGGTAAGTAGTAGTTACACCCCTGGTGACGGGCGAATGCTTCATGGAAAAATGTGCAAATCAGTGAGAATTAAAAAAGGCGTATTTTCACATATATTCATTTAATTATTAGACTTTTTTTCACTGCACATGTTGTGCTATTTTTGGGCTACTGTTGAAGGGTCTCTTGGCTGGTTTTGTAGCCGAATTTGTGTGGATTTGAAAATTAGACACCTGGCAAACCCTGATATTCAGTTCTATGGCGGCCCTCCAGCATCAACCCTGCTGCTACTCCCTGACGCACAAATACACAACTACAACTATAGCACGTGATTATTCTTCTCTCAACCCGGTCACGTGCCTCTCTCTCACACTCATTACGCTGCGCCATTGTGTCAGGACATTCTCTTCAGGGTATAATTACCCAGTCCTGGATTTTTTGTTATACACTTGGCACTAACACATTTCTGTATGTATATTTATGTATAAAGATCCCCTTGTGTATATTCGCCGACATTTCTGCACCCTAATCTTGTACAAGTAGAAGGCGGCATACGCATGCGTAACAAGCGCCGGATCACGTGTTCTCTCTTAATGCTTGGCAGCGTCGCGTATCTTTGACGTCACGTCTAGGCGGTGGAACATGTCGGAAGCTTCCGGTCGCGCGGCGGGAAACGAGATGCCGGCCAAGAAACAGAAGCTCAGCAGCG